>NW_028125764.1:0-327474 GCF_965194825.1 Balaenoptera physalus
TGTGCTCCAAGGCCACTCTCATTGAAATGCTCCATGATCTGTGTCAGCACAATATTGCATGACACTTGTCATCACAATGCTCCATGATCCCCTGTAATCAAAATGATCCCTGCCAATGTCATCACAATGCTCCATGTCTCCTGTAATCACAATGCTCCATGCCCTTGTCATCACAATGCTCCAGGTCTGTTGTCATCACCAAGCTTCATGCCCGTGTCATCACAATGCTCCATGAATCTTGTGTTCACAATGCTCCATGGCCCATGTCATCACAATGCTCCATGACCCCTGTCATCACAATGCTCCATGATACCTTTCATCCCAATTCCAGATGACCACTGTCATCACAATGTCCCATGACACCTGTCATCACAATTTGCTATGACCCTTGTCATCACAATACTCGATGAACCATGTCATCACAGTGTTCCAGGACACATGTCATCAAAATGATCCATGACTCCTTTCATCACAATGCTCCAATACACCTGTCATCACAATGCTCCAATAAACCTGTCATCACAATGCTCCATGGCACCTGTTATCATATTGCTCCATGACACCTGTCATCACAATGCTCCATGACACTTGTCATCACAACGCTCCATGGCCTTTATGGTCACAATGCTCCCAGGCACTTTTTTTTTTTTTTTTTTTTTTGTATTAGTTGTTTTGTTTGTTTTTTTATACTGCAGGTTCTTATTAGGCATCAATTTTATACATATCAGTGTATACATGTCAATCCCAATCGCCCAATTCAGCACACCACCATCCCCACCTCACCGCAGTTTTCCCCTCTTGGTGTCCATATGTCCATTCTCTACATCTGTGTCTCAACTTCTGCCCTGCAAACTGGCTCATCTGTACCATTTTTCTAGGTTCCACATACATGCATTAATATATGATATTTGGTTTTTCTCTTTCTGACTTACTTCACTCTGTATGACAGTCTCTAGATCCATCCACGTCTCAACAAATGACTCAATTTCGTTCCTTTTTATGGCTGAGTAATATTCCATTGTATATATGTACCACATCTTCTTTATCCATTCGTCTGTTGATGGGCATTTAGGTTGCTTCCATGACCTGGCTATTGTAAATAGTGCTGCAATGAACATTCGGGTGCATGTGTCTTTTTGAATTACGGTTTTCTCTGGGTATATGCCCAGTAGTGGGATTGCTGGGTCATATGGTAATTCTATTTTTAGTTTTTTAAGGAACCTCCATATTGTTCTCCATAGTGGCTGTATCAATTTACATTCCCACCAACAGTGCAAGAGGGTTCCCTTTTCTCCACACCCTCTCCAGCATTTGTTGTTTGTAGATTTTCTGATGATGCCCATTCTAACAGGAGTGAGGTGATACCTCATTGTAGTTTTGATTTGCATTTCTCTAATAATTAGTGATGTTGAGCAGCTTTTCATGTGCTTCGTGGCCGTCTGTATGTCTTCTTTGGAGAAATGTCTATTTAGGTCTTCTGCCCATTTTTGGATTGCGGTGTTTGTTTCTTTGATATTGAGCTGAATGAGCTGTTTATATATTTTGGAGATTAATCCTTTGTCCGTTGATTCATTTGCAAATATTTTCTCCCATTCTGAGGGTTGTCTTTTCGTCTTGTTTATGGTTTCCTTTGCTGTGCAAAAGCTTTGAAGTTTCATTAGGTCCCACTTGTTTATTTTTGTTTTTATTTCCATTACTCTAGGAGGTGGATCAAAAAAGATCTTGCTGTGATTTATGTCAAAGAGTGTTCTTCCTATGTTTTCCTCTAAGAGTTTTATAGTGTCCAGTCTTATATTTAGGTCTCTAATCCATTTTGAGTTTATTTTTGTGTATGGTGTTAGGGAGTATTCTAATTTCATTCTTTTACATGTAGCTGTCCAGTTTTCCCAACACCACTTATTGAAGAGACTGTCTTTTCTCCATTGTATATCTTTGCCTCCTTTGTCATAGATTAGTTGACCATAGGTGCGTGGGTTAATCTCTGGGCTTTCTATCTTGTTCCATTGATCTATGTTTCTGTTTTTGTGCCAGTACCATATTGTCTTGATTACTGTAGCTTTGTAGTATAGTCTGAAGTCAGGGAGTCTGATTCCTCCAGCTCCATTTTTTTGCCTCAAGACTGCTTTGGCTATTCGGGGTCTTTTGTGTCTCCATACAAATTTTAAGATGATTTGTTCTAGCTCCGTAAAAAATGCCATTGGTAATTTGATAGGGATTGCATTGAATCTGTAGATTGCTTTGGGTAGTATACTCATTTTCACAATGTTGATTCTTCCAATCCAAGAACATGGTATATCTCTCCATCTGTTGGTATCATCTTTAATTTCTTTCATCAGTGTCTTATAGTTTTCTGCATACAGGTCTTTTGTCTCCCTAGGTAGGTTTATTCCTAGGTATTTTATTCTTTTTGTTGCAATGGTAAATGGGAGTGTTTCCATAATTTCTCTTTCAGAGTTTTCATCATTAGTGTATAGGAATGCAAGAGATTTCTGTGCATTAATTTTGTATCCTGCAACTTTACCATATTCATTAATTAGCTCTAGCAGTTTTCTGGTGGCAGTTTTAGGATTCTCTATGTATAGTATCATGTCATCCGCAAACAGTGACAGTTTTACTTCCTCTTTTCCAATTTGTATTCCTTTTATTTCTTTTTCTTCTCTGATTGCCGTGGCTAGGACTTCCAGAACTATGTTGAATAATAGTGGTGAGAGTGGGCAACCTTGTCTCGTTCCTGATCTTAGAGGAAATGCTTTCAGTTTTTCACCATTGAGAATGATGTTTGCTGTGGGTTTGTCATATATGGCCTTTATTATGTTGAGGTAGGTTCCCTGTATGCCCACTTTCTGGAGAGTTTTTATCATAAATGGGTGTTGAATTTTGTCAAAAGCTTTTTCTGCATCTATTGAGATGATCATATGGTTTTTATTCTTCAGTTTGTTAATATGGTGTATCACATTGATTGATTTGCGTATATTGAAGAATCCTTGCATCCCTGGGATAAATCCCACTTGATCGTGGTGTATGATCCTTTTAATGTGTTGTTGGATTCTGTTTGCTAGTATTTTGCTGAGGATTTTTGCATCTATATTCATCAGTGATATTGGTCTGTAATTTTCTTTTTTTGTAGTGTCTTTGTCTGGTTTTGGTATCAGGGTGATGGTGGCCCAGGCACTTTTCATCACGATGTTCCATGAAACCTTTCATCACATTGCTCCATAACCATTGTCATCACAATAGTCCATACCCTTGTCAACACAATGCTGCATAATCACTGTCATCACAATTCTCCATGACTGCTGTCATCACAATAATCCAGGACAATATTCATAACAGTGCTTCATGCCCCCGGTCATCACAGTGCTCCATGATACCTTTCATCACAATTCCTAGATGATCAATGTCATCACAATGCCCCATGACACCGGTCATCACAATTCGCTATGACCCTTGTCATCACAATACTCGATGAACCGTGTCATCACAGTGTTCCAGGACACATGTCATCACAATGATCCATGACTACTTTCATCACAATGCTCTAATACACCTGTCATCAAAATGCTCCAATACACCTGTCATCACAATGCTCTATGGCCCCTGTTATCATATTTCTCCATGATATATTTCATCACAAGTCTCCATGACCACTGTCATCACCATGCCTCATAACGCCTGTCATCTCAATGCTCCATGGCCCCTTTCATCACAATGCTCCATGAACCCAGTCATCACAATGTTCCCTGCCCTTTTCATCACAATGCTCCATGGGTCCTGTCACCACAATTCTCCATGCCCTTGTCATCAAAATGTTCCAGAACTCTTGTCATCATAATGCTCCATGCCAATGTCATCAAAATGCTCCAATACACCTGTCATAACAATGCTCCATGGCCTTTGTCATCACAATGTTCCATGGCCCCTGTCATCACAATGCTCCATGCCCTTGCCATCAAAATGCTCCAGAACTCTTGTCATCATAATGCTCCATGCTAATGTCATCAAAATGCTCCATGACACTTGTCATCACAATGCTCCATGGCCTTTGTCATCACAATGTTCCATGGCCCCTGTCATCACAGTGCTCCATGATACCTTTCATCACAATTCTAGATGACCACTGTCATCACAATACCCCATGACAGATGTCATCACAATTCGTCATGGTCCTTGTCATCACAATGCTCCATGAAACGTGTCATCAGAATGTTCCAGGACACTTGTCATCACAATGATCCATGATCACTTTCATCACAATGCTCCATGAACCCTGTCATCTCAATGCTCCATAACCTTTGTATTCACAATGCTCCATGGCCCCTGTCATCACAGTGCTCCATGACCCCTTTCATCACAATGCTCCAACACCGCTGTCATCACAATGCCCCATGACGCCTGCCATCACAAATCTCCAAGCCCTCTCTTACCAAAAAGCTCCATGACCCCTGTCATCACAATGTTCTCTGCCCATATCATCACAATGCTCCTTGTCACCTTTAATCACAATGCTCCATGCCCTTTCATCACAATGCTCCAGAATTCTTGTCATCGCAATGTTCCCTGTCCGTGTCATCACAATGCTCCATGACCCTTGTCATCACAAAGCTCCATGACCCCTGTCATCACAATGATCCATGACTCCTTTCCTCACAGTGCTCCATTACCCTTTTCATCACAATGCTCCATGCCATTGTCAGCACAATGCTCCATGACACCTGTCATCACAATGCTCCATGGCCTTTGTCATCACAATGCTCCATGGCCCCTGTAATCACAGTGCTCCATGACCCGTTTCATCTCAATGCTCCATGACCTCACTCATCACAATGCTCCATGGCCCTTGTCATCACAGTGCTCCAAGCCTTTGTCATCACACTGCTCCATGGCCCCTGTAATCACAATGCTCCATGCCCTTGTCATCACAAGGCTCCAGAACTCTTGTCATTATAATGCTCCATGTCCGTTTCATCACCATTCTCCATGACACTTGTCATCACAATGCCTCAGGTCTGTTGTCATCACCATGCTTCATGCCCGTGTCATCACAATGCTCCATGAATCTTATCTTCACAACGCTCCATGGCCCATGTCATCACAGTGCTCCATGACCCCTGTCAACACAACGCCTGATGACCCCTGTCATCAAAATGCTAAATGGCACTTGTCATCACAATGCTCTATGACGCCTGTCATCACTATTCTCCATGTCACTTGTTATCACAATGCTCCATGGCCCCTGTAATCACAGTACTCCATGACCCCTTTCATCACAATGCCCAATGCCACCTCTCATCACAATTCTCCATGGCATTTGTCATCACGATGCTCCATGACATCTGTCGTCACAATGCTCCATGACACTTGTCATCACAATGCTCGATGCCCCTTGTCATCACAATGTTCCTTGGTGCTTTTCATCGCAATGCTCCATGACAACTTTCATCAAAATACTCCAAGATTTGTTTCATCACAATGCTCCATGGCCCTTGTCATTACAAATCCACATAATCCCTTTCATCACAATTCTCCTTGGCAACTTACATAAAAATGCTCCATGCCCCTGTCATCACAATGCCCAATGATACCTGTTTTTACAATGATCCATGACCCTTGTCATCACAAGGCTCCATGTCCCTTGTATTCACAATGCTCCATGACCTCACTCATCACAATGCCCCATGACCCCTTTAATCACAATGCTCCATGGCCCTTGTCATCACAGTGTTCCAAGCCTTTGTCATCACACTGCTCCATGGCCCCTGTAATCACAATGCTCCATGCCCTTGTCATCACAAGGCTCCAGAACTCTTGTCATTATAATGCTCCATGTCCGTTTCATCACCATTCTCCATGACACTTGTCATCACAATGCTCCATGGCCCCTCTCATTACTGTGCTCCATAATAACTTTAATCACATTTCTAGATGACCACTGCCATCACAATGCCCCATGACATTGTCATCACAATTCGCCATGACCATTGTCATCACAATGCTCCATGAACCATGTCATCACAGGTTCCCAGGACTCTTGTCATCACAATGATCCATTACCACTTTCATCACAATGCTCCATGACCACTGTCATCTCAATGCTCCATGGCCTTTTTATTCACAATGCTCCATGGCCCCTGTAATTACAGTGTTCCATAACACCTTTCATCATAATGCTCCATGACCACTGCCATCTCAATGCCCCAATACGTCTGTCATCACAATTCTCCAAGGCCATTCTCATCACATTGCTCCATGACACCTGTCATCACAGTGTTCCCTGTCCATATCATCACAAGGCTCCATGTCCCCTATAATCACAATGCTCCATGCCTTTTTCCTCACAATGCTCCAGAATTCTTGTCATCACAATGTTCCAGGACCGTGGCATCACAATGCTACATGACCCTGGTCATCACAGTTCTCCATGACCTTTGTCATCACAATGCCCTAGGTCGCTTTTCATCACAATTCTCAATGACCACTTTAATCACTATGCTCGCTGACCATTTTCATCACATTTCTCTGTTGTCATTACAATTCCCCATGGCCCCTTTCTTCACAATGCTCCATGATGCCTGTCATCACAATGCTCCATGGCTTTTGTTATCACAATGCTCCAGGACCAGTTTCATCACAATAGTCCATCCCCCTTGTCATCACAGTGCACAATGAAACCTTTCATTACAATGCTCCATGACACTTGTCATCACAATGCTCCATGGCCTTTATCGTCACAATGCTCCCAGGCACTTTTCATCACGATGTTCCATGAAACCTTTCATCACATCATCACATTGCTCCATGACCATTGTCATCACAATAGTCCATACCCTTGTCAACACAATGCTGCATAATCCCTGTCATCACAATTCTCCATGACTGCTGTCATCACAATAATCCAGGACAATTTTCATAACAATGCTTCATGCCCCCAGTCATCACAGTGCTCCATGATACCTTTCATCACAATTCCTAGATGATCAATGTCATCACAATGCCCCATGACACCTGTCATCACAATTCGCTATGACCCTTGTCATCACAATACTCAATGAACCGTGTCATCACAGTGTTCCAGGACACATGTCATCACAATGATCCATGACTACTTTCATCACAATGCTCCAGTACACCTGTCATCACAATGCTCCAATAAACCTGTCATCACAATGCTCCATAGCCCCTGTTATCATATTGCTCCATGAATTCTTTCATCACAATGCTCCATGCCCCCTGTCATCACAGTGCCCCGTAACCCCTCTAATCACAATGCTGCATGACCCTGTCATCTCAATGCTACATGACACCTGTCATCATATTGTTCCATGGCCTATGTATTCACAATGCTCCATGGACCCTGTAATCACACTGCTCCATGTTCCCTTTCAACACAATGCTCAATGACCCCTGTCATCACAATGTTCCATGAAAGTTGTCTTCAAAATGCTCCATGACCCCGGTCACCACAAGGTTCCCTGCCCTTGTCATCACAATGCTCCATGACCCTTGGAATCACAATGGCACATGGCCTTGTCATCACAAAGTTCCACGGCGTCTGTCATCACCATTCTCCATGGACTTTCTCATCACAATGCTCTATGACCCCTGTCATCACAATGCTTGATGACCATTGTCATCACAATGCTCCAAGGCCCCTGTCATCACAATGCCTTATGGTCTTTGTAATCACAATGCTCAATGACCCTTGTCATCACAATGCTCCATGCCGTTGTCATCACAATGCTCCATGGCCCCTGTAATCACAATGCTCCATGCCCTTGTCATCACAATGCTCCAGAACACTTGTCATCATAATACTCCATTCCCGTGTCATCCCATTGCTCAATGACACTTGTCATCGAAATGTTCCTTGGCCTTTTTCATCACAGTGGTCCATGATACCTTTAATCAAAATTCTACATGACCACTGTCATCACAATGCAAGATGACCAATGTCATCACAATGCCCCATGACACGTGTCATCACAATTCACCTTGGCCCTTTTCATCTCAATGCTGTATGAACCGTGTCATCACTAGGTTCCAGGACACTTGTCATCACAGTGATCCATGACCACTTTCATCACAATTCTCCATGAACTCTGTTATCTCAACGCTCCATGGCCATTTTATTCACAATGCAGCATTGTCCCGATAATCGCGTTGCTCCATGAACACTTTCATCACAATGCTCCTTGCCCACTGTCACCATAATGCCCCATGACGTCTCTCATCACTGTGCTCCAAGGCCACTCTCATTGAAATGCTCCATGATCTGTGTCAGCACAATATTGCATGACACTTGTCATCACAATGCTCCATGATCCCTGTAATCAAAATGATCCCTGCCAATGTCATCACAATGCTCCATGTCTCCTGTAATCACAATGCTCCATGCCCTTGTCATCACAATGCTCCAGGTCTGTTGTCATCACCAAGCTTCATGCCCGTGTCATCACAATGCTCCATGAATCTTGTGTTCACAATGCTCCATGGCCCATGTCATCACAATGCTCCATGACCCCTGTCATCACAATGCTCCATGATACCTTTCATCCCAATTCCAGATGACCACTGTCATCACAATGTCCCATGACACCTGTCATCACAATTTGCTATGACCCTTGTCATCACAATACTCGATGAACCATGTCATCACAGTGTTCCAGGACACATGTCATCAAAATGATCCATGACTCCTTTCATCACAATGCTCCAATACACCTGTCATCACAATGCTCCAATAAACCTGTCATCACAATGCTCCATGGCACCTGTTATCATATTGCTCCATGACACCTGTCATCACAATGCTCCATGACACTTGTCATCACAACGCTCCATGGCCTTTATGGTCACAATGCTCCCAGGCACTTTTTTTTTTTTTTTTTTTTGTATTAGTTGTTTTGTTTGTTTTTTTATACTGCAGGTTCTTATTAGGCATCAATTTTATACATATCAGTGTATACATGTCAATCCCAATCGCCCAATTCAGCACACCACCATCCCCACCTCACCGCAGTTTTCCCCTCTTGGTGTCCATATGTCCATTCTCTACATCTGTGTCTCAACTTCTGCCCTGCAAACTGGCTCATCTGTACCATTTTTCTAGGTTCCACATACATGCATTAATATATGATATTTGTTTTTCTCTTTCTGACTTACTTCACTCTGTATGACAGTCTCTAGATCCATCCACGTCTCAACAAATGACTCAATTTCGTTCCTTTTTATGGCTGAGTAATATTCCATTGTATATATGTACCACATCTTCTTTATCCATTCGTCTGTTGATGGGCATTTAGGTTGCTTCCATGACCTGGCTATTGTAAATAGTGCTGCAATGAACATTCGGGTGCATGTGTCTTTTTGAATTACGGTTTTCTCTGGGTATATGCCCAGTAGTGGGATTGCTGGGTCATATGGTAATTCTATTTTTAGTTTTTTAAGGAACCTCCATATTGTTCTCCATAGTGGCTGTATCAATTTACATTCCCACCAACAGTGCAAGAGGGTTCCCTTTTCTCCACACCCTCTCCAGCATTTGTTGTTTGTAGATTTTCTGATGATGCCCATTCTAACAGGAGTGAGGTGATACCTCATTGTAGTTTTGATTTGCATTTCTCTAATAATTAGTGATGTTGAGCAGCTTTTCATGTGCTTCGTGGCCGTCTGTATGTCTTCTTTGGAGAAATGTCTATTTAGGTCTTCTGCCCATTTTTGGATTGCGGTGTTTGTTTCTTTGATATTGAGCTGAATGAGCTGTTTATATATTTTGGAGATTAATCCTTTGTCCGTTGATTCATTTGCAAATATTTTCTCCCATTCTGAGGGTTGTCTTTTCGTCTTGTTTATGGTTTCCTTTGCTGTGCAAAAGCTTTGAAGTTTCATTAGGTCCCACTTGTTTATTTTTGTTTTTATTTCCATTACTCTAGGAGGTGGATCAAAAAAGATCTTGCTGTGATTTATGTCAAAGAGTGTTCTTCCTATGTTTTCCTCTAAGAGTTTTATAGTGTCCAGTCTTATATTTAGGTCTCTAATCCATTTTGAGTTTATTTTTGTGTATGGTGTTAGGGAGTATTCTAATTTCATTCTTTTACATGTAGCTGTCCAGTTTTCCCAACACCACTTATTGAAGAGACTGTCTTTTCTCCATTGTATATCTTTGCCTCCTTTGTCATAGATTAGTTGACCATAGGTGCGTGGGTTAATCTCTGGGCTTTCTATCTTGTTCCATTGATCTATGTTTCTGTTTTTGTGCCAGTACCATATTGTCTTGATTACTGTAGCTTTGTAGTATAGTCTGAAGTCAGGGAGTCTGATTCCTCCAGCTCCATTTTTTTGCCTCAAGACTGCTTTGGCTATTCGGGGTCTTTTGTGTCTCCATACAAATTTTAAGATGATTTGTTCTAGCTCCGTAAAAAATGCCATTGGTAATTTGATAGGGATTGCATTGAATCTGTAGATTGCTTTGGGTAGTATACTCATTTTCACAATGTTGATTCTTCCAATCCAAGAACATGGTATATCTCTCCATCTGTTGGTATCATCTTTAATTTCTTTCATCAGTGTCTTATAGTTTTCTGCATACAGGTCTTTTGTCTCCCTAGGTAGGTTTATTCCTAGGTATTTTATTCTTTTTGTTGCAATGGTAAATGGGAGTGTTTCCATAATTTCTCTTTCAGAGTTTTCATCATTAGTGTATAGGAATGCAAGAGATTTCTGTGCATTAATTTTGTATCCTGCAACTTTACCATATTCATTAATTAGCTCTAGCAGTTTTCTGGTGGCAGTTTTAGGATTCTCTATGTATAGTATCATGTCATCCGCAAACAGTGACAGTTTTACTTCCTCTTTTCCAATTTGTATTCCTTTTATTTCTTTTTCTTCTCTGATTGCCGTGGCTAGGACTTCCAGAACTATGTTGAATAATAGTGGTGAGAGTGGGCAACCTTGTCTCGTTCCTGATCTTAGAGGAAATGCTTTCAGTTTTTCACCATTGAGAATGATGTTTGCTGTGGGTTTGTCATATATGGCCTTTATTATGTTGAGGTAGGTTCCCTGTATGCCCACTTTCTGGAGAGTTTTTATCATAAATGGGTGTTGAATTTTGTCAAAAGCTTTTTCTGCATCTATTGAGATGATCATATGGTTTTTATTCTTCAGTTTGTTAATATGGTGTATCACATTGATTGATTTGCGTATATTGAAGAATCCTTGCATCCCTGGGATAAATCCCACTTGATCGTGGTGTATGATCCTTTTAATGTGTTGTTGGATTCTGTTTGCTAGTATTTTGCTGAGGATTTTTGCATCTATATTCATCAGTGATATTGGTCTGTAATTTTCTTTTTTTGTAGTGTCTTTGTCTGGTTTTGGTATCAGGGTGATGGTGGCCCAGGCACTTTTCATCACGATGTTCCATGAAACCTTTCATCACATTGCTCCATAACCATTGTCATCACAATAGTCCATACCCTTGTCAACACAATGCTGCATAATCACTGTCATCACAATTCTCCATGACTGCTGTCATCACAATAATCCAGGACAATATTCATAACAGTGCTTCATGCCCCCGGTCATCACAGTGCTCCATGATACCTTTCATCACAATTCCTAGATGATCAATGTCATCACAATGCCCCATGACACCGGTCATCACAATTCGCTATGACCCTTGTCATCACAATACTCGATGAACCGTGTCATCACAGTGTTCCAGGACACATGTCATCACAATGATCCATGACTACTTTCATCACAATGCTCTAATACACCTGTCATCAAAATGCTCCAATACACCTGTCATCACAATGCTCTATGGCCCCTGTTATCATATTTCTCCATGATATATTTCATCACAAGTCTCCATGACCACTGTCATCACCATGCCTCATAACGCCTGTCATCTCAATGCTCCATGGCCCCTTTCATCACAATGCTCCATGAACCCAGTCATCACAATGTTCCCTGCCCTTTTCATCACAATGCTCCATGGGTCCTGTCACCACAATTCTCCATGCCCTTGTCATCAAAATGTTCCAGAACTCTTGTCATCATAATGCTCCATGCCAATGTCATCAAAATGCTCCAATACACCTGTCATAACAATGCTCCATGGCCTTTGTCATCACAATGTTCCATGGCCCCTGTCATCACAATGCTCCATGCCCTTGCCATCAAAATGCTCCAGAACTCTTGTCATCATAATGCTCCATGCTAATGTCATCAAAATGCTCCATGACACTTGTCATCACAATGCTCCATGGCCTTTGTCATCACAATGTTCCATGGCCCCTGTCATCACAGTGCTCCATGATACCTTTCATCACAATTCTAGATGACCACTGTCATCACAATACCCCATGACAGATGTCATCACAATTCGTCATGGTCCTTGTCATCACAATGCTCCATGAAACGTGTCATCAGAATGTTCCAGGACACTTGTCATCACAATGATCCATGATCACTTTCATCACAATGCTCCATGAACCCTGTCATCTCAATGCTCCATAACCTTTGTATTCACAATGCTCCATGGCCCCTGTCATCACAGTGCTCCATGACCCCTTTCATCACAATGCTCCAACACCGCTGTCATCACAATGCCCCATGACGCCTGCCATCACAAATCTCCAAGCCCTCTCTTACCAAAAAGCTCCATGACCCCTGTCATCACAATGTTCTCTGCCCATATCATCACAATGCTCCTTGTCACCTTTAATCACAATGCTCCATGCCCTTTCATCACAATGCTCCAGAATTCTTGTCATCGCAATGTTCCCTGTCCGTGTCATCACAATGCTCCATGACCCTTGTCATCACAAAGCTCCATGACCCCTGTCATCACAATGATCCATGACTCCTTTCCTCACAGTGCTCCATTACCCTTTTCATCACAATGCTCCATGCCATTGTCAGCACAATGCTCCATGACACCTGTCATCACAATGCTCCATGGCCTTTGTCATCACAATGCTCCATGGCCCCTGTAATCACAGTGCTCCATGACCCGTTTCATCTCAATGCTCCATGACCTCACTCATCACAATGCTCCATGGCCCTTGTCATCACAGTGCTCCAAGCCTTTGTCATCACACTGCTCCATGGCCCCTGTAATCACAATGCTCCATGCCCTTGTCATCACAAGGCTCCAGAACTCTTGTCATTATAATGCTCCATGTCCGTTTCATCACCATTCTCCATGACACTTGTCATCACAATGCCTCAGGTCTGTTGTCATCACCATGCTTCATGCCCGTGTCATCACAATGCTCCATGAATCTTATCTTCACAACGCTCCATGGCCCATGTCATCACAGTGCTCCATGACCCCTGTCAACACAACGCCTGATGACCCCTGTCATCAAAATGCTAAATGGCACTTGTCATCACAATGCTCTATGACGCCTGTCATCACTATTCTCCATGTCACTTGTTATCACAATGCTCCATGGCCCCTGTAATCACAGTACTCCATGACCCCTTTCATCACAATGCCCAATGCCACCTCTCATCACAATTCTCCATGGCATTTGTCATCACGATGCTCCATGACATCTGTCGTCACAATGCTCCATGACACTTGTCATCACAATGCTCGATGCCCCTTGTCATCACAATGTTCCTTGGTGCTTTTCATCGCAATGCTCCATGACAACTTTCATCAAAATACTCCAAGATTTGTTTCATCACAATGCTCCATGGCCCTTGTCATTACAAATCCACATAATCCCTTTCATCACAATTCTCCTTGGCAACTTACATAAAAATGCTCCATGCCCCTGTCATCACAATGCCCAATGATACCTGTTTTTACAATGATCCATGACCCTTGTCATCACAAGGCTCCATGTCCCTTGTATTCACAATGCTCCATGACCTCACTCATCACAATGCCCCATGACCCCTTTAATCACAATGCTCCATGGCCCTTGTCATCACAGTGTTCCAAGCCTTTGTCATCACACTGCTCCATGGCCCCTGTAATCACAATGCTCCATGCCCTTGTCATCACAAGGCTCCAGAACTCTTGTCATTATAATGCTCCATGTCCGTTTCATCACCATTCTCCATGACACTTGTCATCACAATGCTCCATGGCCCCTCTCATTACTGTGCTCCATAATAACTTTAATCACATTTCTAGATGACCACTGCCATCACAATGCCCCATGACATTGTCATCACAATTCGCCATGACCATTGTCATCACAATGCTCCATGAACCATGTCATCACAGGTTCCCAGGACTCTTGTCATCACAATGATCCATTACCACTTTCATCACAATGCTCCATGACCACTGTCATCTCAATGCTCCATGGCCTTTTTATTCACAATGCTCCATGGCCCCTGTAATTACAGTGTTCCATAACACCTTTCATCATAATGCTCCATGACCACTGCCATCTCAATGCCCCAATACGTCTGTCATCACAATTCTCCAAGGCCATTCTCATCACATTGCTCCATGACACCTGTCATCACAGTGTTCCCTGTCCATATCATCACAAGGCTCCATGTCCCCTATAATCACAATGCTCCATGCCTTTTTCCTCACAATGCTCCAGAATTCTTGTCATCACAATGTTCCAGGACCGTGGCATCACAATGCTACATGACCCTGGTCATCACAGTTCTCCATGACCTTTGTCATCACAATGCCCTAGGTCGCTTTTCATCACAATTCTCAATGACCACTTTAATCACTATGCTCGCTGACCATTTTCATCACATTTCTCTGTTGTCATTACAATTCCCCATGGCCCCTTTCTTCACAATGCTCCATGATGCCTGTCATCACAATGCTCCATGGCTTTTGTTATCACAATGCTCCAGGACCAGTTTCATCACAATAGTCCATCCCCCTTGTCATCACAGTGCACAATGAAACCTTTCATTACAATGCTCCATGACACTTGTCATCACAATGCTCCATGGCCTTTATCGTCACAATGCTCCCAGGCACTTTTCATCACGATGTTCCATGAAACCTTTCATCACATCATCACATTGCTCCATGACCATTGTCATCACAATAGTCCATACCCTTGTCAACACAATGCTGCATAATCCCTGTCATCACAATTCTCCATGACTGCTGTCATCACAATAATCCAGGACAATTTTCATAACAATGCTTCATGCCCCCAGTCATCACAGTGCTCCATGATACCTTTCATCACAATTCCTAGATGATCAATGTCATCACAATGCCCCATGACACCTGTCATCACAATTCGCTATGACCCTTGTCATCACAATACTCAATGAACCGTGTCATCACAGTGTTCCAGGACACATGTCATCACAATGATCCATGACTACTTTCATCACAATGCTCCAGTACACCTGTCATCACAATGCTCCAATAAACCTGTCATCACAATGCTCCATAGCCCCTGTTATCATATTGCTCCATGAATTCTTTCATCACAATGCTCCATGCCCCCTGTCATCACAGTGCCCCGTAACCCCTCTAATCACAATGCTGCATGACCCTGTCATCTCAATGCTACATGACACCTGTCATCATATTGTTCCATGGCCTATGTATTCACAATGCTCCATGGACCCTGTAATCACACTGCTCCATGTTCCCTTTCAACACAATGCTCAATGACCCCTGTCATCACAATGTTCCATGAAAGTTGTCTTCAAAATGCTCCATGACCCCGGTCACCACAAGGTTCCCTGCCCTTGTCATCACAATGCTCCATGACCCTTGGAATCACAATGGCACATGGCCTTGTCATCACAAAGTTCCACGGCGTCTGTCATCACCATTCTCCATGGACTTTCTCATCACAATGCTCTATGACCCCTGTCATCACAATGCTTGATGACCATTGTCATCACAATGCTCCAAGGCCCCTGTCATCACAATGCCTTATGGTCTTTGTAATCACAATGCTCAATGACCCTTGTCATCACAATGCTCCATGCCGTTGTCATCACAATGCTCCATGGCCCCTGTAATCACAATGCTCCATGCCCTTGTCATCACAATGCTCCAGAACACTTGTCATCATAATACTCCATTCCCGTGTCATCCCATTGCTCAATGACACTTGTCATCGAAATGTTCCTTGGCCTTTTTCATCACAGTGGTCCATGATACCTTTAATCAAAATTCTACATGACCACTGTCATCACAATGCAAGATGACCAATGTCATCACAATGCCCCATGACACGTGTCATCACAATTCACCTTGGCCCTTTTCATCTCAATGCTGTATGAACCGTGTCATCACTAGGTTCCAGGACACTTGTCATCACAGTGATCCATGACCACTTTCATCACAATTCTCCATGAACTCTGTTATCTCAACGCTCCATGGCCATTTTATTCACAATGCAGCATTGTCCCGATAATCGCGTTGCTCCATGAACACTTTCATCACAATGCTCCTTGCCCACTGTCACCATAATGCCCCATGACGTCTCTCATCACTGTGCTCCAAGGCCACTCTCATTGAAATGCTCCATGATCTGTGTCAGCACAATATTGCATGACACTTGTCATCACAATGCTCCATGATCCCTGTAATCAAAATGATCCCTGCCAATGTCATCACAATGCTCCATGTCTCCTGTAATCACAATGCTCCATGCCCTTGTCATCACAATGCTCCAGGTCTGTTGTCATCACCAAGCTTCATGCCCGTGTCATCACAATGCTCCATGAATCTTGTGTTCACAATGCTCCATGGCCCATGTCATCACAATGCTCCATGACCCCTGTCATCACAATGCTCCATGATACCTTTCATCCCAATTCCAGATGACCACTGTCATCCCAATGTCCCATGACACCTGTCATCACAATTTGCTATGACCCTTGTCATCACAATACTCGATGAACCATGTCATCACAGTGTTCCAGGACACATGTCATCAAAATGATCCATGACTCCTTTCATCACAATGCTCCAATACACCTGTCATCACAATGCTCCAATAAACCTGTCATCACAATGCTCCATGGCACCTGTTATCATATTGCTCCATGACACCTGTCATCACAATGCTCCATGACACTTGTCATCACAACGCTCCATGGCCTTTATGGTCACAATGCTCCCAGGCACTTTTTTTTTTTTTTTTTTTTGTATTAGTTGTTTTGTTTGTTTTTTTATACTGCAGGTTCTTATTAGGCATCAATTTTATACATATCAGTGTATACATGTCAATCCCAATCGCCCAATTCAGCACACCACCATCCCCACCTCACCGCAGTTTTCCCCTCTTGGTGTCCATATGTCCATTCTCTACATCTGTGTCTCAACTTCTGCCCTGCAAACTGGCTCATCTGTACCATTTTTCTAGGTTCCACATACATGCATTAATATATGATATTTGTTTTTCTCTTTCTGACTTACTTCACTCTGTATGACAGTCTCTAGATCCATCCACGTCTCAACAAATGACTCAATTTCGTTCCTTTTTATGGCTGAGTAATATTCCATTGTATATATGTACCACATCTTCTTTATCCATTCGTCTGTTGATGGGCATTTAGGTTGCTTCCATGACCTGGCTATTGTAAATAGTGCTGCAATGAACATTCGGGTGCATGTGTCTTTTTGAATTACGGTTTTCTCTGGGTATATGCCCAGTAGTGGGATTGCTGGGTCATATGGTAATTCTATTTTTAGTTTTTTAAGGAACCTCCATATTGTTCTCCATAGTGGCTGTATCAATTTACATTCCCACCAACAGTGCAAGAGGGTTCCCTTTTCTCCACACCCTCTCCAGCATTTGTTGTTTGTAGATTTTCTGATGATGCCCATTCTAACAGGAGTGAGGTGATACCTCATTGTAGTTTTGATTTGCATTTCTCTAATAATTAGTGATGTTGAGCAGCTTTTCATGTGCTTCGTGGCCGTCTGTATGTCTTCTTTGGAGAAATGTCTATTTAGGTCTTCTGCCCATTTTTGGATTGCGGTGTTTGTTTCTTTGATATTGAGCTGAATGAGCTGTTTATATATTTTGGAGATTAATCCTTTGTCCGTTGATTCATTTGCAAATATTTTCTCCCATTCTGAGGGTTGTCTTTTCGTCTTGTTTATGGTTTCCTTTGCTGTGCAAAAGCTTTGAAGTTTCATTAGGTCCCACTTGTTTATTTTTGTTTTTATTTCCATTACTCTAGGAGGTGGATCAAAAAAGATCTTGCTGTGATTTATGTCAAAGAGTGTTCTTCCTATGTTTTCCTCTAAGAGTTTTATAGTGTCCAGTCTTATATTTAGGTCTCTAATCCATTTTGAGTTTATTTTTGTGTATGGTGTTAGGGAGTATTCTAATTTCATTCTTTTACATGTAGCTGTCCAGTTTTCCCAACACCACTTATTGAAGAGACTGTCTTTTCTCCATTGTATATCTTTGCCTCCTTTGTCATAGATTAGTTGACCATAGGTGCGTGGGTTAATCTCTGGGCTTTCTATCTTGTTCCATTGATCTATGTTTCTGTTTTTGTGCCAGTACCATATTGTCTTGATTACTGTAGCTTTGTAGTATAGTCTGAAGTCAGGGAGTCTGATTCCTCCAGCTCCATTTTTTTGCCTCAAGACTGCTTTGGCTATTCGGGGTCTTTTGTGTCTCCATACAAATTTTAAGATGATTTGTTCTAGCTCCGTAAAAAATGCCATTGGTAATTTGATAGGGATTGCATTGAATCTGTAGATTGCTTTGGGTAGTATACTCATTTTCACAATGTTGATTCTTCCAATCCAAGAACATGGTATATCTCTCCATCTGTTGGTATCATCTTTAATTTCTTTCATCAGTGTCTTATAGTTTTCTGCATACAGGTCTTTTGTCTCCCTAGGTAGGTTTATTCCTAGGTATTTTATTCTTTTTGTTGCAATGGTAAATGGGAGTGTTTCCATAATTTCTCTTTCAGAGTTTTCATCATTAGTGTATAGGAATGCAAGAGATTTCTGTGCATTAATTTTGTATCCTGCAACTTTACCATATTCATTAATTAGCTCTAGCAGTTTTCTGGTGGCAGTTTTAGGATTCTCTATGTATAGTATCATGTCATCCGCAAACAGTGACAGTTTTACTTCCTCTTTTCCAATTTGTATTCCTTTTATTTCTTTTTCTTCTCTGATTGCCGTGGCTAGGACTTCCAGAACTATGTTGAATAATAGTGGTGAGAGTGGGCAACCTTGTCTCGTTCCTGATCTTAGAGGAAATGCTTTCAGTTTTTCACCATTGAGAATGATGTTTGCTGTGGGTTTGTCATATATGGCCTTTATTATGTTGAGGTAGGTTCCCTCTATGCCCACTTTCTGGAGAGTTTTTATCATAAATGGGTGTTGAATTTTGTCAAAAGCTTTTTCTGCATCTATTGAGATGATCATATGGTTTTTATTCTTCAGTTTGTTAATATGGTGTATCACATTGATTGATTTGCGTATATTGAAGAATCCTTGCATCCCTGGGATAAATCCCACTTGATCGTGGTGTATGATCCTTTTAATGTGTTGTTGGATTCTGTTTGCTAGTATTTTGCTGAGGATTTTTGCATCTATATTCATCAGTGATATTGGTCTGTAATTTTCTTTTTTTGTAGTGTCTTTGTCTGGTTTTGGTATCAGGGTGATGGTGGCCCAGGCACTTTTCATCACGATGTTCCATGAAACCTTTCATCACATTGCTCCATAACCATTGTCATCACAATAGTCCATACCCTTGTCAACACAATGCTGCATAATCACTGTCATCACAATTCTCCATGACTGCTGTCATCACAATAATCCAGGACAATATTCATAACAGTGCTTCATGCCCCCGGTCATCACAGTGCTCCATGATACCTTTCATCACAATTCCTAGATGATCAATGTCATCACAATGCCCCATGACACCGGTCATCACAATTCGCTATGACCCTTGTCATCACAATACTCGATGAACCGTGTCATCACAGTGTTCCAGGACACATGTCATCACAATGATCCATGACTACTTTCATCACAATGCTCTAATACACCTGTCATCAAAATGCTCCAATACACCTGTCATCACAATGCTCTATGGCCCCTGTTATCATATTTCTCCATGATATATTTCATCACAAGTCTCCATGACCACTGTCATCACCATGCCTCATAACGCCTGTCATCTCAATGCTCCATGGCCCCTTTCATCACAATGCTCCATGAACCCAGTCATCACAATGTTCCCTGCCCTTTTCATCACAATGCTCCATGGGTCCTGTCACCACAATTCTCCATGCCCTTGTCATCAAAATGTTCCAGAACTCTTGTCATCATAATGCTCCATGCCAATGTCATCAAAATGCTCCAATACACCTGTCATAACAATGCTCCATGGCCTTTGTCATCACAATGTTCCATGGCCCCTGTCATCACAATGCTCCATGCCCTTGCCATCAAAATGCTCCAGAACTCTTGTCATCATAATGCTCCATGCTAATGTCATCAAAATGCTCCATGACACTTGTCATCACAATGCTCCATGGCCTTTGTCATCACAATGTTCCATGGCCCCTGTCATCACAGTGCTCCATGATACCTTTCATCACAATTCTAGATGACCACTGTCATCACAATACCCCATGACAGATGTCATCACAATTCGTCATGGTCCTTGTCATCACAATGCTCCATGAAACGTGTCATCAGAATGTTCCAGGACACTTGTCATCACAATGATCCATGATCACTTTCATCACAATGCTCCATGAACCCTGTCATCTCAATGCTCCATAACCTTTGTATTCACAATGCTCCATGGCCCCTGTCATCACAGTGCTCCATGACCCCTTTCATCACAATGCTCCAACACCGCTGTCATCACAATGCCCCATGACGCCTGCCATCACAAATCTCCAAGCCCTCTCTTACCAAAAAGCTCCATGACCCCTGTCATCACAATGTTCTCTGCCCATATCATCACAATGCTCCTTGTCACCTTTAATCACAATGCTCCATGCCCTTTCATCACAATGCTCCAGAATTCTTGTCATCGCAATGTTCCTTGACCGTGTCATCACAATGCTCCATGACCCTTGTCATCACAAAGCTCCATGACCCCTGTCATCACAATGATCCATGACTCCTTTCCTCACAGTGCTCCATTACCCTTTTCATCACAATGCTCCATGCCATTGTCAGCACAATGCTCCATGACACCTGTCATCACAATGCTCCATGGCCTTTGTCATCACAATGCTCCATGGCCCCTGTAATCACAGTGCTCCATGACCCGTTTCATCTCAATGCTCCATGACCTCACTCATCACAATGCTCCATGGCCCTTGTCATCACAGTGCTCCAAGCCTTTGTCATCACACTGCTCCATGGCCCCTGTAATCACAATGCTCCATGCCCTTGTCATCACAAGGCTCCAGAACTCTTGTCATTATAATGCTCCATGTCCGTTTCATCACCATTCTCCATGACACTTGTCATCACAATGCCTCAGGTCTGTTGTCATCACCATGCTTCATGCCCGTGTCATCACAATGCTCCATGAATCTTATCTTCACAACGCTCCATGGCCCATGTCATCACAGTGCTCCATGACCCCTGTCAACACAACGCCTGATGACCCCTGTCATCAAAATGCTAAATGGCACTTGTCATCACAATGCTCTATGACGCCTGTCATCACTATTCTCCATGTCACTTGTTATCACAATGCTCCATGGCCCCTGTAATCACAGTACTCCATGACCCCTTTCATCACAATGCCCAATGCCACCTCTCATCACAATTCTCCATGGCATTTGTCATCACGATGCTCCATGACATCTGTCGTCACAATGCTCCATGACACTTGTCATCACAATGCTCGATGCCCCTTGTCATCACAATGTTCCTTGGTGCTTTTCATCGCAATGCTCCATGACAACTTTCATCAAAATACTCCAAGATTTGTTTCATCACAATGCTCCATGGCCCTTGTCATTACAAATCCACATAATCCCTTTCATCACAATTCTCCTTGGCAACTTACATAAAAATGCTCCATGCCCCTGTCATCACAATGCCCAATGATACCTGTTTTTACAATGATCCATGACCCTTGTCATCACAAGGCTCCATGTCCCTTGTATTCACAATGCTCCATGACCTCACTCATCACAATGCCCCATGACCCCTTTAATCACAATGCTCCATGGCCCTTGTCATCACAGTGTTCCAAGCCTTTGTCATCACACTGCTCCATGGCCCCTGTAATCACAATGCTCCATGCCCTTGTCATCACAAGGCTCCAGAACTCTTGTCATTATAATGCTCCATGTCCGTTTCATCACCATTCTCCATGACACTTGTCATCACAATGCTCCATGGCCCCTCTCATTACTGTGCTCCATAATAACTTTAATCACATTTCTAGATGACCACTGCCATCACAATGCCCCATGACATTGTCATCACAATTCGCCATGACCATTGTCATCACAATGCTCCATGAACCATGTCATCACAGGTTCCCAGGACTCTTGTCATCACAATGATCCATTACCACTTTCATCACAATGCTCCATGACCACTGTCATCTCAATGCTCCATGGCCTTTTTATTCACAATGCTCCATGGCCCCTGTAATTACAGTGTTCCATAACACCTTTCATCATAATGCTCCATGACCACTGCCATCTCAATGCCCCAATACGTCTGTCATCACAATTCTCCAAGGCCATTCTCATCACATTGCTCCATGACACCTGTCATCACAGTGTTCCCTGTCCATATCATCACAAGGCTCCATGTCCCCTATAATCACAATGCTCCATGCCTTTTTCCTCACAATGCTCCAGAATTCTTGTCATCACAATGTTCCAGGACCGTGGCATCACAATGCTACATGACCCTGGTCATCACAGTTCTCCATGACCTTTGTCATCACAATGCCCTAGGTCGCTTTTCATCACAATTCTCAATGACCACTTTAATCACTATGCTCGCTGACCATTTTCATCACATTTCTCTGTTGTCATTACAATTCCCCATGGCCCCTTTCTTCACAATGCTCCATGATGCCTGTCATCACAATGCTCCATGGCTTTTGTTATCACAATGCTCCAGGACCAGTTTCATCACAATAGTCCATCCCCCTTGTCATCACAGTGCACAATGAAACCTTTCATTACAATGCTCCATGACACTTGTCATCACAATGCTCCATGGCCTTTATCGTCACAATGCTCCCAGGCACTTTTCATCACGATGTTCCATGAAACCTTTCATCACATCATCACATTGCTCCATGACCATTGTCATCACAATAGTCCATACCCTTGTCAACACAATGCTGCATAATCCCTGTCATCACAATTCTCCATGACTGCTGTCATCACAATAATCCAGGAAAATTTTCATAACAATGCTTCATGCCCCCAGTCATCACAGTGCTCCATGATACCTTTCATCACAATTCCTAGATGATCAATGTCATCACAATGCCCCATGACACCTGTCATCACAATTCGCTATGACCCTTGTCATCACAATACTCAATGAACCGTGTCATCACAGTGTTCCAGGACACATGTCATCACAATGATCCATGACTACTTTCATCACAATGCTCCAGTACACCTGTCATCACAATGCTCCAATAAACCTGTCATCACAATGCTCCATAGCCCCTGTTATCATATTGCTCCATGAATTCTTTCATCACAATGCTCCATGCCCCCTGTCATCACAGTGCCCCGTAACCCCTCTAATCACAATGCTGCATGACCCTGTCATCTCAATGCTACATGACACCTGTCATCATATTGTTCCATGGCCTATGTATTCACAATGCTCCATGGACCCTGTAATCACACTGCTCCATGTTCCCTTTCAACACAATGCTCAATGACCCCTGTCATCACAATGTTCCATGAAAGTTGTCTTCAAAATGCTCCATGACCCCGGTCACCACAAGGTTCCCTGCCCTTGTCATCACAATGCTCCATGACCCTTGGAATCACAATGGCACATGGCCTTGTCATCACAAAGTTCCACGGCGTCTGTCATCACCATTCTCCATGGACTTTCTCATCACAATGCTCTATGACCCCTGTCATCACAATGCTTGATGACCATTGTCATCACAATGCTCCAAGGCCCCTGTCATCACAATGCCTTATGGTCTTTGTAATCACAATGCTCAATGACCCTTGTCATCACAATGCTCCATGCCGTTGTCATCACAATGCTCCATGGCCCCTGTAATCACAATGCTCCATGCCCTTGTCATCACAATGCTCCAGAACACTTGTCATCATAATACTCCATTCCCGTGTCATCCCATTGCTCAATGACACTTGTCATCGAAATGTTCCTTGGCCTTTTTCATCACAGTGGTCCATGATACCTTTAATCAAAATTCTACATGACCACTGTCATCACAATGCAAGATGACCAATGTCATCACAATGCCCCATGACACGTGTCATCACAATTCACCTTGGCCCTTTTCATCTCAATGCTGTATGAACCGTGTCATCACTAGGTTCCAGGACACTTGTCATCACAGTGATCCATGACCACTTTCATCACAATTCTCCATGAACTCTGTTATCTCAACGCTCCATGGCCATTTTATTCACAATGCAGCATTGTCCCGATAATCGCGTTGCTCCATGAACACTTTCATCACAATGCTCCTTGCCCACTGTCACCATAATGCCCCATGACGTCTCTCATCACTGTGCTCCAAGGCCACTCTCATTGAAATGCTCCATGATCTGTGTCAGCACAATATTGCATGACACTTGTCATCACAATGCTCCATGATCCCTGTAATCAAAATGATCCCTGCCAATGTCATCACAATGCTCCATGTCTCCTGTAATCACAATGCTCCATGCCCTTGTCATCACAATGCTCCAGGTCTGTTGTCATCACCAAGCTTCATGCCCGTGTCATCACAATGCTCCATGAATCTTGTGTTCACAATGCTCCATGGCCCATGTCATCACAATGCTCCATGACCCCTGTCATCACAATGCTCCATGATACCTTTCATCCCAATTCCAGATGACCACTGTCATCACAATGTCCCATGACACCTGTCATCACAATTTGCTATGACCCTTGTCATCACAATACTCGATGAACCATGTCATCACAGTGTTCCAGGACACATGTCATCAAAATGATCCATGACTCCTTTCATCACAATGCTCCAATACACCTGTCATCACAATGCTCCATGGCACCTGTTATCATATTGCTCCATGACACCTGTCATCACAATGCTCCATGACACTTGTCATCACAACGCTCCATGGCCTTTATGGTCACAATGCTCCCAGGCACTTTTTTTTTTTTTTTTTTGTATTAGTTGTTTTGTTTGTTTTTTTATACTGCAGGTTCTTATTAGGCATCAATTTTATACATATCAGTGTATACATGTCAATCCCAATCGCCCAATTCAGCACACCACCATCCCCACCTCACCGCAGTTTTCCCCTCTTGGTGTCCATATGTCCATTCTCTACATCTGTGTCTCAACTTCTGCCCTGCAAACTGGCTCATCTGTACCATTTTTCTAGGTTCCACATACATGCATTAATATATGATATTTGTTTTTCTCTTTCTGACTTACTTCACTCTGTATGACAGTCTCTAGATCCATCCACGTCTCAACAAATGACTCAATTTCGTTCCTTTTTATGGCTGAGTAATATTCCATTGTATATATGTACCACATCTTCTTTATCCATTCGTCTGTTGATGGGCATTTAGGTTGCTTCCATGACCTGGCTATTGTAAATAGTGCTGCAATGAACATTCGGGTGCATGTGTCTTTTTGAATTACGGTTTTCTCTGGGTATATGCCCAGTAGTGGGATTGCTGGGTCATATGGTAATTCTATTTTTAGTTTTTTAAGGAACCTCCATATTGTTCTCCATAGTGGCTGTATCAATTTACATTCCCACCAACAGTGCAAGAGGGTTCCCTTTTCTCCACACCCTCTCCAGCATTTGTTGTTTGTAGATTTTCTGATGATGCCCATTCTAACAGGAGTGAGGTGATACCTCATTGTAGTTTTGATTTGCATTTCTCTAATAATTAGTGATGTTGAGCAGCTTTTCATGTGCTTCGTGGCCGTCTGTATGTCTTCTTTGGAGAAATGTCTATTTAGGTCTTCTGCCCATTTTTGGATTGCGGTGTTTGTTTCTTTGATATTGAGCTGAATGAGCTGTTTATATATTTTGGAGATTAATCCTTTGTCCGTTGATTCATTTGCAAATATTTTCTCCCATTCTGAGGGTTGTCTTTTCATCTTGTTTATGGTTTCCTTTGCTGTGCAAAAGCTTTGAAGTTTCATTAGGTCCCACTTGTTTATTTTTGTTTTTATTTCCATTACTCTAGGAGGTGGATCAAAAAAGATCTTGCTGTGATTTATGTCAAAGAGTGTTCTTCCTATGTTTTCCTCTAAGAGTTTTATAGTGTCCAGTCTTATATTTAGGTCTCTAATCCATTTTGAGTTTATTTTTGTGTATGGTGTTAGGGAGTATTCTAATTTCATTCTTTTACATGTAGCTGTCCAGTTTTCCCAACACCACTTATTGAAGAGACTGTCTTTTCTCCATTGTATATCTTTGCCTCCTTTGTCATAGATTAGTTGACCATAGGTGCGTGGGTTAATCTCTGGGCTTTCTATCTTGTTCCATTGATCTATGTTTCTGTTTTTGTGCCAGTACCATATTGTCTTGATTACTGTAGCTTTGTAGTATAGTCTGAAGTCAGGGAGTCTGATTCCTCCAGCTCCATTTTTTTGCCTCAAGACTGCTTTGGCTATTCGGGGTCTTTTGTGTCTCCATACAAATTTTAAGATGATTTGTTCTAGCTCCGTAAAAAATGCCATTGGTAATTTGATAGGGATTGCATTGAATCTGTAGATTGCTTTGGGTAGTATACTCATTTTCACAATGTTGATTCTTCCAATCCAAGAACATGGTATATCTCTCCATCTGTTGGTATCATCTTTAATTTCTTTCATCAGTGTCTTATAGTTTTCTGCATACAGGTCTTTTGTCTCCCTAGGTAGGTTTATTCCTAGGTATTTTATTCTTTTTGTTGCAATGGTAAATGGGAGTGTTTCCATAATTTCTCTTTCAGAGTTTTCATCATTAGTGTATAGGAATGCAAGAGATTTCTGTGCATTAATTTTGTATCCTGCAACTTTACCATATTCATTAATTAGCTCTAGCAGTTTTCTGGTGGCAGTTTTAGGATTCTCTATGTATAGTATCATGTCATCCGCAAACAGTGACAGTTTTACTTCCTCTTTTCCAATTTGTATTCCTTTTATTTCTTTTTCTTCTCTGATTGCCGTGGCTAGGACTTCCAGAACTATGTTGAATAATAGTGGTGAGAGTGGGCAACCTTGTCTCGTTCCTGATCTTAGAGGAAATGCTTTCAGTTTTTCACCATTGAGAATGATGTTTGCTGTGGGTTTGTCATATATGGCCTTTATTATGTTGAGGTAGGTTCCCTGTATGCCCACTTTCTGGAGAGTTTTTATCATAAATGGGTGTTGAATTTTGTCAAAAGCTTTTTCTGCATCTATTGAGATGATCATATGGTTTTTATTCTTCAGTTTGTTAATATGGTGTATCACATTGATTGATTTGCGTATATTGAAGAATCCTTGCATCCCTGGGATAAATCCCACTTGATCGTGGTGTATGATCCTTTTAATGTGTTGTTGGATTCTGTTTGCTAGTATTTTGCTGAGGATTTTTGCATCTATATTCATCAGTGATATTGGTCTGTAATTTTCTTTTTTTGTAGTGTCTTTGTCTGGTTTTGGTATCAGGGTGATGGTGGCCCAGGCACTTTTCATCACGATGTTCCATGAAACCTTTCATCACATTGCTCCATAACCATTGTCATCACAATAGTCCATACCCTTGTCAACACAATGCTGCATAATCACTGTCATCACAATTCTCCATGACTGCTGTCATCACAATAATCCAGGACAATATTCATAACAGTGCTTCATGCCCCCGGTCATCACAGTGCTCCATGATACCTTTCATCACAATTCCTAGATGATCAATGTCATCACAATGCCCCATGACACCGGTCATCACAATTCGCTATGACCCTTGTCATCACAATACTCGATGAACCGTGTCATCACAGTGTTCCAGGACACATGTCATCACAATGATCCATGACTACTTTCATCACAATG
This sequence comes from Balaenoptera physalus, assembly GCF_965194825.1. NCBI lineage: Eukaryota > Metazoa > Chordata > Mammalia > Artiodactyla > Balaenopteridae > Balaenoptera > Balaenoptera physalus. The sequence continues at coordinate 28,191 of NW_028125764.1, forward strand.
CTCTAATACACCTGTCATCAAAATGCTCCAATACACCTGTCATCACAATGCTCTATGGCCCCTGTTATCATATTTCTCCATGATATATTTCATCACAAGTCTCCATGACCACTGTCATCACCATGCCTCATAACGCCTGTCATCTCAATGCTCCATGGCCCCTTTCATCACAATGCTCCATGAACCCAGTCATCACAATGTTCCCTGCCCTTTTCATCACAATGCTCCATGGGTCCTGTCACCACAATTCTCCATGCCCTTGTCATCAAAATGTTCCAGAACTCTTGTCATCATAATGCTCCATGCCAATGTCATCAAAATGCTCCAATACACCTGTCATAACAATGCTCCATGGCCTTTGTCATCACAATGTTCCATGGCCCCTGTCATCACAATGCTCCATGCCCTTGCCATCAAAATGCTCCAGAACTCTTGTCATCATAATGCTCCATGCTAATGTCATCAAAATGCTCCATGACACTTGTCATCACAATGCTCCATGGCCTTTGTCATCACAATGTTCCATGGCCCCTGTCATCACAGTGCTCCATGATACCTTTCATCACAATTCTAGATGACCACTGTCATCACAATACCCCATGACAGATGTCATCACAATTCGTCATGGTCCTTGTCATCACAATGCTCCATGAAACGTGTCATCAGAATGTTCCAGGACACTTGTCATCACAATGATCCATGATCACTTTCATCACAATGCTCCATGAACCCTGTCATCTCAATGCTCCATAACCTTTGTATTCACAATGCTCCATGGCCCCTGTCATCACAGTGCTCCATGACCCCTTTCATCACAATGCTCCAACACCGCTGTCATCACAATGCCCCATGACGCCTGCCATCACAAATCTCCAAGCCCTCTCTTACCAAAAAGCTCCATGACCCCTGTCATCACAATGTTCTCTGCCCATATCATCACAATGCTCCTTGTCACCTTTAATCACAATGCTCCATGCCCTTTCATCACAATGCTCCAGAATTCTTGTCATCGCAATGTTCCCTGTCCGTGTCATCACAATGCTCCATGACCCTTGTCATCACAAAGCTCCATGACCCCTGTCATCACAATGATCCATGACTCCTTTCCTCACAGTGCTCCATTACCCTTTTCATCACAATGCTCCATGCCATTGTCAGCACAATGCTCCATGACACCTGTCATCACAATGCTCCATGGCCTTTGTCATCACAATGCTCCATGGCCCCTGTAATCACAGTGCTCCATGACCCGTTTCATCTCAATGCTCCATGACCTCACTCATCACAATGCTCCATGGCCCTTGTCATCACAGTGCTCCAAGCCTTTGTCATCACACTGCTCCATGGCCCCTGTAATCACAATGCTCCATGCCCTTGTCATCACAAGGCTCCAGAACTCTTGTCATTATAATGCTCCATGTCCGTTTCATCACCATTCTCCATGACACTTGTCATCACAATGCCTCAGGTCTGTTGTCATCACCATGCTTCATGCCCGTGTCATCACAATGCTCCATGAATCTTATCTTCACAACGCTCCATGGCCCATGTCATCACAGTGCTCCATGACCCCTGTCAACACAACGCCTGATGACCCCTGTCATCAAAATGCTAAATGGCACTTGTCATCACAATGCTCTATGACGCCTGTCATCACTATTCTCCATGTCACTTGTTATCACAATGCTCCATGGCCCCTGTAATCACAGTACTCCATGACCCCTTTCATCACAATGCCCAATGCCACCTCTCATCACAATTCTCCATGGCATTTGTCATCACGATGCTCCATGACATCTGTCGTCACAATGCTCCATGACACTTGTCATCACAATGCTCGATGCCCCTTGTCATCACAATGTTCCTTGGTGCTTTTCATCGCAATGCTCCATGACAACTTTCATCAAAATACTCCAAGATTTGTTTCATCACAATGCTCCATGGCCCTTGTCATTACAAATCCACATAATCCCTTTCATCACAATTCTCCTTGGCAACTTACATAAAAATGCTCCATGCCCCTGTCATCACAATGCCCAATGATACCTGTTTTTACAATGATCCATGACCCTTGTCATCACAAGGCTCCATGTCCCTTGTATTCACAATGCTCCATGACCTCACTCATCACAATGCCCCATGACCCCTTTAATCACAATGCTCCATGGCCCTTGTCATCACAGTGTTCCAAGCCTTTGTCATCACACTGCTCCATGGCCCCTGTAATCACAATGCTCCATGCCCTTGTCATCACAAGGCTCCAGAACTCTTGTCATTATAATGCTCCATGTCCGTTTCATCACCATTCTCCATGACACTTGTCATCACAATGCTCCATGGCCCCTCTCATTACTGTGCTCCATAATAACTTTAATCACATTTCTAGATGACCACTGCCATCACAATGCCCCATGACATTGTCATCACAATTCGCCATGACCATTGTCATCACAATGCTCCATGAACCATGTCATCACAGGTTCCCAGGACTCTTGTCATCACAATGATCCATTACCACTTTCATCACAATGCTCCATGACCACTGTCATCTCAATGCTCCATGGCCTTTTTATTCACAATGCTCCATGGCCCCTGTAATTACAGTGTTCCATAACACCTTTCATCATAATGCTCCATGACCACTGCCATCTCAATGCCCCAATACGTCTGTCATCACAATTCTCCAAGGCCATTCTCATCACATTGCTCCATGACACCTGTCATCACAGTGTTCCCTGTCCATATCATCACAAGGCTCCATGTCCCCTATAATCACAATGCTCCATGCCTTTTTCCTCACAATGCTCCAGAATTCTTGTCATCACAATGTTCCAGGACCGTGGCATCACAATGCTACATGACCCTGGTCATCACAGTTCTCCATGACCTTTGTCATCACAATGCCCTAGGTCGCTTTTCATCACAATTCTCAATGACCACTTTAATCACTATGCTCGCTGACCATTTTCATCACATTTCTCTGTTGTCATTACAATTCCCCATGGCCCCTTTCTTCACAATGCTCCATGATGCCTGTCATCACAATGCTCCATGGCTTTTGTTATCACAATGCTCCAGGACCAGTTTCATCACAATAGTCCATCCCCCTTGTCATCACAGTGCACAATGAAACCTTTCATTACAATGCTCCATGACACCTGTCATCACAATGCTCCATGGCCTTTGTCATCACAATGCTCCATGGCCCCTGTAATCACAGTGCTCCATGACCCGTTTCATCTCAATGCTCCATGACCTCACTCATCACAATGCTCCATGGCCCTTGTCATCACAGTGCTCCAAGCCTTTGTCATCACACTGCTCCATGGCCCCTGTAATCACAATGCTCCATGCCCTTGTCATCACAAGGCTCCAGAACTCTTGTCATTATAATGCTCCATGTCCGTTTCATCACCATTCTCCATGACACTTGTCATCACAATGCCTCAGGTCTGTTGTCATCACCATGCTTCATGCCCGTGTCATCACAATGCTCCATGAATCTTATCTTCACAACGCTCCATGGCCCATGTCATCACAGTGCTCCATGACCCCTGTCAACACAACGCCTGATGACCCCTGTCATCAAAATGCTAAATGGCACTTGTCATCACAATGCTCTATGACGCCTGTCATCACTATTCTCCATGTCACTTGTTATCACAATGCTCCATGGCCCCTGTAATCACAGTACTCCATGACCCCTTTCATCACAATGCCCAATGCCACCTCTCATCACAATTCTCCATGGCATTTGTCATCACGATGCTCCATGACATCTGTCGTCACAATGCTCCATGACACTTGTCATCACAATGCTCGATGCCCCTTGTCATCACAATGTTCCTTGGTGCTTTTCATCGCAATGCTCCATGACAACTTTCATCAAAATACTCCAAGATTTGTTTCATCACAATGCTCCATGGCCCTTGTCATTACAAATCCACATAATCCCTTTCATCACAATTCTCCTTGGCAACTTACATAAAAATGCTCCATGCCCCTGTCATCACAATGCCCAATGATACCTGTTTTTACAATGATCCATGACCCTTGTCATCACAAGGCTCCATGTCCCTTGTATTCACAATGCTCCATGACCTCACTCATCACAATGCCCCATGACCCCTTTAATCACAATGCTCCATGGCCCTTGTCATCACAGTGTTCCAAGCCTTTGTCATCACACTGCTCCATGGCCCCTGTAATCACAATGCTCCATGCCCTTGTCATCACAAGGCTCCAGAACTCTTGTCATTATAATGCTCCATGTCCGTTTCATCACCATTCTCCATGACACTTGTCATCACAATGCTCCATGGCCCCTCTCATTACTGTGCTCCATAATAACTTTAATCACATTTCTAGATGACCACTGCCATCACAATGCCCCATGACATTGTCATCACAATTCGCCATGACCATTGTCATCACAATGCTCCATGAACCATGTCATCACAGGTTCCCAGGACTCTTGTCATCACAATGATCCATTACCACTTTCATCACAATGCTCCATGACCACTGTCATCTCAATGCTCCATGGCCTTTTTATTCACAATGCTCCATGGCCCCTGTAATTACAGTGTTCCATAACACCTTTCATCATAATGCTCCATGACCACTGCCATCTCAATGCCCCAATACGTCTGTCATCACAATTCTCCAAGGCCATTCTCATCACATTGCTCCATGACACCTGTCATCACAGTGTTCCCTGTCCATATCATCACAAGGCTCCATGTCCCCTATAATCACAATGCTCCATGCCTTTTTCCTCACAATGCTCCAGAATTCTTGTCATCACAATGTTCCAGGACCGTGGCATCACAATGCTACATGACCCTGGTCATCACAGTTCTCCATGACCTTTGTCATCACAATGCCCTAGGTCGCTTTTCATCACAATTCTCAATGACCACTTTAATCACTATGCTCGCTGACCATTTTCATCACATTTCTCTGTTGTCATTACAATTCCCCATGGCCCCTTTCTTCACAATGCTCCATGATGCCTGTCATCACAATGCTCCATGGCTTTTGTTATCACAATGCTCCAGGACCAGTTTCATCACAATAGTCCATCCCCCTTGTCATCACAGTGCACAATGAAACCTTTCATTACAATGCTCCATGACACTTGTCATCACAATGCTCCATGGCCTTTATCGTCACAATGCTCCCAGGCACTTTTCATCACGATGTTCCATGAAACCTTTCATCACATCATCACATTGCTCCATGACCATTGTCATCACAATAGTCCATACCCTTGTCAACACAATGCTGCATAATCCCTGTCATCACAATTCTCCATGACTGCTGTCATCACAATAATCCAGGACAATTTTCATAACAATGCTTCATGCCCCCAGTCATCACAGTGCTCCATGATACCTTTCATCACAATTCCTAGATGATCAATGTCATCACAATGCCCCATGACACCTGTCATCACAATTCGCTATGACCCTTGTCATCACAATACTCAATGAACCGTGTCATCACAGTGTTCCAGGACACATGTCATCACAATGATCCATGACTACTTTCATCACAATGCTCCAGTACACCTGTCATCACAATGCTCCAATAAACCTGTCATCACAATGCTCCATAGCCCCTGTTATCATATTGCTCCATGAATTCTTTCATCACAATGCTCCATGCCCCCTGTCATCACAGTGCCCCGTAACCCCTCTAATCACAATGCTGCATGACCCTGTCATCTCAATGCTACATGACACCTGTCATCATATTGTTCCATGGCCTATGTATTCACAATGCTCCATGGACCCTGTAATCACACTGCTCCATGTTCCCTTTCAACACAATGCTCAATGACCCCTGTCATCACAATGTTCCATGAAAGTTGTCTTCAAAATGCTCCATGACCCCGGTCACCACAAGGTTCCCTGCCCTTGTCATCACAATGCTCCATGACCCTTGGAATCACAATGGCACATGGCCTTGTCATCACAAAGTTCCACGGCGTCTGTCATCACCATTCTCCATGGACTTTCTCATCACAATGCTCTATGACCCCTGTCATCACAATGCTTGATGACCATTGTCATCACAATGCTCCAAGGCCCCTGTCATCACAATGCCTTATGGTCTTTGTAATCACAATGCTCAATGACCCTTGTCATCACAATGCTCCATGCCGTTGTCATCACAATGCTCCATGGCCCCTGTAATCACAATGCTCCATGCCCTTGTCATCACAATGCTCCAGAACACTTGTCATCATAATACTCCATTCCCGTGTCATCCCATTGCTCAATGACACTTGTCATCGAAATGTTCCTTGGCCTTTTTCATCACAGTGGTCCATGATACCTTTAATCAAAATTCTACATGACCACTGTCATCACAATGCAAGATGACCAATGTCATCACAATGCCCCATGACACGTGTCATCACAATTCACCTTGGCCCTTTTCATCTCAATGCTGTATGAACCGTGTCATCACTAGGTTCCAGGACACTTGTCATCACAGTGATCCATGACCACTTTCATCACAATTCTCCATGAACTCTGTTATCTCAACGCTCCATGGCCATTTTATTCACAATGCAGCATTGTCCCGATAATCGCGTTGCTCCATGAACACTTTCATCACAATGCTCCTTGCCCACTGTCACCATAATGCCCCATGACGTCTCTCATCACTGTGCTCCAAGGCCACTCTCATTGAAATGCTCCATGATCTGTGTCAGCACAATATTGCATGACACTTGTCATCACAATGCTCCATGATCCCTGTAATCAAAATGATCCCTGCCAATGTCATCACAATGCTCCATGTCTCCTGTAATCACAATGCTCCATGCCCTTGTCATCACAATGCTCCAGGTCTGTTGTCATCACCAAGCTTCATGCCCGTGTCATCACAATGCTCCATGAATCTTGTGTTCACAATGCTCCATGGCCCATGTCATCACAATGCTCCATGACCCCTGTCATCACAATGCTCCATGATACCTTTCATCCCAATTCCAGATGACCACTGTCATCACAATGTCCCATGACACCTGTCATCACAATTTGCTATGACCCTTGTCATCACAATACTCGATGAACCATGTCATCACAGTGTTCCAGGACACATGTCATCAAAATGATCCATGACTCCTTTCATCACAATGCTCCAATACACCTGTCATCACAATGCTCCATGGCACCTGTTATCATATTGCTCCATGACACCTGTCATCACAATGCTCCATGACACTTGTCATCACAACGCTCCGTGGCCTTTATGGTCACAATGCTCCCAGGCACTTTTTTTTTTTTTTTTTTGTATTAGTTGTTTTGTTTGTTTTTTTATACTGCAGGTTCTTATTAGGCATCAATTTTATACATATCAGTGTATACATGTCAATCCCAATCGCCCAATTCAGCACACCACCATCCCCACCTCACCGCAGTTTTCCCCTCTTGGTGTCCATATGTCCATTCTCTACATCTGTGTCTCAACTTCTGCCCTGCAAACTGGCTCATCTGTACCATTTTTCTAGGTTCCACATACATGCATTAATATATGATATTTGTTTTTCTCTTTCTGACTTACTTCACTCTGTATGACAGTCTCTAGATCCATCCACGTCTCAACAAATGACTCAATTTCGTTCCTTTTTATGGCTGAGTAATATTCCATTGTATATATGTACCACATCTTCTTTATCCATTCGTCTGTTGATGGGCATTTAGGTTGCTTCCATGACCTGGCTATTGTAAATAGTGCTGCAATGAACATTCGGGTGCATGTGTCTTTTTGAATTACGGTTTTCTCTGGGTATATGCCCAGTAGTGGGATTGCTGGGTCATATGGTAATTCTATTTTTAGTTTTTTAAGGAACCTCCATATTGTTCTCCATAGTGGCTGTATCAATTTACATTCCCACCAACAGTGCAAGAGGGTTCCCTTTTCTCCACACCCTCTCCAGCATTTGTTGTTTGTAGATTTTCTGATGATGCCCATTCTAACAGGAGTGAGGTGATACCTCATTGTAGTTTTGATTTGCATTTCTCTAATAATTAGTGATGTTGAGCAGCTTTTCATGTGCTTCGTGGCCGTCTGTATGTCTTCTTTGGAGAAATGTCTATTTAGGTCTTCTGCCCATTTTTGGATTGCGGTGTTTGTTTCTTTGATATTGAGCTGAATGAGCTGTTTATATATTTTGGAGATTAATCCTTTGTCCGTTGATTCATTTGCAAATATTTTCTCCCATTCTGAGGGTTGTCTTTTCATCTTGTTTATGGTTTCCTTTGCTGTGCAAAAGCTTTGAAGTTTCATTAGGTCCCACTTGTTTATTTTTGTTTTTATTTCCATTACTCTAGGAGGTGGATCAAAAAAGATCTTGCTGTGATTTATGTCAAAGAGTGTTCTTCCTATGTTTTCCTCTAAGAGTTTTATAGTGTCCAGTCTTATATTTAGGTCTCTAATCCATTTTGAGTTTATTTTTGTGTATGGTGTTAGGGAGTATTCTAATTTCATTCTTTTACATGTAGCTGTCCAGTTTTCCCAACACCACTTATTGAAGAGACTGTCTTTTCTCCATTGTATATCTTTGCCTCCTTTGTCATAGATTAGTTGACCATAGGTGCGTGGGTTAATCTCTGGGCTTTCTATCTTGTTCCATTGATCTATGTTTCTGTTTTTGTGCCAGTACCATATTGTCTTGATTACTGTAGCTTTGTAGTATAGTCTGAAGTCAGGGAGTCTGATTCCTCCAGCTCCATTTTTTTGCCTCAAGACTGCTTTGGCTATTCGGGGTCTTTTGTGTCTCCATACAAATTTTAAGATGATTTGTTCTAGCTCCGTAAAAAATGCCATTGGTAATTTGATAGGGATTGCATTGAATCTGTAGATTGCTTTGGGTAGTATACTCATTTTCACAATGTTGATTCTTCCAATCCAAGAACATGGTATATCTCTCCATCTGTTGGTATCATCTTTAATTTCTTTCATCAGTGTCTTATAGTTTTCTGCATACAGGTCTTTTGTCTCCCTAGGTAGGTTTATTCCTAGGTATTTTATTCTTTTTGTTGCAATGGTAAATGGGAGTGTTTCCATAATTTCTCTTTCAGAGTTTTCATCATTAGTGTATAGGAATGCAAGAGATTTCTGTGCATTAATTTTGTATCCTGCAACTTTACCATATTCATTAATTAGCTCTAGCAGTTTTCTGGTGGCAGTTTTAGGATTCTCTATGTATAGTATCATGTCATCCGCAAACAGTGACAGTTTTACTTCCTCTTTTCCAATTTGTATTCCTTTTATTTCTTTTTCTTCTCTGATTGCCGTGGCTAGGACTTCCAGAACTATGTTGAATAATAGTGGTGAGAGTAGGCAACCTTGTCTCGTTCCTGATCTTAGAGGAAATGCTTTCAGTTTTTCACCATTGAGAATGATGTTTGCTGTGGGTTTGTCATATATGGCCTTTATTATGTTGAGGTAGGTTCCCTGTATGCCCACTTTCTGGAGAGTTTTTATCATAAATGGGTGTTGAATTTTGTCAAAAGCTTTTTCTGCATCTATTGAGATGATCATATGGTTTTTATTCTTCAGTTTGTTAATATGGTGTATCACATTGATTGATTTGCGTATATTGAAGAATCCTTGCATCCCTGGGATAAATCCCACTTGATCGTGGTGTATGATCCTTTTAATGTGTTGTTGGATTCTGTTTGCTAGTATTTTGCTGAGGATTTTTGCATCTATATTCATCAGTGATATTGGTCTGTAATTTTCTTTTTTTGTAGTGTCTTTGTCTGGTTTTGGTATCAGGGTGATGGTGGCCCAGGCACTTTTCATCACGATGTTCCATGAAACCTTTCATCACATTGCTCCATAACCATTGTCATCACAATAGTCCATACCCTTGTCAACACAATGCTGCATAATCACTGTCATCACAATTCTCCATGACTGCTGTCATCACAATAATCCAGGACAATATTCATAACAGTGCTTCATGCCCCCGGTCATCACAGTGCTCCATGATACCTTTCATCACAATTCCTAGATGATCAATGTCATCACAATGCCCCATGACACCGGTCATCACAATTCGCTATGACCCTTGTCATCACAATACTCGATGAACCGTGTCATCACAGTGTTCCAGGACACATGTCATCACAATGATCCATGACTACTTTCATCACAATGCTCTAATACACCTGTCATCAAAATGCTCCAATACACCTGTCATCACAATGCTCTATGGCCCCTGTTATCATATTTCTCCATGATATATTTCATCACAAGTCTCCATGACCACTGTCATCACCATGCCTCATAACGCCTGTCATCTCAATGCTCCATGGCCCCTTTCATCACAATGCTCCATGAACCCAGTCATCACAATGTTCCCTGCCCTTTTCATCACAATGCTCCATGGGTCCTGTCACCACAATTCTCCATGCCCTTGTCATCAAAATGTTCCAGAACTCTTGTCATCATAATGCTCCATGCCAATGTCATCAAAATGCTCCAATACACCTGTCATAACAATGCTCCATGGCCTTTGTCATCACAATGTTCCATGGCCCCTGTCATCACAATGCTCCATGCCCTTGCCATCAAAATGCTCCAGAACTCTTGTCATCATAATGCTCCATGCCAATGTCATCAAAATGCTCCATGACACTTGTCATCACAATGCTCCATGGCCTTTGTCATCACAATGTTCCATGGCCCCTGTCATCACAGTGCTCCATGATACCTTTCATCACAATTCTAGATGACCACTGTCATCACAATACCCCATGACAGATGTCATCACAATTCGTCATGGTCCTTGTCATCACAATGCTCCATGAAACGTGTCATCAGAATGTTCCAGGACACTTGTCATCACAATGATCCATGATCACTTTCATCACAATGCTCCATGAACCCTGTCATCTCAATGCTCCATAACCTTTGTATTCACAATGCTCCATGGCCCCTGTCATCACAGTGCTCCATGACCCCTTTCATCACAATGCTCCAACACCGCTGTCATCACAATGCCCCATGACGCCTGCCATCACAAATCTCCAAGCCCTCTCTTACCAAAAAGCTCCATGACCCCTGTCATCACAATGTTCTCTGCCCATATCATCACAATGCTCCTTGTCACCTTTAATCACAATGCTCCATGCCCTTGTCATCACAATGCTCCAGGTCTGTTGTCATCACCAAGCTTCATGCCCGTGTCATCACAATGCTCCATGAATCTTGTGTTCACAATGCTCCATGGCCCATGTCATCACAATGCTCCATGACCCCTGTCATCACAATGCTCCATGATACCTTTCATCACAATTCCAGATGACCACTGTCATCCCAATGTCCCATGACACCTGTCATCACAATTTGCTATGACCCTTGTCATCACAATACTGGATGAACCATGTCATCACAGTGTTCCAGGACACATGTCATCAAAATGATCCATGACTCCTTTCATCACAATGCTCCAATACACCTCTCATCACAATGCTCCAATAAACCTGTCATCACAATGCTCCATGACACTTGTCATCACAACGCTCCATGGCCTTTATGGTCACAATGCTCCCAGGCACTTTTTTTTTTTTTTTTTTTGTATTAGTTGTTTTGTTTGTTTTTTTATACTGCAGGTTCTTATTAGGCATCAATTTTATACATATCAGTGTATACATGTCAATCCCAATCGCCCAATTCAGCACACCACCATCCCCACCTCACCGCAGTTTTCCCCTCTTGGTGTCCATATGTCCATTCTCTACATCTGTGTCTCAACTTCTGCCCTGCAAACTGGCTCATCTGTACCATTTTTCTAGGTTCCACATACATGCATTAATATATGATATTTGTTTTTCTCTTTCTGACTTACTTCACTCTGTATGACTGTCTCTAGATCCATCCACGTCTCAACAAATGACTCAATTTCGTTCCTTTTTATGGCTGAGTAATATTCCATTGTATATATGTACCACATCTTCTTTATCCATTCGTCTGTTGATGGGCATTTAGGTTGCTTCCATGACCTGGCTATTGTAAATAGTGCTGCAATGAACATTCGGGTGCATGTGTCTTTTTGAATTACGGTTTTCTCTGGGTATATGCCCAGTAGTGGGATTGCTGGGTCATATGGTAATTCTATTTTTAGTTTTTTAAGGAACCTCCATATTGTTCTCCATAGTGGCTGTATCAATTTACATTCCCACCAACAGTGCAAGAGGGTTCCCTTTTCTCCACACCCTCTCCAGCATTTGTTGTTTGTAGATTTTCTGATGATGCCCATTCTAACAGGAGTGAGGTGATACCTCATTGTAGTTTTGATTTGCATTTCTCTAATAATTAGTGATGTTGAGCAGCTTTTCATGTGCTTCGTGGCCGTCTGTATGTCTTCTTTGGAGAAATGTCTATTTAGGTCTTCTGCCCATTTTTGGATTGCGGTGTTTGTTTCTTTGATATTGAGCTGAATGAGCTGTTTATATATTTTGGAGATTAATCCTTTGTCCGTTGATTCATTTGCAAATATTTTCTCCCATTCTGAGGGTTGTCTTTTCGTCTTGTTTATGGTTTCCTTTGCTGTGCAAAAGCTTTGAAGTTTCATTAGGTCCCACTTGTTTATTTTTGTTTTTATTTCCATTACTCTAGGAGGTGGATCAAAAAAGATCTTGCTGTGATTTATGTCAAAGAGTGTTCTTCCTATGTTTTCCTCTAAGAGTTTTATAGTGTCCAGTCTTATATTTAGGTCTCTAATCCATTTTGAGTTTATTTTTGTGTATGGTGTTAGGGAGTATTCTAATTTCATTCTTTTACATGTAGCTGTCCAGTTTTCCCAACACCACTTATTGAAGAGACTGTCTTTTCTCCATTGTATATCTTTGCCTCCTTTGTCATAGATTAGTTGACCATAGGTGCGTGGGTTAATCTCTGGGCTTTCTATCTTGTTCCATTGATCTATGTTTCTGTTTTTGTGCCAGTACCATATTGTCTTGATTACTGTAGCTTTGTAGTATAGTCTGAAGTCAGGGAGTCTGATTCCTCCAGCTCCATTTTTTTGCCTCAAGACTGCTTTGGCTATTCGGGGTCTTTTGTGTCTCCATACAAATTTTAAGATGATTTGTTCTAGCTCCGTAAAAAATGCCATTGGTAATTTGATAGGGATTGCATTGAATCTGTAGATTGCTTTGGGTAGTATACTCATTTTCACAATGTTGATTCTTCCAATCCAAGAACATGGTATATCTCTCCATCTGTTGGTATCATCTTTAATTTCTTTCATCAGTGTCTTATAGTTTTCTGCATACAGGTCTTTTGTCTCCCTAGGTAGGTTTATTCCTAGGTATTTTATTCTTTTTGTTGCAATGGTAAATGGGAGTGTTTCCATAATTTCTCTTTCAGAGTTTTCATCATTAGTGTATAGGAATGCAAGAGATTTCTGTGCATTAATTTTGTATCCTGCAACTTTACCATATTCATTAATTAGCTCTAGCAGTTTTCTGGTGGCAGTTTTAGGATTCTCTATGTATAGTATCATGTCATCCGCAAACAGTGACAGTTTTACTTCCTCTTTTCCAATTTGTATTCCTTTTATTTCTTTTTCTTCTCTGATTGCCGTGGCTAGGACTTCCAGAACTATGTTGAATAATAGTGGTGAGAGTGGGCAACCTTGTCTCGTTCCTGATCTTAGAGGAAATGCTTTCAGTTTTTCACCATTGAGAATGATGTTTGCTGTGGGTTTGTCATATATGGCCTTTATTATGTTGAGGTAGGTTCCCTGTATGCCCACTTTCTGGAGAGTTTTTATCATAAATGGGTGTTGAATTTTGTCAAAAGCTTTTTCTGCATCTATTGAGATGATCATATGGTTTTTATTCTTCAGTTTGTTAATATGGTGTATCACATTGATTGATTTGCGTATATTGAAGAATCCTTGCATCCCTGGGATAAATCCCACTTGATCGTGGTGTATGATCCTTTTAATGTGTTGTTGGATTCTGTTTGCTAGTATTTTGCTGAGGATTTTTGCATCTATATTCATCAGTGATATTGGTCTGTAATTTTCTTTTTTTGTAGTGTCTTTGTCTGGTTTTGGTATCAGGGTGATGGTGGCCCAGGCACTTTTCATCACGATGTTCCATGAAACCTTTCATCACATTGCTCCATAACCATTGTCATCACAATAGTCCATACCCTTGTCAACACAATGCTGCATAATCACTGTCATCACAATTCTCCATGACTGCTGTCATCACAATAATCCAGGACAATATTCATAACAGTGCTTCATGCCCCCGGTCATCACAGTGCTCCATGATACCTTTCATCACAATTCCTAGATGATCAATGTCATCACAATGCCCCATGACACCGGTCATCACAATTCGCTATGACCCTTGTCATCACAATACTCGATGAACCGTGTCATCACAGTGTTCCAGGACACATGTCATCACAATGATCCATGACTACTTTCATCACAATGCTCTAATACACCTGTCATCAAAATGCTCCAATACACCTGTCATCACAATGCTCTATGGCCCCTGTTATCATATTTCTCCATGATATATTTCATCACAAGTCTCCATGACCACTGTCATCACCATGCCTCATAACGCCTGTCATCTCAATGCTCCATGGCCCCTTTCATCACAATGCTCCATGAACCCAGTCATCACAATGTTCCCTGCCCTTTTCATCACAATGCTCCATGGGTCCTGTCACCACAATTCTCCATGCCCTTGTCATCAAAATGTTCCAGAACTCTTGTCATCATAATGCTCCATGCCAATGTCATCAAAATGCTCCAATACACCTGTCATCACAATGCTCTATGGCCCCTGTTATCATATTTCTCCATGATATATTTCATCACAAGTCTCCATGACCACTGTCATCACCATGCCTCATAACGCCTGTCATCTCAATGCTCCATGGCCCCTTTCATCACAATGCTCCATGAACCCAGTCATCACAATGTTCCCTGCCCTTTTCATCACAATGCTCCATGGGTCCTGTCACCACAATTCTCCATGCCCTTGTCATCAAAATGTTCCAGAACTCTTGTCATCATAATGCTCCATGCCAATGTCATCAAAATGCTCCAATACACCTGTCATAACAATGCTCCATGGCCTTTGTCATCACAATGTTCCATGGCCCCTGTCATCACAATGCTCCATGCCCTTGCCATCAAAATGCTCCAGAACTCTTGTCATCATAATGCTCCATGCTAATGTCATCAAAATGCTCCATGACACTTGTCATCACAATGCTCCATGGCCTTTGTCATCACAATGTTCCATGGCCCCTGTCATCACAGTGCTCCATGATACCTTTCATCACAATTCTAGATGACCACTGTCATCACAATACCCCATGACAGATGTCATCACAATTCGTCATGGTCCTTGTCATCACAATGCTCCATGAAACGTGTCATCAGAATGTTCCAGGACACTTGTCATCACAATGATCCATGATCACTTTCATCACAATGCTCCATGAACCCTGTCATCTCAATGCTCCATAACCTTTGTATTCACAATGCTCCATGGCCCCTGTCATCACAGTGCTCCATGACCCCTTTCATCACAATGCTCCAACACCGCTGTCATCACAATGCCCCATGACGCCTGCCATCACAAATCTCCAAGCCCTCTCTTACCAAAAAGCTCCATGACCCCTGTCATCACAATGTTCTCTGCCCATATCATCACAATGCTCCTTGTCACCTTTAATCACAATGCTCCATGCCCTTTCATCACAATGCTCCAGAATTCTTGTCATCGCAATGTTCCTTGACCGTGTCATCACAATGCTCCATGACCCTTGTCATCACAAAGCTCCATGACCCCTGTCATCACAATGATCCATGACTCCTTTCCTCACAGTGCTCCATTACCCTTTTCATCACAATGCTCCATGCCATTGTCAGCACAATGCTCCATGACACCTGTCATCACAATGCTCCATGGCCTTTGTCATCACAATGCTCCATGGCCCCTGTAATCACAGTGCTCCATGACCCGTTTCATCTCAATGCTCCATGACCTCACTCATCACAATGCTCCATGGCCCTTGTCATCACAGTGCTCCAAGCCTTTGTCATCACACTGCTCCATGGCCCCTGTAATCACAATGCTCCATGCCCTTGTCATCACAAGGCTCCAGAACTCTTGTCATTATAATGCTCCATGTCCGTTTCATCACCATTCTCCATGACACTTGTCATCACAATGCCTCAGGTCTGTTGTCATCACCATGCTTCATGCCCGTGTCATCACAATGCTCCATGAATCTTATCTTCACAACGCTCCATGGCCCATGTCATCACAGTGCTCCATGACCCCTGTCAACACAACGCCTGATGACCCCTGTCATCAAAATGCTAAATGGCACTTGTCATCACAATGCTCTATGACGCCTGTCATCACTATTCTCCATGTCACTTGTTATCACAATGCTCCATGGCCCCTGTAATCACAGTACTCCATGACCCCTTTCATCACAATGCCCAATGCCACCTCTCATCACAATTCTCCATGGCATTTGTCATCACGATGCTCCATGACATCTGTCGTCACAATGCTCCATGACACTTGTCATCACAATGCTCGATGCCCCTTGTCATCACAATGTTCCTTGGTGCTTTTCATCGCAATGCTCCATGACAACTTTCATCAAAATACTCCAAGATTTGTTTCATCACAATGCTCCATGGCCCTTGTCATTACAAATCCACATAATCCCTTTCATCACAATTCTCCTTGGCAACTTACATAAAAATGCTCCATGCCCCTGTCATCACAATGCCCAATGATACCTGTTTTTACAATGATCCATGACCCTTGTCATCACAAGGCTCCATGTCCCTTGTATTCACAATGCTCCATGACCTCACTCATCACAATGCCCCATGACCCCTTTAATCACAATGCTCCATGGCCCTTGTCATCACAGTGTTCCAAGCCTTTGTCATCACACTGCTCCATGGCCCCTGTAATCACAATGCTCCATGCCCTTGTCATCACAAGGCTCCAGAACTCTTGTCATTATAATGCTCCATGTCCGTTTCATCACCATTCTCCATGACACTTGTCATCACAATGCTCCATGGCCCCTCTCATTACTGTGCTCCATAATAACTTTAATCACATTTCTAGATGACCACTGCCATCACAATGCCCCATGACATTGTCATCACAATTCGCCATGACCATTGTCATCACAATGCTCCATGAACCATGTCATCACAGGTTCCCAGGACTCTTGTCATCACAATGATCCATTACCACTTTCATCACAATGCTCCATGACCACTGTCATCTCAATGCTCCATGGCCTTTTTATTCACAATGCTCCATGGCCCCTGTAATTACAGTGTTCCATAACACCTTTCATCATAATGCTCCATGACCACTGCCATCTCAATGCCCCAATACGTCTGTCATCACAATTCTCCAAGGCCATTCTCATCACATTGCTCCATGACACCTGTCATCACAGTGTTCCCTGTCCATATCATCACAAGGCTCCATGTCCCCTATAATCACAATGCTCCATGCCTTTTTCCTCACAATGCTCCAGAATTCTTGTCATCACAATGTTCCAGGACCGTGGCATCACAATGCTACATGACCCTGGTCATCACAGTTCTCCATGACCTTTGTCATCACAATGCCCTAGGTCGCTTTTCATCACAATTCTCAATGACCACTTTAATCACTATGCTCGCTGACCATTTTCATCACATTTCTCTGTTGTCATTACAATTCCCCATGGCCCCTTTCTTCACAATGCTCCATGATGCCTGTCATCACAATGCTCCATGGCTTTTGTTATCACAATGCTCCAGGACCAGTTTCATCACAATAGTCCATCCCCCTTGTCATCACAGTGCACAATGAAACATTTCATTACAATGCTCCATGACACTTGTCATCACAATGCTCCATGGCCTTTATCGTCACAATGCTCCCAGGCACTTTTCATCACGATGTTCCATGAAACCTTTCATCACATCATCACATTGCTCCATGACCATTGTCATCACAATAGTCCATACCCTTGTCAACACAATGCTGCATAATCCCTGTCATCACAATTCTCCATGACTGCTGTAATCACAATAATCCAGGACAATTTTCATAACAATGCTTCATGCCCCCAGTCATCACAGTGCTCCATGATACCTTTCATCACAATTCCTAGATGATCAATGTCATCACAATGCCCCATGACACCTGTCATCACAATTCGCTATGACCCTTGTCATCACAATACTCAATGAACCGTGTCATCACAGTGTTCCAGGACACATGTCATCACAATGATCCATGACTACTTTCATCACAATGCTCCAGTACACCTGTCATCACAATGCTCCAATAAACCTGTCATCACAATGCTCCATAGCCCCTGTTATCATATTGCTCCATGAATTCTTTCATCACAATGCTCCATGCCCCCTGTCATCACAGTGCCCCGTAACCCCTCTAATCACAATGCTGCATGACCCTGTCATCTCAATGCTACATGACACCTGTCATCATATTGTTCCATGGCCTATGTATTCACAATGCTCCATGGACCCTGTAATCACACTGCTCCATGTTCCCTTTCAACACAATGCTCAATGACCCCTGTCATCACAATGTTCCATGAAAGTTGTCTTCAAAATGCTCCATGACCCCGGTCACCACAAGGTTCCCTGCCCTTGTCATCACAATGCTCCATGACCCTTGGAATCACAATGGCACATGGCCTTGTCATCACAAAGTTCCACGGCGTCTGTCATCACCATTCTCCATGGACTTTCTCATCACAATGCTCTATGACCCCTGTCATCACAATGCTTGATGACCATTGTCATCACAATGCTCCAAGGCCCCTGTCATCACAATGCCTTATGGTCTTTGTAATCACAATGCTCAATGACCCTTGTCATCACAATGCTCCATGCCGTTGTCATCACAATGCTCCATGGCCCCTGTAATCACAATGCTCCATGCCCTTGTCATCACAATGCTCCAGAACACTTGTCATCATAATACTCCATTCCCGTGTCATCCCATTGCTCAATGACACTTGTCATCGAAATGTTCCTTGGCCTTTTTCATCACAGTGGTCCATGATACCTTTAATCAAAATTCTACATGACCACTGTCATCACAATGCAAGATGACCAATGTCATCACAATGCCCCATGACACGTGTCATCACAATTCACCTTGGCCCTTTTCATCTCAATGCTGTATGAACCGTGTCATCACTAGGTTCCAGAACACTTGTCATCACAGTGATCCATGACCACTTTCATCACAATTCTCCATGAACTCTGTTATCTCAACGCTCCATGGCCATTTTATTCACAATGCAGCATTGTCCCGATAATCGCGTTGCTCCATGAACACTTTCATCACAATGCTCCTTGCCCACTGTCACCATAATGCCCCATGACGTCTCTCATCACTGTGCTCCAAGGCCACTCTCATTGAAATGCTCCATGATCTGTGTCAGCACAATATTGCATGACACTTGTCATCACAATGCTCCATGATCCCTGTAATCAAAATGATCCCTGCCAATGTCATCACAATGCTCCATGTCTCCTGTAATCACAATGCTCCATGCCCTTGTCATCACAATGCTCCAGGTCTGTTGTCATCACCAAGCTTCATGCCCGTGTCATCACAATGCTCCATGAATCTTGTGTTCACAATGCTCCATGGCCCATGTCATCACAATGCTCCATGACCCCTGTCATCACAATGCTCCATGATACCTTTCATCCCAATTCCAGATGACCACTGTCATCACAATGTCCCATGACACCTGTCATCACAATTTGCTATGACCCTTGTCATCACAATACTCGATGAACCATGTCATCACAGTGTTCCAGGACACATGTCATCAAAATGATCCATGACTCCTTTCATCACAATGCTCCAATACACCTGTCATCACAATGCTCCAATAAACCTGTCATCACAATGCTCCATGGCACCTGTTATCATATTGCTCCATGACACCTGTCATCACAATGCTCCATGACACTTGTCATCACAACGCTCCATGGCCTTTATGGTCACAATGCTCCCAGGCACTTTTTTTTTTTTTTTTTTTTTTGTATTAGTTGTTTTGTTTGTTTTTTTATACTGCAGGTTCTTATTAGGCATCAATTTTATACATATCAGTGTATACATGTCAATCCCAATCGCCCAATTCAGCACACCACCATCCCCACCTCACCGCAGTTTTCCCCTCTTGGTGTCCATATGTCCATTCTCTACATCTGTGTCTCAACTTCTGCCCTGCAAACTGGCTCATCTGTACCATTTTTCTAGGTTCCACATACATGCATTAATATATGATATTTGTTTTTCTCTTTCTGACTTACTTCACTCTGTATGACAGTCTCTAGATCCATCCACGTCTCAACAAATGACTCAATTTCGTTCCTTTTTATGGCTGAGTAATATTCCATTGTATATATGTACCACATCTTCTTTATCCATTCGTCTGTTGATGGGCATTTAGGTTGCTTCCATGACCTGGCTATTGTAAATAGTGCTGCAATGAACATTCGGGTGCATGTGTCTTTTTGAATTACGGTTTTCTCTGGGTATATGCCCAGTAGTGGGATTGCTGGGTCATATGGTAATTCTATTTTTAGTTTTTTAAGGAACCTCCATATTGTTCTCCATAGTGGCTGTATCAATTTACATTCCCACCAACAGTGCAAGAGGGTTCCCTTTTCTCCACACCCTCTCCAGCATTTGTTGTTTGTAGATTTTCTGATGATGCCCATTCTAACAGGAGTGAGGTGATACCTCATTGTAGTTTTGATTTGCATTTCTCTAATAATTAGTGATGTTGAGCAGCTTTTCATGTGCTTCGTGGCCGTCTGTATGTCTTCTTTGGAGAAATGTCTATTTAGGTCTTCTGCCCATTTTTGGATTGCGGTGTTTGTTTCTTTGATATTGAGCTGAATGAGCTGTTTATATATTTTGGAGATTAATCCTTTGTCCGTTGATTCATTTGCAAATATTTTCTCCCATTCTGAGGGTTGTCTTTTCGTCTTGTTTATGGTTTCCTTTGCTGTGCAAAAGCTTTGAAGTTTCATTAGGTCCCACTTGTTTATTTTTGTTTTTATTTCCATTACTCTAGGAGGTGGATCAAAAAAGATCTTGCTGTGATTTATGTCAAAGAGTGTTCTTCCTATGTTTTCCTCTAAGAGTTTTATAGTGTCCAGTCTTATATTTAGGTCTCTAATCCATTTTGAGTTTATTTTTGTGTATGGTGTTAGGGAGTATTCTAATTTCATTCTTTTACATGTAGCTGTCCAGTTTTCCCAACACCACTTATTGAAGAGACTGTCTTTTCTCCATTGTATATCTTTGCCTCCTTTGTCATAGATTAGTTGACCATAGGTGCGTGGGTTAATCTCTGGGCTTTCTATCTTGTTCCATTGATCTATGTTTCTGTTTTTGTGCCAGTACCATATTGTCTTGATTACTGTAGCTTTGTAGTATAGTCTGAAGTCAGGGAGTCTGATTCCTCCAGCTCCATTTTTTTGCCTCAAGACTGCTTTGGCTATTCGGGGTCTTTTGTGTCTCCATACAAATTTTAAGATGATTTGTTCTAGCTCCGTAAAAAATGCCATTGGTAATTTGATAGGGATTGCATTGAATCTGTAGATTGCTTTGGGTAGTATACTCATTTTCACAATGTTGATTCTTCCAATCCAAGAACATGGTATATCTCTCCATCTGTTGGTATCATCTTTAATTTCTTTCATCAGTGTCTTATAGTTTTCTGCATACAGGTCTTTTGTCTCCCTAGGTAGGTTTATTCCTAGGTATTTTATTCTTTTTGTTGCAATGGTAAATGGGAGTGTTTCCATAATTTCTCTTTCAGAGTTTTCATCATTAGTGTATAGGAATGCAAGAGATTTCTGTGCATTAATTTTGTATCCTGCAACTTTACCATATTCATTAATTAGCTCTAGCAGTTTTCTGGTGGCAGTTTTAGGATTCTCTATGTATAGTATCATGTCATCCGCAAACAGTGACAGTTTTACTTCCTCTTTTCCAATTTGTATTCCTTTTATTTCTTTTTCTTCTCTGATTGCCGTGGCTAGGACTTCCAGAACTATGTTGAATAATAGTGGTGAGAGTGGGCAACCTTGTCTCGTTCCTGATCTTAGAGGAAATGCTTTCAGTTTTTCACCATTGAGAATGATGTTTGCTGTGGGTTTGTCATATATGGCCTTTATTATGTTGAGGTAGGTTCCCTGTATGCCCACTTTCTGGAGAGTTTTTATCATAAATGGGTGTTGAATTTTGTCAAAAGCTTTTTCTGCATCTATTGAGATGATCATATGGTTTTTATTCTTCAGTTTGTTAATATGGTGTATCACATTGATTGATTTGCGTATATTGAAGAATCCTTGCATCCCTGGGATAAATCCCACTTGATCGTGGTGTATGATCCTTTTAATGTGTTGTTGGATTCTGTTTGCTAGTATTTTGCTGAGGATTTTTGCATCTATATTCATCAGTGATATTGGTCTGTAATTTTCTTTTTTTGTAGTGTCTTTGTCTGGTTTTGGTATCAGGGTGATGGTGGCCCAGGCACTTTTCATCACGATGTTCCATGAAACCTTTCATCACATTGCTCCATAACCATTGTCATCACAATAGTCCATACCCTTGTCAACACAATGCTGCATAATCACTGTCATCACAATTCTCCATGACTGCTGTCATCACAATAATCCAGGACAATATTCATAACAGTGCTTCATGCCCCCGGTCATCACAGTGCTCCATGATACCTTTCATCACAATTCCTAGATGATCAATGTCATCACAATGCCCCATGACACCGGTCATCACAATTCGCTATGACCCTTGTCATCACAATACTCGATGAACCGTGTCATCACAGTGTTCCAGGACACATGTCATCACAATGATCCATGACTACTTTCATCACAATGCTCTAATACACCTGTCATCAAAATGCTCCAATACACCTGTCATCACAATGCTCTATGGCCCCTGTTATCATATTTCTCCATGATATATTTCATCACAAGTCTCCATGACCACTGTCATCACCATGCCTCATAACGCCTGTCATCTCAATGCTCCATGGCCCCTTTCATCACAATGCTCCATGAACCCAGTCATCACAATGTTCCCTGCCCTTTTCATCACAATGCTCCATGGGTCCTGTCACCACAATTCTCCATGCCCTTGTCATCAAAATGTTCCAGAACTCTTGTCATCATAATGCTCCATGCCAATGTCATCAAAATGCTCCAATACACCTGTCATAACAATGCTCCATGGCCTTTGTCATCACAATGTTCCATGGCCCCTGTCATCACAATGCTCCATGCCCTTGCCATCAAAATGCTCCAGAACTCTTGTCATCATAATGCTCCATGCCAATGTCATCACAATGCTCCATGTCTCCTGTAATCACAATGCTCCATGCCCTTGTCATCACAATGCTCCAGGTCTGTTGTCATCACCAAGCTTCATGCCCGTGTCATCACAATGCTCCATGAATCTTGTGTTCACAATGCTCCATGGCCCATGTCATCACAATGCTCCATGACCCCTGTCATCACAATGCTCCATGATACCTTTCATCACAATTCCAGATGACCACTGTCATCCCAATGTCCCATGACACCTGTCATCACAATTTGCTATGACCCTTGTCATCACAATACTCGATGAACCATGTCATCACAGTGTTCCAGGACACATGTCATCAAAATGATCCATGACTCCTTTCATCACAATGCTCCAATACACCTGTCATCACAATGCTCCAATAAACCTGTCATCACAATGCTCCATGGCACCTGTTATCATATTTCTCCATGACACCTGTCATCACAATGCTCCATGACACTTGTCATCACAACGCTCCATGGCCTTTATGGTCACAATGCTCCCAGGCACTTTTTTTTTTTTTTTTTTTGTATTAGTTGTTTTGTTTGTTTTTTTATACTGCAGGTTCTTATTAGGCATCAATTTTATACATATCAGTGTATACATGTCAATCCCAATCGCCCAATTCAGCACACCACCATCCCCACCTCACCGCAGTTTTCCCCTCTTGGTGTCCATATGTCCATTCTCTACATCTGTGTCTCAACTTCTGCCCTGCAAACTGGCTCATCTGTACCATTTTTCTAGGTTCCACATACATGCATTAATATATGATATTTGTTTTTCTCTTTCTGACTTACTTCACTCTGTATGACAGTCTCTAGATCCATCCACGTCTCAACAAATGACTCAATTTCGTTCCTTTTTATGGCTGAGTAATATTCCATTGTATATATGTACCACATCTTCTTTATCCATTCGTCTGTTGATGGGCATTTAGGTTGCTTCCATGACCTGGCTATTGTAAATAGTGCTGCAATGAACATTCGGGTGCATGTGTCTTTTTGAATTACGGTTTTCTCTGGGTATATGCCCAGTAGTGGGATTGCTGGGTCATATGGTAATTCTATTTTTAGTTTTTTAAGGAACCTCCATATTGTTCTCCATAGTGGCTGTATCAATTTACATTCCCACCAACAGTGCAAGAGGGTTCCCTTTTCTCCACACCCTCTCCAGCATTTGTTGTTTGTAGATTTTCTGATGATGCCCATTCTAACAGGAGTGAGGTGATACCTCATTGTAGTTTTGATTTGCATTTCTCTAATAATTAGTGATGTTGAGCAGCTTTTCATGTGCTTCGTGGCCGTCTGTATGTCTTCTTTGGAGAAATGTCTATTTAGGTCTTCTGCCCATTTTTGGATTGCGGTGTTTGTTTCTTTGATATTGAGCTGAATGAGCTGTTTATATATTTTGGAGATTAATCCTTTGTCCGTTGATTCATTTGCAAATATTTTCTCCCATTCTGAGGGTTGTCTTTTCGTCTTGTTTATGGTTTCCTTTGCTGTGCAAAAGCTTTGAAGTTTCATTAGGTCCCACTTGTTTATTTTTGTTTTTATTTCCATTACTCTAGGAGGTGGATCAAAAAAGATCTTGCTGTGATTTATGTCAAAGAGTGTTCTTCCTATGTTTTCCTCTAAGAGTTTTATAGTGTCCAGTCTTATATTTAGGTCTCTAATCCATTTTGAGTTTATTTTTGTGTATGGTGTTAGGGAGTATTCTAATTTCATTCTTTTACATGTAGCTGTCCAGTTTTCCCAACACCACTTATTGAAGAGACTGTCTTTTCTCCATTGTATATCTTTGCCTCCTTTGTCATAGATTAGTTGACCATAGGTGCGTGGGTTAATCTCTGGGCTTTCTATCTTGTTCCATTGATCTATGTTTCTGTTTTTGTGCCAGTACCATATTGTCTTGATTACTGTAGCTTTGTAGTATAGTCTGAAGTCAGGGAGTCTGATTCCTCCAGCTCCATTTTTTTGCCTCAAGACTGCTTTGGCTATTCGGGGTCTTTTGTGTCTCCATACAAATTTTAAGATGATTTGTTCTAGCTCCGTAAAAAATGCCATTGGTAATTTGATAGGGATTGCATTGAATCTGTAGATTGCTTTGGGTAGTATACTCATTTTCACAATGTTGATTCTTCCAATCCAAGAACATGGTATATCTCTCCATCTGTTGGTATCATCTTTAATTTCTTTCATCAGTGTCTTATAGTTTTCTGCATACAGGTCTTTTGTCTCCCTAGGTAGGTTTATTCCTAGGTATTTTATTCTTTTTGTTGCAATGGTAAATGGGAGTGTTTCCATAATTTCTCTTTCAGAGTTTTCATCATTAGTGTATAGGAATGCAAGAGATTTCTGTGCATTAATTTTGTATCCTGCAACTTTACCATATTCATTAATTAGCTCTAGCAGTTTTCTGGTGGCAGTTTTAGGATTCTCTATGTATAGTATCATGTCATCCGCAAACAGTGACAGTTTTACTTCCTCTTTTCCAATTTGTATTCCTTTTATTTCTTTTTCTTCTCTGATTGCCGTGGCTAGGACTTCCAGAACTATGTTGAATAATAGTGGTGAGAGTGGGCAACCTTGTCTCGTTCCTGATCTTAGAGGAAATGCTTTCAGTTTTTCACCATTGAGAATGATGTTTGCTGTGGGTTTGTCATATATGGCCTTTATTATGTTGAGGTAGGTTCCCTGTATGCCCACTTTCTGGAGAGTTTTTATCATAAATGGGTGTTGAATTTTGTCAAAAGCTTTTTCTGCATCTATTGAGATGATCATATGGTTTTTATTCTTCAGTTTGTTAATATGGTGTATCACATTGATTGATTTGCGTATATTGAAGAATCCTTGCATCCCTGGGATAAATCCCACTTGATCGTGGTGTATGATCCTTTTAATGTGTTGTTGGATTCTGTTTGCTAGTATTTTGCTGAGGATTTTTGCATCTATATTCATCAGTGATATTGGTCTGTAATTTTCTTTTTTTGTAGTGTCTTTGTCTGGTTTTGGTATCAGGGTGATGGTGGCCCAGGCACTTTTCATCACGATGTTCCATGAAACCTTTCATCACATTGCTCCATAACCATTGTCATCACAATAGTCCATACCCTTGTCAACACAATGCTGCATAATCACTGTCATCACAATTCTCCATGACTGCTGTCATCACAATAATCCAGGACAATATTCATAACAGTGCTTCATGCCCCCGGTCATCACAGTGCTCCATGATACCTTTCATCACAATTCCTAGATGATCAATGTCATCACAATGCCCCATGACACCGGTCATCACAATTCGCTATGACCCTTGTCATCACAATACTCGATGAACCGTGTCATCACAGTGTTCCAGGACACATGTCATCACAATGATCCATGACTACTTTCATCACAATGCTCTAATACACCTGTCATCAAAATGCTCCAATACACCTGTCATCACAATGCTCTATGGCCCCTGTTATCATATTTCTCCATGATATATTTCATCACAAGTCTCCATGACCACTGTCATCACCATGCCTCATAACGCCTGTCATCTCAATGCTCCATGGCCCCTTTCATCACAATGCTCCATGAACCCAGTCATCACAATGTTCCCTGCCCTTTTCATCACAATGCTCCATGGGTCCTGTCACCACAATTCTCCATGCCCTTGTCATCAAAATGTTCCAGAACTCTTGTCATCATAATGCTCCATGCCAATGTCATCAAAATGCTCCAATACACCTGTCATAACAATGCTCCATGGCCTTTGTCATCACAATGTTCCATGGCCCCTGTCATCACAATGCTCCATGCCCTTGCCATCAAAATGCTCCAGAACTCTTGTCATCATAATGCTCCATGCCAATGTCATCAAAATGCTCCATGACACTTGTCATCACAATGCTCCATGGCCTTTGTCATCACAATGTTCCATGGCCCCTGTCATCACAGTGCTCCATGATACCTTTCATCACAATTCTAGATGACCACTGTCATCACAATACCCCATGACAGATGTCATCACAATTCGTCATGGTCCTTGTCATCACAATGCTCCATGAAACGTGTCATCAGAATGTTCCAGGACACTTGTCATCACAATGATCCATGATCACTTTCATCACAATGCTCCATGAACCCTGTCATCTCAATGCTCCATAACCTTTGTATTCACAATGCTCCATGGCCCCTGTCATCACAGTGCTCCATGACCCCTTTCATCACAATGCTCCAACACCGCTGTCATCACAATGCCCCATGACGCCTGCCATCACAAATCTCCAAGCCCTCTCTTACCAAAAAGCTCCATGACCCCTGTCATCACAATGTTCTCTGCCCATATCATCACAATGCTCCTTGTCACCTTTAATCACAATGCTCCATGCCCTTTCATCACAATGCTCCAGAATTCTTGTCATCGCAATGTTCCTTGACCGTGTCATCACAATGCTCCATGACCCTTGTCATCACAAAGCTCCATGACCCCTGTCATCACAATGATCCATGACTCCTTTCCTCACAGTGCTCCATTACCCTTTTCATCACAATGCTCCATGCCATTGTCAGCACAATGCTCCATGACACCTGTCATCACAATGCTCCATGGCCTTTGTCATCACAATGCTCCATGGCCCCTGTAATCACAGTGCTCCATGACCCGTTTCATCTCAATGCTCCATGACCTCACTCATCACAATGCTCCATGGCCCTTGTCATCACAGTGCTCCAAGCCTTTGTCATCACACTGCTCCATGGCCCCTGTAATCACAATGCTCCATGCCCTTGTCATCACAAGGCTCCAGAACTCTTGTCATTATAATGCTCCATGTCCGTTTCATCACCATTCTCCATGACACTTGTCATCACAATGCCTCAGGTCTGTTGTCATCACCATGCTTCATGCCCGTGTCATCACAATGCTCCATGAATCTTATCTTCACAACGCTCCATGGCCCATGTCATCACAGTGCTCCATGACCCCTGTCAACACAACGCCTGATGACCCCTGTCATCAAAATGCTAAATGGCACTTGTCATCACAATGCTCTATGACGCCTGTCATCACTATTCTCCATGTCACTTGTTATCACAATGCTCCATGGCCCCTGTAATCACAGTACTCCATGACCCCTTTCATCACAATGCCCAATGCCACCTCTCATCACAATTCTCCATGGCATTTGTCATCACGATGCTCCATGACATCTGTCGTCACAATGCTCCATGACACTTGTCATCACAATGCTCGATGCCCCTTGTCATCACAATGTTCCTTGGTGCTTTTCATCGCAATGCTCCATGACAACTTTCATCAAAATACTCCAAGATTTGTTTCATCACAATGCTCCATGGCCCTTGTCATTACAAATCCACATAATCCCTTTCATCACAATTCTCCTTGGCAACTTACATAAAAATGCTCCATGCCCCTGTCATCACAATGCCCAATGATACCTGTTTTTACAATGATCCATGACCCTTGTCATCACAAGGCTCCATGTCCCTTGTATTCACAATGCTCCATGACCTCACTCATCACAATGCCCCATGACCCCTTTAATCACAATGCTCCATGGCCCTTGTCATCACAGTGTTCCAAGCCTTTGTCATCACACTGCTCCATGGCCCCTGTAATCACAATGCTCCATGCCCTTGTCATCACAAGGCTCCAGAACTCTTGTCATTATAATGCTCCATGTCCGTTTCATCACCATTCTCCATGACACTTGTCATCACAATGCTCCATGGCCCCTCTCATTACTGTGCTCCATAATAACTTTAATCACATTTCTAGATGACCACTGCCATCACAATGCCCCATGACATTGTCATCACAATTCGCCATGACCATTGTCATCACAATGCTCCATGAACCATGTCATCACAGGTTCCCAGGACTCTTGTCATCACAATGATCCATTACCACTTTCATCACAATGCTCCATGACCACTGTCATCTCAATGCTCCATGGCCTTTTTATTCACAATGCTCCATGGCCCCTGTAATTACAGTGTTCCATAACACCTTTCATCATAATGCTCCATGACCACTGCCATCTCAATGCCCCAATACGTCTGTCATCACAATTCTCCAAGGCCATTCTCATCACATTGCTCCATGACACCTGTCATCACAGTGTTCCCTGTCCATATCATCACAAGGCTCCATGTCCCCTATAATCACAATGCTCCATGCCTTTTTCCTCACAATGCTCCAGAATTCTTGTCATCACAATGTTCCAGGACCGTGGCATCACAATGCTACATGACCCTGGTCATCACAGTTCTCCATGACCTTTGTCATCACAATGCCCTAGGTCGCTTTTCATCACAATTCTCAATGACCACTTTAATCACTATGCTCGCTGACCATTTTCATCACATTTCTCTGTTGTCATTACAATTCCCCATGGCCCCTTTCTTCACAATGCTCCATGATGCCTGTCATCACAATGCTCCATGGCTTTTGTTATCACAATGCTCCAGGACCAGTTTCATCACAATAGTCCATCCCCCTTGTCATCACAGTGCACAATGAAACATTTCATTACAATGCTCCATGACACTTGTCATCACAATGCTCCATGGCCTTTATCGTCACAATGCTCCCAGGCACTTTTCATCACGATGTTCCATGAAACCTTTCATCACATCATCACATTGCTCCATGACCATTGTCATCACAATAGTCCATACCCTTGTCAACACAATGCTGCATAATCCCTGTCATCACAATTCTCCATGACTGCTGTAATCACAATAATCCAGGACAATTTTCATAACAATGCTTCATGCCCCCAGTCATCACAGTGCTCCATGATACCTTTCATCACAATTCCTAGATGATCAATGTCATCACAATGCCCCATGACACCTGTCATCACAATTCGCTATGACCCTTGTCATCACAATACTCAATGAACCGTGTCATCACAGTGTTCCAGGACACATGTCATCACAATGATCCATGACTACTTTCATCACAATGCTCCAGTACACCTGTCATCACAATGCTCCAATAAACCTGTCATCACAATGCTCCATAGCCCCTGTTATCATATTGCTCCATGAATTCTTTCATCACAATGCTCCATGCCCCCTGTCATCACAGTGCCCCGTAACCCCTCTAATCACAATGCTGCATGACCCTGTCATCTCAATGCTACATGACACCTGTCATCATATTGTTCCATGGCCTATGTATTCACAATGCTCCATGGACCCTGTAATCACACTGCTCCATGTTCCCTTTCAACACAATGCTCAATGACCCCTGTCATCACAATGTTCCATGAAAGTTGTCTTCAAAATGCTCCATGACCCCGGTCACCACAAGGTTCCCTGCCCTTGTCATCACAATGCTCCATGACCCTTGGAATCACAATGGCACATGGCCTTGTCATCACAAAGTTCCACGGCGTCTGTCATCACCATTCTCCATGGACTTTCTCATCACAATGCTCTATGACCCCTGTCATCACAATGCTTGATGACCATTGTCATCACAATGCTCCAAGGCCCCTGTCATCACAATGCCTTATGGTCTTTGTAATCACAATGCTCAATGACCCTTGTCATCACAATGCTCCATGCCGTTGTCATCACAATGCTCCATGGCCCCTGTAATCACAATGCTCCATGCCCTTGTCATCACAATGCTCCAGAACACTTGTCATCATAATACTCCATTCCCGTGTCATCCCATTGCTCAATGACACTTGTCATCGAAATGTTCCTTGGCCTTTTTCATCACAGTGGTCCATGATACCTTTAATCAAAATTCTACATGACCACTGTCATCACAATGCAAGATGACCAATGTCATCACAATGCCCCATGACACGTGTCATCACAATTCACCTTGGCCCTTTTCATCTCAATGCTGTATGAACCGTGTCATCACTAGGTTCCAGGACACTTGTCATCACAGTGATCCATGACCACTTTCATCACAATTCTCCATGAACTCTGTTATCTCAACGCTCCATGGCCATTTTATTCACAATGCAGCATTGTCCCGATAATCGCGTTGCTCCATGAACACTTTCATCACAATGCTCCTTGCCCACTGTCACCATAATGCCCCATGACGTCTCTCATCACTGTGCTCCAAGGCCACTCTCATTGAAATGCTCCATGATCTGTGTCAGCACAATATTGCATGACACTTGTCATCACAATGCTCCATGATCCCTGTAATCAAAATGATCCCTGCCAATGTCATCACAATGCTCCATGTCTCCTGTAATCACAATGCTCCATGCCCTTGTCATCACAATGCTCCAGGTCTGTTGTCATCACCAAGCTTCATGCCCGTGTCATCACAATGCTCCATGAATCTTGTGTTCACAATGCTCCATGGCCCATGTCATCACAATGCTCCATGACCCCTGTCATCACAATGCTCCATGATACCTTTCATCCCAATTCCAGATGACCACTGTCATCACAATGTCCCATGACACCTGTCATCACAATTTGCTATGACCCTTGTCATCACAATACTCGATGAACCATGTCATCACAGTGTTCCAGGACACATGTCATCAAAATGATCCATGACTCCTTTCATCACAATGCTCCAATACACCTGTCATCACAATGCTCCAATAAACCTGTCATCACAATGCTCCATGGCACCTGTTATCATATTGCTCCATGACACCTGTCATCACAATGCTCCATGACACTTGTCATCACAACGCTCCATGGCCTTTATGGTCACAATGCTCCCAGGCACTTTTTTTTTTTTTTTTTTTTTTGTATTAGTTGTTTTGTTTGTTTTTTTATACTGCAGGTTCTTATTAGGCATCAATTTTATACATATCAGTGTATACATGTCAATCCCAATCGCCCAATTCAGCACACCACCATCCCCACCTCACCGCAGTTTTCCCCTCTTGGTGTCCATATGTCCATTCTCTACATCTGTGTCTCAACTTCTGCCCTGCAAACTGGCTCATCTGTACCATTTTTCTAGGTTCCACATACATGCATTAATATATGATATTTGTTTTTCTCTTTCTGACTTACTTCACTCTGTATGACAGTCTCTAGATCCATCCACGTCTCAACAAATGACTCAATTTCGTTCCTTTTTATGGCTGAGTAATATTCCATTGTATATATGTACCACATCTTCTTTATCCATTCGTCTGTTGATGGGCATTTAGGTTGCTTCCATGACCTGGCTATTGTAAATAGTGCTGCAATGAACATTCGGGTGCATGTGTCTTTTTGAATTACGGTTTTCTCTGGGTATATGCCCAGTAGTGGGATTGCTGGGTCATATGGTAATTCTATTTTTAGTTTTTTAAGGAACCTCCATATTGTTCTCCATAGTGGCTGTATCAATTTACATTCCCACCAACAGTGCAAGAGGGTTCCCTTTTCTCCACACCCTCTCCAGCATTTGTTGTTTGTAGATTTTCTGATGATGCCCATTCTAACAGGAGTGAGGTGATACCTCATTGTAGTTTTGATTTGCATTTCTCTAATAATTAGTGATGTTGAGCAGCTTTTCATGTGCTTCGTGGCCGTCTGTATGTCTTCTTTGGAGAAATGTCTATTTAGGTCTTCTGCCCATTTTTGGATTGCGGTGTTTGTTTCTTTGATATTGAGCTGAATGAGCTGTTTATATATTTTGGAGATTAATCCTTTGTCCGTTGATTCATTTGCAAATATTTTCTCCCATTCTGAGGGTTGTCTTTTCGTCTTGTTTATGGTTTCCTTTGCTGTGCAAAAGCTTTGAAGTTTCATTAGGTCCCACTTGTTTATTTTTGTTTTTATTTCCATTACTCTAGGAGGTGGATCAAAAAAGATCTTGCTGTGATTTATGTCAAAGAGTGTTCTTCCTATGTTTTCCTCTAAGAGTTTTATAGTGTCCAGTCTTATATTTAGGTCTCTAATCCATTTTGAGTTTATTTTTGTGTATGGTGTTAGGGAGTATTCTAATTTCATTCTTTTACATGTAGCTGTCCAGTTTTCCCAACACCACTTATTGAAGAGACTGTCTTTTCTCCATTGTATATCTTTGCCTCCTTTGTCATAGATTAGTTGACCATAGGTGCGTGGGTTAATCTCTGGGCTTTCTATCTTGTTCCATTGATCTATGTTTCTGTTTTTGTGCCAGTACCATATTGTCTTGATTACTGTAGCTTTGTAGTATAGTCTGAAGTCAGGGAGTCTGATTCCTCCAGCTCCATTTTTTTGCCTCAAGACTGCTTTGGCTATTCGGGGTCTTTTGTGTCTCCATACAAATTTTAAGATGATTTGTTCTAGCTCCGTAAAAAATGCCATTGGTAATTTGATAGGGATTGCATTGAATCTGTAGATTGCTTTGGGTAGTATACTCATTTTCACAATGTTGATTCTTCCAATCCAAGAACATGGTATATCTCTCCATCTGTTGGTATCATCTTTAATTTCTTTCATCAGTGTCTTATAGTTTTCTGCATACAGGTCTTTTGTCTCCCTAGGTAGGTTTATTCCTAGGTATTTTATTCTTTTTGTTGCAATGGTAAATGGGAGTGTTTCCATAATTTCTCTTTCAGAGTTTTCATCATTAGTGTATAGGAATGCAAGAGATTTCTGTGCATTAATTTTGTATCCTGCAACTTTACCATATTCATTAATTAGCTCTAGCAGTTTTCTGGTGGCAGTTTTAGGATTCTCTATGTATAGTATCATGTCATCCGCAAACAGTGACAGTTTTACTTCCTCTTTTCCAATTTGTATTCCTTTTATTTCTTTTTCTTCTCTGATTGCCGTGGCTAGGACTTCCAGAACTATGTTGAATAATAGTGGTGAGAGTGGGCAACCTTGTCTCGTTCCTTATCTTAGAGGAAATGCTTTCAGTTTTTCACCATTGAGAATGATGTTTGCTGTGGGTTTGTCATATATGGCCTTTATTATGTTGAGGTAGGTTCCCTGTATGCCCACTTTCTGGAGAGTTTTTATCATAAATGGGTGTTGAATTTTGTCAAAAGCTTTTTCTGCATCTATTGAGATGATCATATGGTTTTTATTCTTCAGTTTGTTAATATGGTGTATCACATTGATTGATTTGCGTATATTGAAGAATCCTTGCATCCCTGGGATAAATCCCACTTGATCGTGGTGTATGATCCTTTTAATGTGTTGTTGGATTCTGTTTGCTAGTATTTTGCTGAGGATTTTTGCATCTATATTCATCAGTGATATTGGTCTGTAATTTTCTTTTTTTGTAGTGTCTTTGTCTGGTTTTGGTATCAGGGTGATGGTGGCCCAGGCACTTTTCATCACGATGTTCCATGAAACCTTTCATCACATTGCTCCATAACCATTGTCATCACAATAGTCCATACCCTTGTCAACACAATGCTGCATAATCACTGTCATCACAATTCTCCATGACTGCTGTCATCACAATAATCCAGGACAATATTCATAACAGTGCTTCATGCCCCCGGTCATCACAGTGCTCCATGATACCTTTCATCACAATTCCTAGATGATCAATGTCATCACAATGCCCCATGACACCGGTCATCACAATTCGCTATGACCCTTGTCATCACAATACTCGATGAACCGTGTCATCACAGTGTTCCAGGACACATGTCATCACAATGATCCATGACTACTTTCATCACAATGCTCTAATACACCTGTCATCAAAATGCTCCAATACACCTGTCATCACAATGCTCTATGGCCCCTGTTATCATATTTCTCCATGATATATTTCATCACAAGTCTCCATGACCACTGTCATCACCATGCCTCATAACGCCTGTCATCTCAATGCTCCATGGCCCCTTTCATCACAATGCTCCATGAACCCAGTCATCACAATGTTCCCTGCCCTTTTCATCACAATGCTCCATGGGTCCTGTCACCACAATTCTCCATGCCCTTGTCATCAAAATGTTCCAGAACTCTTGTCATCATAATGCTCCATGCCAATGTCATCAAAATGCTCCAATACACCTGTCATAACAATGCTCCATGGCCTTTGTCATCACAATGTTCCATGGCCCCTGTCATCACAATGCTCCATGCCCTTGCCATCAAAATGCTCCAGAACTCTTGTCATCATAATGCTCCATGCCAATGTCATCAAAATGCTCCATGACACTTGTCATCACAATGCTCCATGGCCTTTGTCATCACAATGTTCCATGGCCCCTGTCATCACAGTGCTCCATGATACCTTTCATCACAATTCTAGATGACCACTGTCATCACAATACCCCATGACAGATGTCATCACAATTCGTCATGGTCCTTGTCATCACAATGCTCCATGAAACGTGTCATCAGAATGTTCCAGGACACTTGTCATCACAATGATCCATGATCACTTTCATCACAATGCTCCATGAACCCTGTCATCTCAATGCTCCATAACCTTTGTATTCACAATGCTCCATGGCCCCTGTCATCACAGTGCTCCATGACCCCTTTCATCACAATGCTCCAACACCGCTGTCATCACAATGCCCCATGACGCCTGCCATCACAAATCTCCAAGCCCTCTCTTACCAAAAAGCTCCATGACCCCTGTCATCACAATGTTCTCTGCCCATATCATCACAATGCTCCTTGTCACCTTTAATCACAATGCTCCATGCCCTTTCATCACAATGCTCCAGAATTCTTGTCATCGCAATGTTCCTTGACCGTGTCATCACAATGCTCCATGACCCTTGTCATCACAAAGCTCCATGACCCCTGTCATCACAATGATCCATGACTCCTTTCCTCACAGTGCTCCATTACCCTTTTCATCACAATGCTCCATGCCATTGTCAGCACAATGCTCCATGACACCTGTCATCACAATGCTCCATGGCCTTTGTCATCACAATGCTCCATGGCCCCTGTAATCACAGTGCTCCATGACCCGTTTCATCTCAATGCTCCATGACCTCACTCATCACAATGCTCCATGGCCCTTGTCATCACAGTGCTCCAAGCCTTTGTCATCACACTGCTCCATGGCCCCTGTAATCACAATGCTCCATGCCCTTGTCATCACAAGGCTCCAGAACTCTTGTCATTATAATGCTCCATGTCCGTTTCATCACCATTCTCCATGACACTTGTCATCACAATGCCTCAGGTCTGTTGTCATCACCATGCTTCATGCCCGTGTCATCACAATGCTCCATGAATCTTATCTTCACAACGCTCCATGGCCCATGTCATCACAGTGCTCCATGACCCCTGTCAACACAACGCCTGATGACCCCTGTCATCAAAATGCTAAATGGCACTTGTCATCACAATGCTCTATGACGCCTGTCATCACTATTCTCCATGTCACTTGTTATCACAATGCTCCATGGCCCCTGTAATCACAGTACTCCATGACCCCTTTCATCACAATGCCCAATGCCACCTCTCATCACAATTCTCCATGGCATTTGTCATCACGATGCTCCATGACATCTGTCGTCACAATGCTCCATGACACTTGTCATCACAATGCTCGATGCCCCTTGTCATCACAATGTTCCTTGGTGCTTTTCATCGCAATGCTCCATGACAACTTTCATCAAAATACTCCAAGATTTGTTTCATCACAATGCTCCATGGCCCTTGTCATTACAAATCCACATAATCCCTTTCATCACAATTCTCCTTGGCAACTTACATAAAAATGCTCCATGCCCCTGTCATCACAATGCCCAATGATACCTGTTTTTACAATGATCCATGACCCTTGTCATCACAAGGCTCCATGTCCCTTGTATTCACAATGCTCCATGACCTCACTCATCACAATGCCCCATGACCCCTTTAATCACAATGCTCCATGGCCCTTGTCATCACAGTGTTCCAAGCCTTTGTCATCACACTGCTCCATGGCCCCTGTAATCACAATGCTCCATGCCCTTGTCATCACAAGGCTCCAGAACTCTTGTCATTATAATGCTCCATGTCCGTTTCATCACCATTCTCCATGACACTTGTCATCACAATGCTCCATGGCCCCTCTCATTACTGTGCTCCATAATAACTTTAATCACATTTCTAGATGACCACTGCCATCACAATGCCCCATGACATTGTCATCACAATTCGCCATGACCATTGTCATCACAATGCTCCATGAACCATGTCATCACAGGTTCCCAGGACTCTTGTCATCACAATGATCCATTACCACTTTCATCACAATGCTCCATGACCACTGTCATCTCAATGCTCCATGGCCTTTTTATTCACAATGCTCCATGGCCCCTGTAATTACAGTGTTCCATAACACCTTTCATCATAATGCTCCATGACCACTGCCATCTCAATGCCCCAATACGTCTGTCATCACAATTCTCCAAGGCCATTCTCATCACATTGCTCCATGACACCTGTCATCACAGTGTTCCCTGTCCATACCATCACAAGGCTCCATGTCCCCTATAATCACAATGCTTCATGCCTTTTTCCTCACAATGCTCCAGAATTCTTGTCATCACAATGTTCCAGGACCGTGGCATCACAATGCTACATGACCCCGGTCATCACAGTTCTCCATGACCTTTGTCATCACAATGCTCTAGGTCGCTTTTCATCACAATTCTCAATGACCACTTTAATCACTATGCTCGCTGACCATTTTCATCACATTTCTCTGTTGTCATTACAATTCCCCATGGCCCCTTTCTTCACAATGCTCCATGATGCCTGTCATCACAATGCTCCATGGCTTTTGTTATCACAATGCTCCAGGACCAGTTTCATCACAATAGTCCATCCCCCTTGTCATCACAGTGCACAATGAAACATTTCATTACAATGCTCCATGACACTTGTCATCACAATGCTCCATGGCCTTTATCGTCACAATGCTCCCAGGCACTTTTCATCACGATGTTCCATGAAACCTTTCATCACATCATCACATTGCTCCATGACCATTGTCATCACAATAGTCCATACCCTTGTCAACACAATGCTGCATAATCCCTGTCATCACAATTCTCCATGACTGCTGTCATCACAATAATCCAGGACAATTTTCATAACAATGCTTCATGCCCCCAGTCATCACAGTGCTCCATGATACCTTTCATCACAATTCCTAGATGATCAATGTCATCACAATGCCCCATGACACCTGTCATCACAATTCGCTATGACCCTTGTCATCACAATACTCAATGAACCGTGTCATCACAGTGTTCCAGGACACATGTCATCACAATGATCCATGACTACTTTCATCACAATGCTCCAGTACACCTGTCATCACAATGCTCCAATAAACCTGTCATCACAATGCTCCATAGCCCCTGTTATCATATTGCTCCATGAATTCTTTCATCACAATGCTCCATGCCCCCTGTCATCACAGTGCCCCGTAACCCCTCTAATCACAATGCTGCATGACCCTGTCATCTCAATGCTACATGACACCTGTCATCATATTGTTCCATGGCCTATGTATTCACAATGCTCCATGGACCCTGTAATCACACTGCTCCATGTTCCCTTTCAACACAATGCTCAATGACCCCTGTCATCACAATGTTCCATGAAAGTTGTCTTCAAAATGCTCCATGACCCCGGTCACCACAAGGTTCCCTGCCCTTGTCATCACAATGCTCCATGACCCTTGGAATCACAATGGCACATGGCCTTGTCATCACAAAGTTCCACGGCGTCTGTCATCACCATTCTCCATGGACTTTCTCATCACAATGCTCTATGACCCCTGTCATCACAATGCTTGATGACCATTGTCATCACAATGCTCCAAGGCCCCTGTCATCACAATGCCTTATGGTCTTTGTAATCACAATGCTCAATGACCCTTGTCATCACAATGCTCCATGCCGTTGTCATCACAATGCTCCATGGCCCCTGTAATCACAATGCTCCATGCCCTTGTCATCACAATGCTCCAGAACACTTGTCATCATAATACTCCATTCCCGTGTCATCCCATTGCTCAATGACACTTGTCATCGAAATGTTCCTTGGCCTTTTTCATCACAGTGGTCCATGATACCTTTAATCAAAATTCTACATGACCACTGTCATCACAATGCAAGATGACCAATGTCATCACAATGCCCCATGACACGTGTCATCACAATTCACCTTGGCCCTTTTCATCTCAATGCTGTATGAACCGTGTCATCACTAGGTTCCAGGACACTTGTCATCACAGTGATCCATGACCACTTTCATCACAATTCTCCATGAACTCTGTTATCTCAACGCTCCATGGCCATTTTATTCACAATGCAGCATTGTCCCGATAATCGCGTTGCTCCATGAACACTTTCATCACAATGCTCCTTGCCCACTGTCACCATAATGCCCCATGACGTCTCTCATCACTGTGCTCCAAGGCCACTCTCATTGAAATGCTCCATGATCTGTGTCAGCACAATATTGCATGACAGTTGTCATCACAATGCTCCATGATCCCTGTAATCAAAATGATCCCTGCCAATGTCATCACAATGCTCCATGTCTCCTGTAATCACAATGCTCCATGCCCTTGTCATCACAATGCTCCAGGTCTGTTGTCATCACCAAGCTTCATGCCCGTGTCATCACAATGCTCCATGAATCTTGTGTTCACAATGCTCCATGGCCCATGTCATCACAATGCTCCATGACCCCTGTCATCACAATGCTCCATGATACCTTTCATCCCAATTCCAGATGACCACTGTCATCACAATGTCCCATGACACCTGTCATCACAATTTGCTATGACCCTTGTCATCACAATACTCAATGAACCATGTCATCACAGTGTTCCAGGACACATGTCATCAAAATGATCCATGACTCCTTTCATCACAATGCTCCAATACACCTGTCATCACAATGCTCCAATAAACCTGTCATCACAATGCTCCATGGCACCTGTTATCATATTGCTCCATGACACCTGTCATCACAATGCTCCATGACACTTGTCATCACAACGCTCCATGGCCTTTATGGTCACAATGCTCCCAGGCACTTTTTTTTTTTTTTTTTTGTATTAGTTGTTTTGTTTGTTTTTTTATACTGCAGGTTCTTATTAGGCATCAATTTTATACATATCAGTGTATACATGTCAATCCCAATCGCCCAATTCAGCACACCACCATCCCCACCTCACCGCAGTTTTCCCCTCTTGGTGTCCATATGTCCATTCTCTACATCTGTGTCTCAACTTCTGCCCTGCAAACTGGCTCATCTGTACCATTTTTCTAGGTTCCACATACATGCATTAATATATGATATTTGTTTTTCTCTTTCTGACTTACTTCACTCTGTATGACAGTCTCTAGATCCATCCACGTCTCAACAAATGACTCAATTTCGTTCCTTTTTATGGCTGAGTAATATTCCATTGTATATATGTACCACATCTTCTTTATCCATTCGTCTGTTGATGGGCATTTAGGTTGCTTCCATGACCTGGCTATTGTAAATAGTGCTGCAATGAACATTCGGGTGCATGTGTCTTTTTGAATTACGGTTTTCTCTGGGTATATGCCCAGTAGTGGGATTGCTGGGTCATATGGTAATTCTATTTTTAGTTTTTTAAGGAACCTCCATATTGTTCTCCATAGTGGCTGTATCAATTTACATTCCCACCAACAGTGCAAGAGGGTTCCCTTTTCTCCACACCCTCTCCAGCATTTGTTGTTTGTAGATTTTCTGATGATGCCCATTCTAACAGGAGTGAGGTGATACCTCATTGTAGTTTTGATTTGCATTTCTCTAATAATTAGTGATGTTGAGCAGCTTTTCATGTGCTTCGTGGCCGTCTGTATGTCTTCTTTGGAGAAATGTCTATTTAGGTCTTCTGCCCATTTTTGGATTGCGGTGTTTGTTTCTTTGATATTGAGCTGAATGAGCTGTTTATATATTTTGGAGATTAATCCTTTGTCCGTTGATTCATTTGCAAATATTTTCTCCCATTCTGAGGGTTGTCTTTTCGTCTTGTTTATGGTTTCCTTTGCTGTGCAAAAGCTTTGAAGTTTCATTAGGTCCCACTTGTTTATTTTTGTTTTTATTTCCATTACTCTAGGAGGTGGATCAAAAAAGATCTTGCTGTGATTTATGTCAAAGAGTGTTCTTCCTATGTTTTCCTCTAAGAGTTTTATAGTGTCCAGTCTTATATTTAGGTCTCTAATCCATTTTGAGTTTATTTTTGTGTATGGTGTTTGGGAGTATTCTAATTTCATTCTTTTACATGTAGCTGTCCAGTTTTCCCAACACCACTTATTGAAGAGACTGTCTTTTCTCCATTGTATATCTTTGCCTCCTTTGTCATAGATTAGTTGACCATAGGTGCGTGGGTTAATCTCTGGGCTTTCTATCTTGTTCCATTGATCTATGTTTCTGTTTTTGTGCCAGTACCATATTGTCTTGATTACTGTAGCTTTGTAGTATAGTCTGAAGTCAGGGAGTCTGATTCCTCCAGCTCCATTTTTTTGCCTCAAGACTGCTTTGGCTATTCGGGGTCTTTTGTGTCTCCATACAAATTTTAAGATGATTTGTTCTAGCTCCGTAAAAAATGCCATTGGTAATTTGATAGGGATTGCATTGAATCTGTAGATTGCTTTGGGTAGTATACTCATTTTCACAATGTTGATTCTTCCAATCCAAGAACATGGTATATCTCTCCATCTGTTGGTATCATCTTTAATTTCTTTCATCAGTGTCTTATAGTTTTCTGCATACAGGTCTTTTGTCTCCCTAGGTAGGTTTATTCCTAGGTATTTTATTCTTTTTGTTGCAATGGTAAATGGGAGTGTTTCCATAATTTCTCTTTCAGATTTTTCATCATTAGTGTATAGGAATGCAAGAGATTTCTGTGCATTAATTTTGTATCCTGCAACTTTACCATATTCATTAATTAGCTCTAGCAGTTTTCTGGTGGCAGTTTTAGGATTCTCTATGTATAGTATCATGTCATCCGCAAACAGTGACAGTTTTACTTCCTCTTTTCCAATTTGTATTCCTTTTATTTCTTTTTCTTCTCTGATTGCCGTGGCTAGGACTTCCAGAACTATGTTGAATAATAGTGGTGAGAGTGGGCAACCTTGTCTCGTTCCTGATCTTAGAGGAAATGCTTTCAGTTTTTCACCATTGAGAATGATGTTTGCTGTGGGTTTGTCATATATGGCCTTTA
Source organism: Balaenoptera physalus (assembly GCF_965194825.1). Taxonomy (NCBI): domain Eukaryota; kingdom Metazoa; phylum Chordata; class Mammalia; order Artiodactyla; family Balaenopteridae; genus Balaenoptera; species Balaenoptera physalus. Next base: position 70,796 of record NW_028125764.1, read on the forward strand.
TTATGTTGAGGTAGGTTCCCTCTATGCCCACTTTCTGGAGAGTTTTTATCATAAATGGGTGTTGAATTTTGTCAAAAGCTTTTTCTGCATCTATTGAGATGATCATATGGTTTTTATTCTTCAGTTTGTTAATATGGTGTATCACATTGATTGATTTGCGTATATTGAAGAATCCTTGCATCCCTGGGATAAATCCCACTTGATCGTGGTGTATGATCCTTTTAATGTGTTGTTGGATTCTGTTTGCTAGTATTTTGCTGAGGATTTTTGCATCTATATTCATCAGTGATATTGGTCTGTAATTTTCTTTTTTTGTAGTGTCTTTGTCTGGTTTTGGTATCAGGGTGATGGTGGCCCAGGCACTTTTCATCACGATGTTCCATGAAACCTTTCATCACATTGCTCCATAACCATTGTCATCACAATAGTCCATACCCTTGTCAACACAATGCTGCATAATCACTGTCATCACAATTCTCCATGACTGCTGTCATCACAATAATCCAGGACAATATTCATAACAGTGCTTCATGCCCCCGGTCATCACAGTGCTCCATGATACCTTTCATCACAATTCCTAGATGATCAATGTCATCACAATGCCCCATGACACCGGTCATCACAATTCGCTATGACCCTTGTCATCACAATACTCGATGAACCGTGTCATCACAGTGTTCCAGGACACATGTCATCACAATGATCCATGACTACTTTCATCACAATGCTCTAATACACCTGTCATCAAAATGCTCCAATACACCTGTCATCACAATGCTCTATGGCCCCTGTTATCATATTTCTCCATGATATATTTCATCACAAGTCTCCATGACCACTGTCATCACCATGCCTCATAACGCCTGTCATCTCAATGCTCCATGGCCCCTTTCATCACAATGCTCCATGAACCCAGTCATCACAATGTTCCCTGCCCTTTTCATCACAATGCTCCATGGGTCCTGTCACCACAATTCTCCATGCCCTTGTCATCAAAATGTTCCAGAACTCTTGTCATCATAATGCTCCATGCCAATGTCATCAAAATGCTCCAATACACCTGTCATAACAATGCTCCATGGCCTTTGTCATCACAATGTTCCATGGCCCCTGTCATCACAATGCTCCATGCCCTTGCCATCAAAATGCTCCAGAACTCTTGTCATCATAATGCTCCATGCCAATGTCATCAAAATGCTCCATGACACTTGTCATCACAATGCTCCATGGCCTTTGTCATCACAATGTTCCATGGCCCCTGTCATCACAGTGCTCCATGATACCTTTCATCACAATTCTAGATGACCACTGTCATCACAATACCCCATGACAGATGTCATCACAATTCGTCATGGTCCTTGTCATCACAATGCTCCATGAAACGTGTCATCAGAATGTTCCAGGACACTTGTCATCACAATGATCCATGATCACTTTCATCACAATGCTCCATGAACCCTGTCATCTCAATGCTCCATAACCTTTGTATTCACAATGCTCCATGGCCCCTGTCATCACAGTGCTCCATGACCCCTTTCATCACAATGCTCCAACACCGCTGTCATCACAATGCCCCATGACGCCTGCCATCACAAATCTCCAAGCCCTCTCTTACCAAAAAGCTCCATGACCCCTGTCATCACAATGTTCTCTGCCCATATCATCACAATGCTCCTTGTCACCTTTAATCACAATGCTCCATGCCCTTTCATCACAATGCTCCAGAATTCTTGTCATCGCAATGTTCCTTGACCGTGTCATCACAATGCTCCATGACCCTTGTCATCACAAAGCTCCATGACCCCTGTCATCACAATGATCCATGACTCCTTTCCTCACAGTGCTCCATTACCCTTTTCATCACAATGCTCCATGCCATTGTCAGCACAATGCTCCATGACACCTGTCATCACAATGCTCCATGGCCTTTGTCATCACAATGCTCCATGGCCCCTGTAATCACAGTGCTCCATGACCCGTTTCATCTCAATGCTCCATGACCTCACTCATCACAATGCTCCATGGCCCTTGTCATCACAGTGCTCCAAGCCTTTGTCATCACACTGCTCCATGGCCCCTGTAATCACAATGCTCCATGCCCTTGTCATCACAAGGCTCCAGAACTCTTGTCATTATAATGCTCCATGTCCGTTTCATCACCATTCTCCATGACACTTGTCATCACAATGCCTCAGGTCTGTTGTCATCACCATGCTTCATGCCCGTGTCATCACAATGCTCCATGAATCTTATCTTCACAACGCTCCATGGCCCATGTCATCACAGTGCTCCATGACCCCTGTCAACACAACGCCTGATGACCCCTGTCATCAAAATGCTAAATGGCACTTGTCATCACAATGCTCTATGACGCCTGTCATCACTATTCTCCATGTCACTTGTTATCACAATGCTCCATGGCCCCTGTAATCACAGTACTCCATGACCCCTTTCATCACAATGCCCAATGCCACCTCTCATCACAATTCTCCATGGCATTTGTCATCACGATGCTCCATGACATCTGTCGTCACAATGCTCCATGACACTTGTCATCACAATGCTCGATGCCCCTTGTCATCACAATGTTCCTTGGTGCTTTTCATCGCAATGCTCCATGACAACTTTCATCAAAATACTCCAAGATTTGTTTCATCACAATGCTCCATGGCCCTTGTCATTACAAATCCACATAATCCCTTTCATCACAATTCTCCTTGGCAACTTACATAAAAATGCTCCATGCCCCTGTCATCACAATGCCCAATGATACCTGTTTTTACAATGATCCATGACCCTTGTCATCACAAGGCTCCATGTCCCTTGTATTCACAATGCTCCATGACCTCACTCATCACAATGCCCCATGACCCCTTTAATCACAATGCTCCATGGCCCTTGTCATCACAGTGTTCCAAGCCTTTGTCATCACACTGCTCCATGGCCCCTGTAATCACAATGCTCCATGCCCTTGTCATCACAAGGCTCCAGAACTCTTGTCATTATAATGCTCCATGTCCGTTTCATCACCATTCTCCATGACACTTGTCATCACAATGCTCCATGGCCCCTCTCATTACTGTGCTCCATAATAACTTTAATCACATTTCTAGATGACCACTGCCATCACAATGCCCCATGACATTGTCATCACAATTCGCCATGACCATTGTCATCACAATGCTCCATGAACCATGTCATCACAGGTTCCCAGGACTCTTGTCATCACAATGATCCATTACCACTTTCATCACAATGCTCCATGACCACTGTCATCTCAATGCTCCATGGCCTTTTTATTCACAATGCTCCATGGCCCCTGTAATTACAGTGTTCCATAACACCTTTCATCATAATGCTCCATGACCACTGCCATCTCAATGCCCCAATACGTCTGTCATCACAATTCTCCAAGGCCATTCTCATCACATTGCTCCATGACACCTGTCATCACAGTGTTCCCTGTCCATATCATCACAAGGCTCCATGTCCCCTATAATCACAATGCTCCATGCCTTTTTCCTCACAATGCTCCAGAATTCTTGTCATCACAATGTTCCAGGACCGTGGCATCACAATGCTACATGACCCTGGTCATCACAGTTCTCCATGACCTTTGTCATCACAATGCCCTAGGTCGCTTTTCATCACAATTCTCAATGACCACTTTAATCACTATGCTCGCTGACCATTTTCATCACATTTCTCTGTTGTCATTACAATTCCCCATGGCCCCTTTCTTCACAATGCTCCATGATGCCTGTCATCACAATGCTCCATGGCTTTTGTTATCACAATGCTCCAGGACCAGTTTCATCACAATAGTCCATCCCCCTTGTCATCACAGTGCACAATGAAACCTTTCATTACAATGCTCCATGACACTTGTCATCACAATGCTCCATGGCCTTTATCGTCACAATGCTCCCAGGCACTTTTCATCACGATGTTCCATGAAAACTTTCATCACATCATCACATTGCTCCATGACCATTGTCATCACAATAGTCCATACCCTTGTCAACACAATGCTGCATAATCCCTGTCATCACAATTCTCCATGACTGCTGTCATCACAATAATCCAGGACAATTTTCATAACAATGCTTCATGCCCCCAGTCATCACAGTGCTCCATGATACCTTTCATCACAATTCCTAGATGATCAATGTCATCACAATGCCCCATGACACCTGTCATCACAATTCGCTATGACCCTTGTCATCACAATAGTCAATGAACCGTGTCATCACAGTGTTCCAGGACACATGTCATCACAATGATCCATGACTACTTTCATCACAATGCTCCAGTACACCTGACATCACAATGCTCCAATAAACCTGTCATCACAATGCTCCATAGACCCTGTTATCATATTGCTCCATGAATTCTTTCATCACAATGCTCCATGCCCCCTGTCATCACAGTGCCCCGTAACCCCTCTAATCACAATGCTGCATGACCCTGTCATCTCAATGCTACATGACACCTGTCATCATATTGTTCAATGGCCTATGTATTCACAATGCTCCATGGACCCTGTAATCACACTGCTCCATGTTCCCTTTCAACACAATGCTCAATGACCCCTGTCATCACAATGTTCAATGAAAGTTGTCTTCAAAATGCTCCATGACCCCGGTCACCACAAGGTTCCCTGCCCTTGTCATCACAATGCTCCATGACCCTTGGAATCACAATGGTACATGGCCTTGTCATCACAAAGTTCCACGGCGTCTGTCATCACCATTCTCCATGGACTTTCTCATCACAATGCTCTATGACCCCTGTCATCACAATGCTTGATGACCATTGTCATCACAATGCTCCAAGGCCCCTGTCATCACAATGCCTTATGGTCTTTGTAATCACAATGCTCAATGACCCTTGTCATCACAATGCTCCATGCCGTTGTCATCACAATGCTCCATGGCCCCTGTAATCACAATGCTCCATGCCCTTGTCATCACAATGCTCCAGAACACTTGTCATCATAATACTCCATTCCCGTGTCATCCCATTGCTCAATGACACTTGTCATCGAAATGTTCCTTGGCCTTTTTCATCACAGTGGTCCATGATACCTTTAATCAAAATTCTACATGACCACTGTCATCACAATGCAAGATGACCAATGTCATCACAATGCCCCATGACACGTGTCATCACAATTCACCTTGGCCCTTTTCATCTCAATGCTGTATGAACCGTGTCATCACTAGGTTCCAGGACACTTGTCATCACAGTGATCCATGACCACTTTCATCACAATTCTCCATGAACTCTGTTATCTCAACGCTCCATGGCCATTTTATTCACAATGCAGCATTGTCCCGATAATCGCGTTGCTCCATGAACACTTTCATCACAATGCTCCTTGCCCACTGTCACCATAATGTCCCACGACGTCTCTCATCACTGTGCTCCAAGGCCACTCTCATTGAAATGCTCCATGATCTGTGTCAGCACAATATTGCATGACACTTGTCATCACAATGCTCCATGATCCCTGTAATCAAAATGATCCCTGCCAATGTTATCACAATGCTCCATGTCTCCTGTAATCACAATGCTCCATGCCCTTGTCATCACAATGCTCCAGGTCTGTTGTCATCACCAAGCTTCATGCCCGTGTCATCACAATGCTTCATGAATCTTGTGTTCACAATGCTCCATGGCCCATGTCATCACAATGCTCCATGACCCCTGTCATCACAATGCTCCATGATACCTTTCATCACAATTCCAGATGACCACTGTCATCCCAATGTCCCATGACACCTGTCATCACAATTTGCTATGACCCTTGTCATCACAATACTCGATGAACCATGTCATCACAGTGTTCCAGGACACATGTCATCAAAATGATCCATGACTCCTTTCATCACAATGCTCCAATACACCTGTCATCACAATGCTCCAATAAACCTGTCATCACAATGCTCCATGGCACCTGTTATCATATTTCTCCATGACACCTGTCATCACAATGCTCCATGACACTTGTCATCACAACGCTCCATGGCCTTTATGGTCACAATGCTCCCAGGCACTTTTTTTTTTTTTTTTTTTGTATTAGTTGTTTTGTTTGTTTTTTTATACTGCAGGTTCTTATTAGGCATCAATTTTATACATATCAGTGTATACATGTCAATCCCAATCGCCCAATTCAGCACACCACCATCCCCACCTCACCGCAGTTTTCCCCTCTTGGTGTCCATATGTCCATTCTCTACATCTGTGTCTCAACTTCTGCCCTGCAAACTGGCTCATCTGTACCATTTTTCTAGGTTCCACATACATGCATTAATATATGATATTTGTTTTTCTCTTTCTGACTTACTTCACTCTGTATGACAGTCTCTAGATCCATCCACGTCTCAACAAATGACTCAATTTCGTTCCTTTTCATGGCTGAGTAATATTCCATTGTATATATGTACCACATCTTCTTTATCCATTCGTCTGTTGATGGGCATTTAGGTTGCTTCCATGACCTGGCTATTGTAAATAGTGCTGCAATGAACATTCGGGTGCATGTGTCTTTTTGAATTACGGTTTTCTCTGGGTATATGCCCAGTAGTGGGATTGCTGGGTCATATGGTAATTCTATTTTTAGTTTTTTAAGGAACCTCCATATTGTTCTCCATAGTGGCTGTATCAATTTACATTCCCACCAACAGTGCAAGAGGGTTCCCTTTTCTCCACACCCTCTCCAGCATTTGTTGTTTGTAGATTTTCTGATGATGCCCATTCTAACAGGAGTGAGGTGATACCTCATTGTAGTTTTGATTTGCATTTCTCTAATAATTAGTGATGTTGAGCAGCTTTTCATGTGCTTCGTGGCCGTCTGTATGTCTTCTTTGGAGAAATGTCTATTTAGGTCTTCTGCCCATTTTTGGATTGCGGTGTTTGTTTCTTTGATATTGAGCTGAATGAGCTGTTTATATATTTTGGAGATTAATCCTTTGTCCGTTGATTCATTTGCAAATATTTTCTCCCATTCTGAGGGTTGTCTTTTCGTCTTGTTTATGGTTTCCTTTGCTGTGCAAAAGCTTTGAAGTTTCATTAGGTCCCACTTGTTTATTTTTGTTTTTATTTCCATTACTCTAGGAGGTGGATCAAAAAAGATCTTGCTGTGATTTATGTCAAAGAGTGTTCTTCCTATGTTTTCCTCTAAGAGTTTTATAGTGTCCAGTCTTATATTTAGGTCTCTAATCCATTTTGAGTTTATTTTTGTGTATGGTGTTAGGGAGTATTCTAATTTCATTCTTTTACATGTAGCTGTCCAGTTTTCCCAACACCACTTATTGAAGAGACTGTCTTTTCTCCATTGTATATCTTTGCCTCCTTTGTCATAGATTAGTTGACCATAGGTGCGTGGGTTAATCTCTGGGCTTTCTATCTTGTTCCATTGATCTATGTTTCTGTTTTTGTGCCAGTACCATATTGTCTTGATTACTGTAGCTTTGTAGTATAGTCTGAAGTCAGGGAGTCTGATTCCTCCAGCTCCATTTTTTTGCCTCAAGACTGCTTTGGCTATTCGGGGTCTTTTGTGTCTCCATACAAATTTTAAGATGATTTGTTCTAGCTCCGTAAAAAATGCCATTGGTAATTTGATAGGGATTGCATTGAATCTGTAGATTGCTTTGGGTAGTATACTCATTTTCACAATGTTGATTCTTCCAATCCAAGAACATGGTATATCTCTCCATCTGTTGGTATCATCTTTAATTTCTTTCATCAGTGTCTTATAGTTTTCTGCATACAGGTCTTTTGTCTCCCTAGGTAGGTTTATTCCTAGGTATTTTATTCTTTTTGTTGCAATGGTAAATGGGAGTGTTTCCATAATTTCTCTTTCAGAGTTTTCATCATTAGTGTATAGGAATGCAAGAGATTTCTGTGCATTAATTTTGTATCCTGCAACTTTACCATATTCAGTAATTAGCTCTAGCAGTTTTCTGGTGGCAGTTTTAGGATTCTCTATGTATAGTATCATGTCATCCGCAAACAGTGACAGTTTTACTTCCTCTTTTCCAATTTGTATTCCTTTTATTTCTTTTTCTTCTCTGATTGCCGTGGCTAGGACTTCCAGAACTATGTTGAATAATAGTGGTGAGAGTGGGCAACCTTGTCTCGTTCCTGATCTTAGAGGAAATGCTTTCAGTTTTTCACCATTGAGAATGATGTTTGCTGTGGGTTTGTCATATATGGCCTTTATTATGTTGAGGTAGGTTCCCTGTATGCCCACTTTCTGGAGAGTTTTTATCATAAATGGGTGTTGAATTTTGTCAAAAGCTTTTTCTGCATCTATTGAGATGATCATATGGTTTTTATTCTTCAGTTTGTTAATATGGTGTATCACATTGATTGATTTGCGTATATTGAAGAATCCTTGCATCCCTGGGATAAATCCCACTTGATCGTGGTGTATGATCCTTTTAATGTGTTGTTGGATTCTGTTTGCTAGTATTTTGCTGAGGATTTTTGCATCTATATTCATCAGTGATATTGGTCTGTAATTTTCTTTTTTTGTAGTGTCTTTGTCTGGTTTTGGTATCAGGGTGATGGTGGCCCAGGCACTTTTCATCACGATGTTCCATGAAACCTTTCATCACATTGCTCCATAACCATTGTCATCACAATAGTCCATACCCTTGTCAACACAATGCTGCATAATCACTGTCATCACAATTCTCCATGACTGCTGTCATCACAATAATCCAGGACAATATTCATAACAGTGCTTCATGCCCCCGGTCATCACAGTGCTCCATGATACCTTTCATCACAATTCCTAGATGATCAATGTCATCACAATGCCCCATGACACCGGTCATCACAATTCGCTATGACCCTTGTCATCACAATACTCGATGAACCGTGTCATCACAGTGTTCCAGGACACATGTCATCACAATGATCCATGACTACTTTCATCACAATGCTCTAATACACCTGTCATCAAAATGCTCCAATACACCTGTCATCACAATGCTCTATGGCCCCTGTTATCATATTTCTCCATGATATATTTCATCACAAGTCTCCATGACCACTGTCATCACCATGCCTCATAACGCCTGTCATCTCAATGCTCCATGGCCCCTTTCATCACAATGCTCCATGAACCCAGTCATCACAATGTTCCCTGCCCTTTTCATCACAATGCTCCATGGGTCCTGTCACCACAATTCTCCATGCCCTTGTCATCAAAATGTTCCAGAACTCTTGTCATCATAATGCTCCATGCCAATGTCATCAAAATGCTCCAATACACCTGTCATAACAATGCTCCATGGCCTTTGTCATCACAATGTTCCATGGCCCCTGTCATCACAATGCTCCATGCCCTTGCCATCAAAATGCTCCAGAACTCTTGTCATCATAATGCTCCATGCTAATGTCATCAAAATGCTCCATGACACTTGTCATCACAATGCTCCATGGCCTTTGTCATCACAATGTTCCATGGCCCCTGTCATCACAGTGCTCCATGATACCTTTCATCACAATTCTAGATGACCACTGTCATCACAATACCCCATGACAGATGTCATCACAATTCGTCATGGTCCTTGTCATCACAATGCTCCATGAAACGTGTCATCAGAATGTTCCAGGACACTTGTCATCACAATGATCCATGATCACTTTCATCACAATGCTCCATGAACCCTGTCATCTCAATGCTCCATAACCTTTGTATTCACAATGCTCCATGGCCCCTGTCATCACAGTGCTCCATGACCCCTTTCATCACAATGCTCCAACACCGCTGTCATCACAATGCCCCATGACGCCTGCCATCACAAATCTCCAAGCCCTCTCTTACCAAAAAGCTCCATGACCCCTGTCATCACAATGTTCTCTGCCCATATCATCACAATGCTCCTTGTCACCTTTAATCACAATGCTCCATGCCCTTTCATCACAATGCTCCAGAATTCTTGTCATCGAAATGTTCCCTGTCCGTGTCATCACAATGCTCCATGACCCTTGTCATCACAAAGCTCCATGACCCCTGTCATCACAATGATCCATGACTCCTTTCCTCACAGTGCTCCATTACCCTTTTCATCACAATGCTCCATGCCATTGTCAGCACAATGCTCCATGACACCTGTCATCACAATGCTCCATGGCCTTTGTCATCACAATGCTCCATGGCCCCTGTAATCACAGTGCTCCATGACCCGTTTCATCTCAATGCTCCATGACCTCACTCATCACAATGCTCCATGGCCCTTGTCATCACAGTGCTCCAAGCCTTTGTCATCACACTGCTCCATGGCCCCTGTAATCACAATGCTCCATGCCCTTGTCATCACAAGGCTCCAGAACTCTTGTCATTATAATGCTCCATGTCCGTTTCATCACCATTCTCCATGACACTTGTCATCACAATGCCTCAGGTCTGTTGTCATCACCATGCTTCATGCCCGTGTCATCACAATGCTCCATGAATCTTATCTTCACAATGCTCCATGGCCCATGTCATCACAGTGCTCCATGACCCCTGTCAACACAACGCCTGATGACCCCTGTCATCAAAATGCTAAATGGCACTTGTCATCACAATGCTCTATGACGCCTGTCATCACTATTCTCCATGTCACTTGTTATCACAATGCTCCATGGCCCCTGTAATCACAGTACTCCATGACCCCTTTCATCACAATGCCCAATGCCACCTCTCATCACAATTCTCCATGGCATTTGTCATCACGATGCTCCATGACATCTGTCGTCACAATGCTCCATGACACTTGTCATCACAATGCTCGATGCCCCTTGTCATCACAATGTTCCTTGGTGCTTTTCATCGCAATGCTCCATGACAACTTTCATCAAAATACTCCAAGATTTGTTTTATCACAATGCTCCATGGCCCTTGTCATTACAAATCCACATAATCCCTTTCATCACAATTCTCCTTGGCAACTTACATAAAAATGCTCCATGCCCCTGTCATCACAATGCCCAATGATACCTGTTTTTACAATGATCCATGACCCTTGTCATCACAAGGCTCCATGTCCCTTGTATTCACAATGCTCCATGACCTCACTCATCACAATGCCCCATGACCCCTTTAATCACAATGCTCCATGGCCCTTGTCATCACAGTGTTCCAAGCCTTTGTCATCACACTGCTCCATGGCCCCTGTAATCACAATGCTCCATGCCCTTGTCATCACAAGGCTCCAGAACTCTTGTCATTATAATGCTCCATGTCCGTTTCATCACCATTCTCCATGACACTTGTCATCACAATGCTCCATGGCCCCTCTCATTACTGTGCTCCATAATAACTTTAATCACATTTCTAGATGACCACTGCCATCACAATGCCCCATGACATTGTCATCACAATTCGCCATGACCATTGTCATCACAATGCTCCATGAACCATGTCATCACAGGTTCCCAGGACTCTTGTCATCACAATGATCCATTACCACTTTCATCACAATGCTCCATGACCACTGTCATCTCAATGCTCCATGGCCTTTTTATTCACAATGCTCCATGGCCCCTGTAATTACAGTGTTCCATAACACCTTTCATCATAATGCTCCATGACCACTGCCATCTCAATGCCCCAATACGTCTGTCATCACAATTCTCCAAGGCCATTCTCATCACATTGCTCCATGACACCTGTCATCACAGTGTTCCCTGTCCATATCATCACAAGGCTCCATGTCCCCTATAATCACAATGCTCCATGCCTTTTTCCTCACAATGCTCCAGAATTCTTGTCATCACAATGTTCCAGGACCGTGGCATCACAATGCTACATGACCCTGGTCATCACAGTTCTCCATGACCTTTGTCATCACAATGCCCTAGGTCGCTTTTCATCACAATTCTCAATGACCACTTTAATCACTATGCTCGCTGACCATTTTCATCACATTTCTCTGTTGTCATTACAATTCCCCATGGCCCCTTTCTTCACAATGCTCCATGATGCCTGTCATCACAATGCTCCATGGCTTTTGTTATCACAATGCTCCAGGACCAGTTTCATCACAATAGTCCATCCCCCTTGTCATCACAGTGCACAATGAAACCTTTCATTACAATGCTCCATGACACTTGTCATCACAATGCTCCATGGCCTTTATCGTCACAATGCTCCCAGGCACTTTTCATCACGATGTTCCATGAAAACTTTCATCACATCATCACATTGCTCCATGACCATTGTCATCACAATAGTCCATACCCTTGTCAACACAATGCTGCATAATCCCTGTCATCACAATTCTCCATGACTGCTGTCATCACAATAATCCAGGACAATTTTCATAACAATGCTTCATGCCCCCAGTCATCACAGTGCTCCATGATACCTTTCATCACAATTCCTAGATGATCAATGTCATCACAATGCCCCATGACACCTGTCATCACAATTCGCTATGACCCTTGTCATCACAATAGACAATGAACCGTGTCATCACAGTGTTCCAGGACACATGTCATCACAATGATCCATGACTACTTTCATCACAATGCTCCAGTACACCTGACATCACAATGCTCCAATAAACCTGTCATCACAATGCTCCATAGCCCCTGTTATCATATTGCTCCATGAATTCTTTCATCACAATGCTCCATGCCCCCTGTCATCACAGTGCCCCGTAACCCCTCTAATCACAATGCTGCATGACCCTGTCATCTCAATGCTACATGACACCTGTCATCATATTGTTCCATGGCCTATGTATTCACAATGCTCCATGGACCCTGTAATCACACTGCTCCATGTTCCCTTTCAACACAATGCTCAATGACCCCTGTCATCACAATGTTCCATGAAAGTTGTCTTCAAAATGCTCCATGACCCCGGTCACCACAAGGTTCCCTGCCCTTGTCATCACAATGCTCCATGACCCTTGGAATCACAATGGTACATGGCCTTGTCATCACAAAGTTCCACGGCGTCTGTCATCACCATTCTCCATGGACTTTCTCATCACAATGCTCTATGACCCCTGTCATCACAATGCTTGATGACCATTGTCATCACAATGCTCCAAGGCCCCTGTCATCACAATGCCTTATGGTCTTTGTAATCACAATGCTCAATGACCCTTGTCATCACAATGCTCCATGCCGTTGTCATCACAATGCTCCATGGCCCCTGTAATCACAATGCTCCATGCCCTTGTCATCACAATGCTCCAGAACACTTGTCATCATAATACTCCATTCCCGTGTCATCCCATTGCTCAATGACACTTGTCATCGAAATGTTCCTTGGCCTTTTTCATCACAGTGGTCCATGATACCTTTAATCAAAATTCTACATGACCACTGTCATCACAATGCAAAATGACCAATGTCATCACAATGCCCCATGACACGTGTCATCACAATTCACCTTGGCCCTTTTCATCTCAATGCTGTATGAACCGTGTCATCACTAGGTTCCAGGACACTTGTCATCACAGTGATCCATGACCACTTTCATCACAATTCTCCATGAACTCTGTTATCTCAACGCTCCATGGCCATTTTATTCACAATGCAGCATTGTCCCGATAATCTCGTTGCTCCATGAACACTTTCATCACAATGCTCCTTGCCCACTGTCACCATAATGCCCCATGACGTCTCTCATCACTGTGCTCCAAGGCCACTCTCATTGAAATGCTCCATGATCTGTGTCAGCACAATATTGCATGACACTTGTCATCACAATGCTCCATGATCCCTGTAATCAAAATGATCCCTGCCAATGTCATCACAATGCTCCATGTCTCCTGTAATCACAATGCTCCATGCCCTTGTCATCACAATGCTCCAGGTCTGTTGTCATCACCAAGCTTCATGCCCGTGTCATCACAATGCTCCATGAATCTTGTGTTCACAATGCTCCATGGCCCATGTCATCACAATGCTCCATGACCCCTGTCATCACAATGCTCCATGATACCTTTCATCACAATTCCAGATGACCACTGTCATCCCAGTGTCCCATGACACCTGTCATCACAATTTGCTATGACCCTTGTCATCACAATACTCGATGAACCATGTCATCACAGTGTTCCAGGACACATGTCATCAAAATGATCCATGACTCCTTTCATCACAATGCTCCAATACACCTGTCATCACAATGCTCCAATAAACCTGTCATCACAATGCTCCATGGCACCTGTTATCATATTGCTCCATGACACCTGTCATCACAATGCTCCATGACACTTGTCATCACAACGCTCCATGGCCTTTATGGTCACAATGCTCCCAGGCACTTTTTTTTTTTTTTTTTTTGTATTAGTTGTTTTGTTTGTTTTTTTATACTGCAGGTTCTTATTAGGCATCAATTTTATACATATCAGTGTATACATGTCAATCCCAATCGCCCAATTCAGCACACCACCATCCCCACCTCACCGCAGTTTTCCCCTCTTGGTGTCCATATGTCCATTCTCTACATCTGTGTCTCAACTTCTGCCCTGCAAACTGGCTCATCTGTACCATTTTTCTAGGTTCCACATACATGCATTAATATATGATATTTGTTTTTCTCTTTCTGACTTACTTCACTCTGTATGACAGTCTCTAGATCCATCCACGTCTCAACAAATGACTCAATTTCGTTCCTTTTTATGGCTGAGTAATATTCCATTGTATATATGTACCACATCTTCTTTATCCATTCGTCTGTTGATGGGCATTTAGGTTGCTTCCATGACCTGGCTATTGTAAATAGTGCTGCAATGAACATTCGGGTGCATGTGTCTTTTTGAATTACGGTTTTCTCTGGGTATATGCCCAGTAGTGGGATTGCTGGGTCATATGGTAATTCTATTTTTAGTTTTTTAAGGAACCTCCATATTGTTCTCCATAGTGGCTGTATCAATTTACATTCCCACCAACAGTGCAAGAGGGTTCCCTTTTCTCCACACCCTCTCCAGCATTTGTTGTTTGTAGATTTTCTGATGATGCCCATTCTAACAGGAGTGAGGTGATACCTCATTGTAGTTTTGATTTGCATTTCTCTAATAATTAGTGATGTTGAGCAGCTTTTCATGTGCTTCGTGGCCGTCTGTATGTCTTCTTTGGAGAAATGTCTATTTAGGTCTTCTGCCCATTTTTGGATTGCGGTGTTTGTTTCTTTGATATTGAGCTGAATGAGCTGTTTATATATTTTGGAGATTAATCCTTTGTCCGTTGATTCATTTGCAAATATTTTCTCCCATTCTGAGGGTTGTCTTTTCGTCTTGTTTATGGTTTCCTTTGCTGTGCAAAAGCTTTGAAGTTTCATTAGGTCCCACTTGTTTATTTTTGTTTTTATTTCCATTACTCTAGGAGGTGGATCAAAAAAGATCTTGCTGTGATTTATGTCAAAGAGTGTTCTTCCTATGTTTTCCTCTAAGAGTTTTATAGTGTCCAGTCTTATATTTAGGTCTCTAATCCATTTTGAGTTTATTTTTGTGTATGGTGTTAGGGAGTATTCTAATTTCATTCTTTTACATGTAGCTGTCCAGTTTTCCCAACACCACTTATTGAAGAGACTGTCTTTTCTCCATTGTATATCTTTGCCTCCTTTGTCATAGATTAGTTGACCATAGGTGCGTGGGTTAATCTCTGGGCTTTCTATCTTGTTCCATTGATCTATGTTTCTGTTTTTGTGCCAGTACCATATTGTCTTGATTACTGTAGCTTTGTAGTATAGTCTGAAGTCAGGGAGTCTGATTCCTCCAGCTCCATTTTTTTGCCTCAAGACTGCTTTGGCTATTCGGGGTCCTTTGTGTCTCCATACAAATTTTAAGATGATTTGTTCTAGCTCCGTAAAAAATGCCATTGGTAACTTGATAGGGATTGCATTGAATCTGTAGATTGCTTTGGGTAGTATACTCATTTTCACAATGTTGATTCTTCCAATCCAAGAACATGGTATATCTCTCCATCTGTTGGTATCATCTTTAATTTCTTTCATCAGTGTCTTATAGTTTTCTGCATACAGGTCTTTTGTCTCCCTAGGTAGGTTTATTCCTAGGTATTTTATTCTTTTTGTTGCAATGGTAAATGGGAGTGTTTCCATAATTTCTCTTTCAGATTTTTCATCATTAGTGTATAGGAATGCAAGAGATTTCTGTGCATTAATTTTGTATCCTGCAACTTTACCATATTCATTAATTAGCTCTAGCAGTTTTCTGGTGGCAGTTTTAGGATTCTCTATGTATAGTATCATGTCATCCGCAAACAGTGACAGTTTTACTTCCTCTTTTCCAATTTGTATTCCTTTTATTTCTTTTTCTTCTCTGATTGCCGTGGCTAGGACTTCCAGAACTATGTTGAATAATAGTGGTGAGAGTGGGCAACCTTGTCTCGTTCCTGATCTTAGAGGAAATGCTTTCAGTTTTTCACCATTGAGAATGATGTTTGCTGTGGGTTTGTCATATATGGCCTTTATTATGTTGAGGTAGGTTCCCTGTATGCCCACTTTCTGGAGAGTTTTTATCATAAATGGGTGTTGAATTTTGTCAAAAGCTTTTTCTGCATCTATTGAGATGATCATATGGTTTTTATTCTTCAGTTTGTTAATATGGTGTATCACATTGATTGATTTGCGTATATTGAAGAATCCTTGCATCCCTGGGATAAATCCCACTTGATCGTGGTGTATGATCCTTTTAATGTGTTGTTGGATTCTGTTTGCTAGTATTTTGCTGAGGATTTTTGCATCTATATTCATCAGTGATATTGGTCTGTAATTTTCTTTTTTTGTAGTGTCTTTGTCTGGTTTTGGTATCAGGGTGATGGTGGCCCAGGCACTTTTCATCACGATGTTCCATGAAACCTTTCATCACATTGCTCCATAACCATTGTCATCACAATAGTCCATACCCTTGTCAACACAATGCTGCATAATCACTGTCATCACAATTCTCCATGACTGCTGTCATCACAATAATCCAGGACAATATTCATAACAGTGCTTCATGCCCCCGGTCATCACAGTGCTCCATGATACCTTTCATCACAATTCCTAGATGATCAATGTCATCACAATGCCCCATGACACCGGTCATCACAATTCGCTATGACCCTTGTCATCACAATACTCGATGAACCGTGTCATCACAGTGTTCCAGGACACATGTCATCACAATGATCCATGACTACTTTCATCACAATGCTCTAATACACCTGTCATCAAAATGCTCCAATACACCTGTCATCACAATGCTCTATGGCCCCTGTTATCATATTTCTCCATGATATATTTCATCACAAGTCTCCATGACCACTGTCATCACCATGCCTCATAACGCCTGTCATCTCAATGCTCCATGGCCCCTTTCATCACAATGCTCCATGAACCCAGTCATCACAATGTTCCCTGCCCTTTTCATCACAATGCTCCATGGGTCCTGTCACCACAATTCTCCATGCCCTTGTCATCAAAATGTTCCAGAACTCTTGTCATCATAATGCTCCATGCCAATGTCATCAAAATGCTCCAATACACCTGTCATAACAATGCTCCATGGCCTTTGTCATCACAATGTTCCATGGCCCCTGTCATCACAATGCTCCATGCCCTTGCCATCAAAATGCTCCAGAACTCTTGTCATCATAATGCTCCATGCTAATGTCATCAAAATGCTCCATGACACTTGTCATCACAATGCTCCATGGCCTTTGTCATCACAATGTTCCATGGCCCCTGTCATCACAGTGCTCCATGATACCTTTCATCACAATTCTAGATGACCACTGTCATCACAATACCCCATGACAGATGTCATCACAATTCGTCATGGTCCTTGTCATCACAATGCTCCATGAAACGTGTCATCAGAATGTTCCAGGACACTTGTCATCACAATGATCCATGATCACTTTCATCACAATGCTCCATGAACCCTGTCATCTCAATGCTCCATAACCTTTGTATTCACAATGCTCCATGGCCCCTGTCATCACAGTGCTCCATGACCCCTTTCATCACAATGCTCCAACACCGCTGTCATCACAATGCCCCATGACGCCTGCCATCACAAATCTCCAAGCCCTCTCTTACCAAAAAGCTCCATGACCCCTGTCATCACAATGTTCTCTGCCCATATCATCACAATGCTCCTTGTCACCTTTAATCACAATGCTCCATGCCCTTTCATCACAATGCTCCAGAATTCTTGTCATCGCAATGTTCCCTGTCCGTGTCATCACAATGCTCCATGACCCTTGTCATCACAAAGCTCCATGACCCCTGTCATCACAATGATCCATGACTCCTTTCCTCACAGTGCTCCATTACCCTTTTCATCACAATGCTCCATGCCATTGTCAGCACAATGCTCCATGACACCTGTCATCACAATGCTCCATGGCCTTTGTCATCACAATGCTCCATGGCCCCTGTAATCACAGTGCTCCATGACCCGTTTCATCTCAATGCTCCATGACCTCACTCATCACAATGCTCCATGGCCCTTGTCATCACAGTGCTCCAAGCCTTTGTCATCACACTGCTCCATGGCCCCTGTAATCACAATGCTCCATGCCCTTGTCATCACAAGGCTCCAGAACTCTTGTCATTATAATGCTCCATGTCCGTTTCATCACCATTCTCCATGACACTTGTCATCACAATGCCTCAGGTCTGTTGTCATCGCCATGCTTCATGCCCGTGTCATCACAATGCTCCATGAATCTTATCTTCACAACGCTCCATGGCCCATGTCATCACAGTGCTCCATGACCCCTGTCAACACAACGCCTGATGACCCCTGTCATCAAAATGCTAAATGGCACTTGTCATCACAATGCTCTATGACGCCTGTCATCACTATTCTCCATGTCACTTGTTATCACAATGCTCCATGGCCCCTGTAATCACAGTACTCCATGACCCCTTTCATCACAATGCCCAATGCCACCTCTCATCACAATTCTCCATGGCATTTGTCATCACGATGCTCCATGACATCTGTCGTCACAATGCTCCATGACACTTGTCATCACAATGCTCGATGCCCCTTGTCATCACAATGTTCCTTGGTGCTTTTCATCGCAATGCTCCATGACAACTTTCATCAAAATACTCCAAGATTTGTTTTATCACAATGCTCCATGGCCCTTGTCATTACAAATCCACATAATCCCTTTCATCACAATTCTCCTTGGCAACTTACATAAAAATGCTCCATGCCCCTGTCATCACAATGCCCAATGATACCTGTTTTTACAATGATCCATGACCCTTGTCATCACAAGGCTCCATGTCCCTTGTATTCACAATGCTCCATGACCTCACTCATCACAATGCCCCATGACCCCTTTAATCACAATGCTCCATGGCCCTTGTCATCACAGTGTTCCAAGCCTTTGTCATCACACTGCTCCATGGCCCCTGTAATCACAATGCTCCATGCCCTTGTCATCACAAGGCTCCAGAACTCTTGTCATTATAATGCTCCATGTCCGTTTCATCACCATTCTCCATGACACTTGTCATCACAATGCTCCATGGCCCCTCTCATTACTGTGCTCCATAATAACTTTAATCACATTTCTAGATGACCACTGCCATCACAATG
Source organism: Balaenoptera physalus (assembly GCF_965194825.1). NCBI lineage: Eukaryota > Metazoa > Chordata > Mammalia > Artiodactyla > Balaenopteridae > Balaenoptera > Balaenoptera physalus. Next base: position 90,382 of record NW_028125764.1, read on the forward strand.
CCCCATGACATTGTCATCACAATTCGCCATGACCATTGTCATCACAATGCTCCATGAACCATGTCATCACAGGTTCCCAGGACTCTTGTCATCACAATGATCCATTACCACTTTCATCACAATGCTCCATGACCACTGTCATCTCAATGCTCCATGGCCTTTTTATTCACAATGCTCCATGGCCCCTGTAATTACAGTGTTCCATAACACCTTTCATCATAATGCTCCATGACCACTGCCATCTCAATGCCCCAATACGTCTGTCATCACAATTCTCCAAGGCCATTCTCATCACATTGCTCCATGACACCTGTCATCACAGTGTTCCCTGTCCATATCATCACAAGGCTCCATGTCCCCTATAATCACAATGCTCCATGCCTTTTTCCTCACAATGCTCCAGAATTCTTGTCATCACAATGTTCCAGGACCGTGGCATCACAATGCTACATGACCCTGGTCATCACAGTTCTCCATGACCTTTGTCATCACAATGCCCTAGGTCGCTTTTCATCACAATTCTCAATGACCACTTTAATCACTATGCTCGCTGACCATTTTCATCACATTTCTCTGTTGTCATTACAATTCCCCATGGCCCCTTTCTTCACAATGCTCCATGATGCCTGTCATCACAATGCTCCATGGCTTTTGTTATCACAATGCTCCAGGACCAGTTTCATCACAATAGTCCATCCCCCTTGTCATCACAGTGCACAATGAAACCTTTCATTACAATGCTCCATGACACTTGTCATCACAATGCTCCATGGCCTTTATCGTCACAATGCTCCCAGGCACTTTTCATCACGATGTTCCATGAAAACTTTCATCACATCATCACATTGCTCCATGACCATTGTCATCACAATAGTCCATACCCTTGTCAACACAATGCTGCATAATCCCTGTCATCACAATTCTCCATGACTGCTGTCATCACAATAATCCAGGACAATTTTCATAACAATGCTTCATGCCCCCAGTCATCACAGTGCTCCATGATACCTTTCATCACAATTCCTAGATGATCAATGTCATCACAATGCCCCATGACACCTGTCATCACAATTCGCTATGACCCTTGTCATCACAATAGACAATGAACCGTGTCATCACAGTGTTCCAGGACACATGTCATCACAATGATCCATGACTACTTTCATCACAATGCTCCAGTACACCTGACATCACAATGCTCCAATAAACCTGTCATCACAATGCTCCATAGCCCCTGTTATCATATTGCTCCATGAATTCTTTCATCACAATGCTCCATGCCCCCTGTCATCACAGTGCCCCGTAACCCCTCTAATCACAATGCTGCATGACCCTGTCATCTCAATGCTACATGACACCTGTCATCATATTGTTCCATGGCCTATGTATTCACAATGCTCCATGGACCCTGTAATCACACTGCTCCATGTTCCCTTTCAACACAATGCTCAATGACCCCTGTCATCACAATGTTCCATGAAAGTTGTCTTCAAAATGCTCCATGACCCCGGTCACCACAAGGTTCCCTGCCCTTGTCATCACAATGCTCCATGACCCTTGGAATCACAATGGTACATGGCCTTGTCATCACAAAGTTCCACGGCGTCTGTCATCACCATTCTCCATGGACTTTCTCATCACAATGCTCTATGACCCCTGTCATCACAATGCTTGATGACCATTGTCATCACAATGCTCCAAGGCCCCTGTCATCACAATGCCTTATGGTCTTTGTAATCACAATGCTCAATGACCCTTGTCATCACAATGCTCCATGCCGTTGTCATCACAATGCTCCATGGCCCCTGTAATCACAATGCTCCATGCCCTTGTCATCACAATGCTCCAGAACACTTGTCATCATAATACTCCATTCCCGTGTCATCCCATTGCTCAATGACACTTGTCATCGAAATGTTCCTTGGCCTTTTTCATCACAGTGGTCCATGATACCTTTAATCAAAATTCTACATGACCACTGTCATCACAATGCAAGATGACCAATGTCATCACAATGCCCCATGACACGTGTCATCACAATTCACCTTGGCCCTTTTCATCTCAATGCTGTATGAACCGTGTCATCACTAGGTTCCAGGACACTTGTCATCACAGTGATCCATGACCACTTTCATCACAATTCTCCATGAACTCTGTTATCTCAACGCTCCATGGCCATTTTATTCACAATGCAGCATTGTCCCGATAATCTCGTTGCTCCATGAACACTTTCATCACAATGCTCCTTGCCCACTGTCACCATAATGCCCCATGACGTCTCTCATCACTGTGCTCCAAGGCCACTCTCATTGAAATGCTCCATGATCTGTGTCAGCACAATATTGCATGACACTTGTCATCACAATGCTCCATGATCCCTGTAATCAAAATGATCCCTGCCAATGTCATCACAATGCTCCATGTCTCCTGTAATCACAATGCTCCATGCCCTTGTCATCACAATGCTCCAGGTCTGTTGTCATCACCAAGCTTCATGCCCGTGTCATCACAATGCTCCATGAATCTTGTGTTCACAATGCTCCATGGCCCATGTCATCACAATGCTCCATGACCCCTGTCATCACAATGCTCCATGATACCTTTCATCACAATTCCAGATGACCACTGTCATCCCAGTGTCCCATGACACCTGTCATCACAATTTGCTATGACCCTTGTCATCACAATACTCGATGAACCATGTCATCACAGTGTTCCAGGACACATGTCATCAAAATGATCCATGACTCCTTTCATCACAATGCTCCAATACACCTGTCATCACAATGCTCCAATAAACCTGTCATCACAATGCTCCATGGCACCTGTTATCATATTGCTCCATGACACCTGTCATCACAATGCTCCATGACACTTGTCATCACAACGCTCCATGGCCTTTATGGTCACAATGCTCCCAGGCACTTTTTTTTTTTTTTTTTTTTGTATTAGTTGTTTTGTTTGTTTTTTTATACTGCAGGTTCTTATTAGGCATCAATTTTATACATATCAGTGTATACATGTCAATCCCAATCGCCCAATTCAGCACACCACCATCCCCACCTCACCGCAGTTTTCCCCTCTTGGTGTCCATATGTCCATTCTCTACATCTGTGTCTCAACTTCTGCCCTGCAAACTGGCTCATCTGTACCATTTTTCTAGGTTCCACATACATGCATTAATATATGATATTTGTTTTTCTCTTTCTGACTTACTTCACTCTGTATGACAGTCTCTAGATCCATCCACGTCTCAACAAATGACTCAATTTCGTTCCTTTTCATGGCTGAGTAATATTCCATTGTATATATGTACCACATCTTCTTTATCCATTCGTCTGTTGATGGGCATTTAGGTTGCTTCCATGACCTGGCTATTGTAAATAGTGCTGCAATGAACATTCGGGTGCATGTGTCTTTTTGAATTACGGTTTTCTCTGGGTATATGCCCAGTAGTGGGATTGCTGGGTCATATGGTAATTCTATTTTTAGTTTTTTAAGGAACCTCCATATTGTTCTCCATAGTGGCTGTATCAATTTACATTCCCACCAACAGTGCAAGAGGGTTCCCTTTTCTCCACACCCTCTCCAGCATTTGTTGTTTGTAGATTTTCTGATGATGCCCATTCTAACAGGAGTGAGGTGATACCTCATTGTAGTTTTGATTTGCATTTCTCTAATAATTAGTGATGTTGAGCAGCTTTTCATGTGCTTCGTGGCCGTCTGTATGTCTTCTTTGGAGAAATGTCTATTTAGGTCTTCTGCCCATTTTTGGATTGCGGTGTTTGTTTCTTTGATATTGAGCTGAATGAGCTGTTTATATATTTTGGAGATTAATCCTTTGTCCGTTGATTCATTTGCAAATATTTTCTCCCATTCTGAGGGTTGTCTTTTCGTCTTGTTTATGGTTTCCTTTGCTGTGCAAAAGCTTTGAAGTTTCATTAGGTCCCACTTGTTTATTTTTGTTTTTATTTCCATTACTCTAGGAGGTGGATCAAAAAAGATCTTGCTGTGATTTATGTCAAAGAGTGTTCTTCCTATGTTTTCCTCTAAGAGTTTTATAGTGTCCAGTCTTATATTTAGGTCTCTAATCCATTTTGAGTTTATTTTTGTGTATGGTGTTAGGGAGTATTCTAATTTCATTCTTTTACATGTAGCTGTCCAGTTTTCCCAACACCACTTATTGAAGAGACTGTCTTTTCTCCATTGTATATCTTTGCCTCCTTTGTCATAGATTAGTTGACCATAGGTGCGTGGGTTAATCTCTGGGCTTTCTATCTTGTTCCATTGATCTATGTTTCTGTTTTTGTGCCAGTACCATATTGTCTTGATTACTGTAGCTTTGTAGTATAGTCTGAAGTCAGGGAGTCTGATTCCTCCAGCTCCATTTTTTTGCCTCAAGACTGCTTTGGCTATTCGGGGTCTTTTGTGTCTCCATACAAATTTTAAGATGATTTGTTCTAGCTCCGTAAAAAATGCCATTGGTAATTTGATAGGGATTGCATTGAATCTGTAGATTGCTTTGGGTAGTATACTCATTTTCACAATGTTGATTCTTCCAATCCAAGAACATGGTATATCTCTCCATCTGTTGGTATCATCTTTAATTTCTTTCATCAGTGTCTTATAGTTTTCTGCATACAGGTCTTTTGTCTCCCTAGGTAGGTTTATTCCTAGGTATTTTATTCTTTTTGTTGCAATGGTAAATGGGAGTGTTTCCATAATTTCTCTTTCAGATTTTTCATCATTAGTGTATAGGAATGCAAGAGATTTCTGTGCATTAATTTTGTATCCTGCAACTTTACCATATTCATTAATTAGCTCTAGCAGTTTTCTGGTGGCAGTTTTAGGATTCTCTATGTATAGTATCATGTCATCCGCAAACAGTGACAGTTTTACTTCCTCTTTTCCAATTTGTATTCCTTTTATTTCTTTTTCTTCTCTGATTGCCGTGGCTAGGACTTCCAGAACTATGTTGAATAATAGTGGTGAGAGTGGGCAACCTTGTCTCGTTCCTGATCTTAGAGGAAATGCTTTCAGATTTTCACCATTGAGAATGATGTTTGCTGTGGGTTTGTCATATATGGCCTTTATTATGTTGAGGTAGGTTCCCTGTATGCCCACTTTCTGGAGAGTTTTTATCATAAATGGGTGTTGAATTTTGTCAAAAGCTTTTTCTGCATCTATTGAGATGATCATATGGTTTTTATTCTTCAGTTTGTTAATATGGTGTATCACATTGATTGATTTGCGTATATTGAAGAATCCTTGCATCCCTGGGATAAATCCCACTTGATCGTGGTGTATGATCCTTTTAATGTGTTGTTGGATTCTGTTTGCTAGTATTTTGCTGAGGATTTTTGCATCTATATTCATCAGTGATATTGGTCTGTAATTTTCTTTTTTTGTAGTGTCTTTGTCTGGTTTTGGTATCAGGGTGATGGTGGCCCAGGCACTTTTCATCACGATGTTCCATGAAACCTTTCATCACATTGCTCCATAACCATTGTCATCACAATAGTCCATACCCTTGTCAACACAATGCTGCATAATCACTGTCATCACAATTCTCCATGACTGCTGTCATCACAATAATCCAGGACAATATTCATAACAGTGCTTCATGCCCCCGGTCATCACAGTGCTCCATGATACCTTTCATCACAATTCCTAGATGATCAATGTCATCACAATGCCCCATGACACCGGTCATCACAATTCGCTATGACCCTTGTCATCACAATACTCGATGAACCGTGTCATCACAGTGTTCCAGGACACATGTCATCACAATGATCCATGACTACTTTCATCACAATGCTCTAATACACCTGTCATCAAAATGCTCCAATACACCTGTCATCACAATGCTCTATGGCCCCTGTTATCATATTTCTCCATGATATATTTCATCACAAGTCTCCATGACCACTGTCATCACCATGCCTCATAACGCCTGTCATCTCAATGCTCCATGGCCCCTTTCATCACAATGCTCCATGAACCCAGTCATCACAATGTTCCCTGCCCTTTTCATCACAATGCTCCATGGGTCCTGTCACCACAATTCTCCATGCCCTTGTCATCAAAATGTTCCAGAACTCTTGTCATCATAATGCTCCATGCCAATGTCATCAAAATGCTCCAATACACCTGTCATAACAATGCTCCATGGCCTTTGTCATCACAATGTTCCATGGCCCCTGTCATCACAATGCTCCATGCCCTTGCCATCAAAATGCTCCAGAACTCTTGTCATCATAATGCTCCATGCTAATGTCATCAAAATGCTCCATGACACTTGTCATCACAATGCTCCATGGCCTTTGTCATCACAATGTTCCATGGCCCCTGTCATCACAGTGCTCCATGATACCTTTCATCACAATTCTAGATGACCACTGTCATCACAATACCCCATGACAGATGTCATCACAATTCGTCATGGTCCTTGTCATCACAATGCTCCATGAAACGTGTCATCAGAATGTTCCAGGACACTTGTCATCACAATGATCCATGATCACTTTCATCACAATGCTCCATGAACCCTGTCATCTCAATGCTCCATAACCTTTGTATTCACAATGCTCCATGGCCCCTGTCATCACAGTGCTCCATGACCCCTTTCATCACAATGCTCCAACACCGCTGTCATCACAATGCCCCATGACGCCTGCCATCACAAATCTCCAAGCCCTCTCTTACCAAAAAGCTCCATGACCCCTGTCATCACAATGTTCTCTGCCCATATCATCACAATGCTCCTTGTCACCTTTAATCACAATGCTCCATGCCCTTTCATCACAATGCTCCAGAATTCTTGTCATCGCAATGTTCCCTGTCCGTGTCATCACAATGCTCCATGACCCTTGTCATCACAAAGCTCCATGACCCCTGTCATCACAATGATCCATGACTCCTTTCCTCACAGTGCTCGATTACCCTTTTCATCACAATGCTCCATGCCATTGTCAGCACAATGCTCCATGACACCTGTCATCACAATGCTCCATGGCCTTTGTCATCACAATGCTCCATGGCCCCTATAATCACAATGCTCCATGCCTTTTTCCTCACAATGCTCCAGAATTCTTGTCATCACAATGTTCCAGGACCGTGGCATCACAATGCTACATGACCCTGGTCATCACAGTTCTCCATGACCTTTGTCATCACAATGCCCTAGGTCGCTTTTCATCACAATTCTCAATGACCACTTTAATCACTATGCTCGCTGACCATTTTCATCACATTTCTCTGTTGTCATTACAATTCCCCATGGCCCCTTTCTTCACAATGCTCCATGATGCCTGTCATCACAATGCTCCATGGCTTTTGTTATCACAATGCTCCAGGACCAGTTTCATCACAATAGTCCATCCCCCTTGTCATCACAGTGCACAATGAAACCTTTCATTACAATGCTCCATGACACTTGTCATCACAATGCTCCATGGCCTTTATCGTCACAATGCTCCCAGGCACTTTTCATCACGATGTTCCATGAAACCTTTCATCACATCATCACATTGCTCCATGACCATTGTCATCACAATAGTCCATACCCTTGTCAACACAATGCTGCATAATCCCTGTCATCACAATTCTCCATGACTGCTGTCATCACAATAATCCAGGACAATTTTCATAACAATGCTTCATGCCCCCAGTCATCACAGTGCTCCATGATACCTTTCATCACAATTCCTAGATGATCAATGTCATCACAATGCCCCATGACACCTGTCATCACAATTCGCTATGACCCTTGTCATCACAATAGTCAATGAACCGTGTCATCACAGTGTTCCAGGACACATGTCATCACAATGATCCATGACTACTTTCATCACAATGCTCCAGTACACCTGACATCACAATGCTCCAATAAACCTGTCATCACAATGCTCCATAGACCCTGTTATCATATTGCTCCATGAATTCTTTCATCACAATGCTCCATGCCCCCTGTCATCACAGTGCCCCGTAACCCCTCTAATCACAATGCTGCATGACCCTGTCATCTCAATGCTACATGACACCTGTCATCATATTGTTCCATGGCCTATGTATTCACAATGCTCCATGGACCCTGTAATCACACTGCTCCATGTTCCCTTTCAACACAATGCTCAATGACCCCTGTCATCACAATGTTCAATGAAAGTTGTCTTCAAAATGCTCCATGACCCCGGTCACCACAAGGTTCCCTGCCCTTGTCATCACAATGCTCCATGACCCTTGGAATCACAATGGTACATGGCCTTGTCATCACAAAGTTCCACGGCGTCTGTCATCACCATTCTCCATGGACTTTCTCATCACAATGCTCTATGACCCCTGTCATCACAATGCTTGATGACCATTGTCATCACAATGCTCCAAGGCCCCTGTCATCACAATGCCTTATGGTCTTTGTAATCACAATGCTCAATGACCCTTGTCATCACAATGCTCCATGCCGTTGTCATCACAATGCTCCATGGCCCCTGTAATCACAATGCTCCATGCCCTTGTCATCACAATGCTCCAGAACACTTGTCATCATAATACTCCATTCCCGTGTCATCCCATTGCTCAATGACACTTGTCATCGAAATGTTCCTTGGCCTTTTTCATCACAGTGGTCCATGATACCTTTAATCAAAATTCTACATGACCACTGTCATCACAATGCAAGATGACCAATGTCATCACAATGCCCCATGACACGTGTCATCACAATTCACCTTGGCCCTTTTCATCTCAATGCTGTATGAACCGTGTCATCACTAGGTTCCAGGACACTTGTCATCACAGTGATCCATGACCACTTTCATCACAATTCTCCATGAACTCTGTTATCTCAACGCTCCATGGCCATTTTATTCACAATGCAGCATTGTCCCGATAATCGCGTTGCTCCATGAACACTTTCATCACAATGCTCCTTGCCCACTGTCACCATAATGCCCCACGACGTCTCTCATCACTGTGCTCCAAGGCCACTCTCATTGAAATGCTCCATGATCTGTGTCAGCACAATATTGCATGACACTTGTCATCACAATGCTCCATGATCCCTGTAATCAAAATGATCCCTGCCAATGTTATCACAATGCTCCATGTCTCCTGTAATCACAATGCTCCATGCCCTTGTCATCACAATGCTCCAGGTCTGTTGTCATCACCAAGCTTCATGCCCGTGTCATCACAATGCTTCATGAATCTTGTGTTCACAATGCTCCATGGCCCATGTCATCACAATGCTCCATGACCCCTGTCATCACAATGCTCCATGATACCTTTCATCACAATTCCAGATGACCACTGTCATCCCAATGTCCCATGACACCTGTCATCACAATTTGCTATGACCCTTGTCATCACAATACTCGATGAACCATGTCATCACAGTGTTCCAGGACACATGTCATCAAAATGATCCATGACTCCTTTCATCACAATGCTCCAATACACCTGTCATCACAATGCTCCAATAAACCTGTCATCACAATGCTCCATGGCACCTGTTATCATATTTCTCCATGACACCTGTCATCACAATGCTCCATGACACTTGTCATCACAACGCTCCATGGCCTTTATGGTCACAATGCTCCCAGGCACTTTTTTTTTTTTTTTTTTTTGTATTAGTTGTTTTGTTTGTTTTTTTATACTGCAGGTTCTTATTAGGCATCAATTTTATACATATCAGTGTATACATGTCAATCCCAATCGCCCAATTCAGCACACCACCATCCCCACCTCACCGCAGTTTTCCCCTCTTGGTGTCCATATGTCCATTCTCTACATCTGTGTCTCAACTTCTGCCCTGCAAACTGGCTCATCTGTACCATTTTTCTAGGTTCCACATACATGCATTAATATATGATATTTGTTTTTCTCTTTCTGACTTACTTCACTCTGTATGACAGTCTCTAGATCCATCCACGTCTCAACAAATGACTCAATTTCGTTCCTTTTCATGGCTGAGTAATATTCCATTGTATATATGTACCACATCTTCTTTATCCATTCGTCTGTTGATGGGCATTTAGGTTGCTTCCATGACCTGGCTATTGTAAATAGTGCTGCAATGAACATTCGGGTGCATGTGTCTTTTTGAATTACGGTTTTCTCTGGGTATATGCCCAGTAGTGGGATTGCTGGGTCATATGGTAATTCTATTTTTAGTTTTTTAAGGAACCTCCATATTGTTCTCCATAGTGGCTGTATCAATTTACATTCCCACCAACAGTGCAAGAGGGTTCCCTTTTCTCCACACCCTCTCCAGCATTTGTTCTTTGTAGATTTTCTGATGATGCCCATTCTAACAGGAGTGAGGTGATACCTCATTGTAGTTTTGATTTGCATTTCTCTAATAATTAGTGATGTTGAGCAGCTTTTCATGTGCTTCGTGGCCGTCTGTATGTCTTCTTTGGAGAAATGTCTATTTAGGTCTTCTGCCCATTTTTGGATTGCGGTGTTTGTTTCTTTGATATTGAGCTGAATGAGCTGTTTATATATTTTGGAGATTAATCCTTTGTCCGTTGATTCATTTGCAAATATTTTCTCCCATTCTGAGGGTTGTCTTTTCGTCTTGTTTATGGTTTCCTTTGCTGTGCAAAAGCTTTGAAGTTTCATTAGGTCCCACTTGTTTATTTTTGTTTTTATTTCCATTACTCTAGGAGGTGGATCAAAAAAGATCTTGCTGTGATTTATGTCAAAGAGTGTTCTTCCTATGTTTTCCTCTAAGAGTTTTATAGTGTCCAGTCTTATATTTAGGTCTCTAATCCATTTTGAGTTTATTTTTGTGTATGGTGTTAGGGAGTATTCTAATTTCATTCTTTTACATGTAGCTGTCCAGTTTTCCCAACACCACTTATTGAAGAGACTGTCTTTTCTCCATTGTATATCTTTGCCTCCTTTGTCATAGATTAGTTGACCATAGGTGCGTGGGTTAATCTCTGGGCTTTCTATCTTGTTCCATTGATCTATGTTTCTGTTTTTGTGCCAGTACCATATTGTCTTGATTACTGTAGCTTTGTAGTATAGTCTGAAGTCAGGGAGTCTGATTCCTCCAGCTCCATTTTTTTGCCTCAAGACTGCTTTGGCTATTCGGGGTCTTTTGTGTCTCCATACAAATTTTAAGATGATTTGTTCTAGCTCCGTAAAAAATGCCATTGGTAATTTGATAGGGATTGCATTGAATCTGTAGATTGCTTTGGGTAGTATACTCATTTTCACAATGTTGATTCTTCCAATCCAAGAACATGGTATATCTCTCCATCTGTTGGTATCATCTTTAATTTCTTTCATCAGTGTCTTATAGTTTTCTGCATACAGGTCTTTTGTCTCCCTAGGTAGGTTTATTCCTAGGTATTTTATTCTTTTTGTTGCAATGGTAAATGGGAGTGTTTCCATAATTTCTCTTTCAGATTTTTCATCATTAGTGTATAGGAATGCAAGAGATTTCTGTGCATTAATTTTGTATCCTGCAACTTTACCATATTCATTAATTAGCTCTAGCAGTTTTCTGGTGGCAGTTTTAGGATTCTCTATGTATAGTATCATGTCATCTGCAAACAGTGACAGTTTTACTTCCTCTTTTCCAATTTGTATTCCTTTTATTTCTTTTTCTTCTCTGATTGCCGTGGCTAGGACTTCCAGAACTATGTTGAATAATAGTGCTGAGAGTGGGCAACCTTGTCTCGTTCCTGATCTTAGAGGAAATGCTTTCAGATTTTCACCATTGAGAATGATGTTTGCTGTGGGTTTGTCATATATGGCCTTTATTATGTTGAGGTAGGTTCCCTGTATGCCCACTTTCTGGAGAGTTTTTATCATAAATGGGTGTTGAATTTTGTCAAAAGCTTTTTCTGCATCTATTGAGATGATCATATGGTTTTTATTCTTCAGTTTGTTAATATGGTGTATCACATTGATTGATTTGCGTATATTGAAGAATCCTTGCATCCCTGGGATAAATCCCACTTGATCGTGGTGTATGATCCTTTTAATGTGTTGTTGGATTCTGTTTGCTAGTATTTTGCTGAGGATTTTTGCATCTATATTCATCAGTGATATTGGTCTGTAATTTTCTTTTTTTGTAGTGTCTTTGTCTGGTTTTGGTATCAGGGTGATGGTGGCCCAGGCACTTTTCATCACGATGTTCCATGAAACCTTTCATCACATTGCTCCATAACCATTGTCATCACAATAGTCCATACCCTTGTCAACACAATGCTGCATAATCACTGTCATCACAATTCTCCATGACTGCTGTCATCACAATAATCCAGGACAATATTCATAACAGTGCTTCATGCCCCCGGTCATCACAGTGCTCCATGATACCTTTCATCACAATTCCTAGATGATCAATGTCATCACAATGCCCCATGACACCGGTCATCACAATTCGCTATGACCCTTGTCATCACAATACTCGATGAACCGTGTCATCACAGTGTTCCAGGACACATGTCATCACAATGATCCATGACTACTTTCATCACAATGCTCTAATACACCTGTCATCAAAATGCTCCAATACACCTGTCATCACAATGCTCTATGGCCCCTGTTATCATATTTCTCCATGATATATTTCATCACAAGTCTCCATGACCACTGTCATCACCATGCCTCATAACGCCTGTCATCTCAATGCTCCATGGCCCCTTTCATCACAATGCTCCATGAACCCAGTCATCACAATGTTCCCTGCCCTTTTCATCACAATGCTCCATGGGTCCTGTCACCACAATTCTCCATGCCCTTGTCATCAAAATGTTCCAGAACTCTTGTCATCATAATGCTCCATGCCAATGTCATCAAAATGCTCCAATACACCTGTCATAACAATGCTCCATGGCCTTTGTCATCACAATGTTCCATGGCCCCTGTCATCACAATGCTCCATGCCCTTGCCATCAAAATGCTCCAGAACTCTTGTCATCATAATGCTCCATGCTAATGTCATCAAAATGCTCCATGACACTTGTCATCACAATGCTCCATGGCCTTTGTCATCACAATGTTCCATGGCCCCTGTCATCACAGTGCTCCATGATACCTTTCATCACAATTCTAGATGACCACTGTCATCACAATACCCCATGACAGATGTCATCACAATTCGTCATGGTCCTTGTCATCACAATGCTCCATGAAACGTGTCATCAGAATGTTCCAGGACACTTGTCATCACAATGATCCATGATCACTTTCATCACAATGCTCCATGAACCCTGTCATCTCAATGCTCCATAACCTTTGTATTCACAATGCTCCATGGCCCCTGTCATCACAGTGCTCCATGACCCCTTTCATCACAATGCTCCAACACCGCTGTCATCACAATGCCCCATGACGCCTGCCATCACAAATCTCCAAGCCCTCTCTTACCAAAAAGCTCCATGACCCCTGTCATCACAATGTTCTCTGCCCATATCATCACAATGCTCCTTGTCACCTTTAATCACAATGCTCCATGCCCTTTCATCACAATGCTCCAGAATTCTTGTCATCGCAATGTTCCCTGTCCGTGTCATCACAATGCTCCATGACCCTTGTCATCACAAAGCTCCATGACCCCTGTCATCACAATGATCCATGACTCCTTTCCTCACAGTGCTCCATTACCCTTTTCATCACAATGCTCCATGCCATTGTCAGCACAATGCTCCATGACACCTGTCATCACAATGCTCCATGGCCTTTGTCATCACAATGCTCCATGGCCCCTGTAATCACAGTGCTCCATGACCCGTTTCATCTCAATGCTCCATGACCTCACTCATCACAATGCTCCATGGCCCTTGTCATCACAGTGCTCCAAGCCTTTGTCATCACACTGCTCCATGGCCCCTGTAATCACAATGCTCCATGCCCTTGTCATCACAAGGCTCCAGAACTCTTGTCATTATAATGCTCCATGTCCGTTTCATCACCATTCTCCATGACACTTGTCATCACAATGCCTCAGGTCTGTTGTCATCGCCATGCTTCATGCCCGTGTCATCACAATGCTCCATGAATCTTATCTTCACAACGCTCCATGGCCCATGTCATCACAGTGCTCCATGACCCCTGTCAACACAACGCCTGATGACCCCTGTCATCAAAATGCTAAATGGCACTTGTCATCACAATGCTCTATGACGCCTGTCATCACTATTCTCCATGTCACTTGTTATCACAATGCTCCATGGCCCCTGTAATCACAGTACTCCATGACCCCTTTCATCACAATGCCCAATGCCACCTCTCATCACAATTCTCCATGGCATTTGTCATCACGATGCTCCATGACATCTGTCGTCACAATGCTCCATGACACTTGTCATCACAATGCTCGATGCCCCTTGTCATCACAATGTTCCTTGGTGCTTTTCATCGCAATGCTCCATGACAACTTTCATCAAAATACTCCAAGATTTGTTTCATCACAATGCTCCATGGCCCTTGTCATTACAAATCCACATAATCCCTTTCATCACAATTCTCCTTGGCAACTTACATAAAAATGCTCCATGCCCCTGTCATCACAATGCCCAATGATACCTGTTTTTACAATGATCCATGACCCTTGTCATCACAAGGCTCCATGTCCCTTGTATTCACAATGCTCCATGACCTCACTCATCACAATGCCCCATGACCCCTTTAATCACAATGCTCCATGGCCCTTGTCATCACAGTGTTCCAAGCCTTTGTCATCACACTGCTCCATGGCCCCTGTAATCACAATGCTCCATGCCCTTGTCATCACAAGGCTCCAGAACTCTTGTCATTATAATGCTCCATGTCCGTTTCATCACCATTCTCCATGACACTTGTCATCACAATGCTCCATGGCCCCTCTCATTACTGTGCTCCATAATAACTTTAATCACATTTCTAGATGACCACTGCCATCACAATGCCCCATGACATTGTCATCACAATTCGCCATGACCATTGTCATCACAATGCTCCATGAACCATGTCATCACAGGTTCCCAGGACTCTTGTCATCACAATGATCCATTACCACTTTCATCACAATGCTCCATGACCACTGTCATCTCAATGCTCCATGGCCTTTTTATTCACAATGCTCCATGGCCCCTGTAATTACAGTGTTCCATAACACCTTTCATCATAATGCTCCATGACCACTGCCATCTCAATGCCCCAATACGTCTGTCATCACAATTCTCCAAGGCCATTCTCATCACATTGCTCCATGACACCTGTCATCACAGTGTTCCCTGTCCATATCATCACAAGGCTCCATGTCCCCTATAATCACAATGCTCCATGCCTTTTTCCTCACAATGCTCCAGAATTCTTGTCATCACAATGTTCCAGGACCGTGGCATCACAATGCTACATGACCCTGGTCATCACAGTTCTCCATGACCTTTGTCATCACAATGCCCTAGGTCGCTTTTCATCACAATTCTCAATGACCACTTTAATCACTATGCTCGCTGACCATTTTCATCACATTTCTCTGTTGTCATTACAATTCCCCATGGCCCCTTTCTTCACAATGCTCCATGATGCCTGTCATCACAATGCTCCATGGCTTTTGTTATCACAATGCTCCAGGACCAGTTTCATCACAATAGTCCATCCCCCTTGTCATCACAGTGCACAATGAAACCTTTCATTACAATGCTCCATGACACTTGTCATCACAATGCTCCATGGCCTTTATCGTCACAATGCTCCCAGGCACTTTTCATCACGATGTTCCATGAAACCTTTCATCACATCATCACATTGCTCCATGACCATTGTCATCACAATAGTCCATACCCTTGTCAACACAATGCTGCATAATCCCTGTCATCACAATTCTCCATGACTGCTGTCATCACAATAATCCAGGACAATTTTCATAACAATGCTTCATGCCCCCAGTCATCACAGTGCTCCATGATACCTTTCATCACAATTCCTAGATGATCAATGTCATCACAATGCCCCATGACACCTGTCATCACAATTCGCTATGACCCTTGTCATCACAATAGTCAATGAACCGTGTCATCACAGTGTTCCAGGACACATGTCATCACAATGATCCATGACTACTTTCATCACAATGCTCCAGTACACCTGACATCACAATGCTCCAATAAACCTGTCATCACAATGCTCCATAGACCCTGTTATCATATTGCTCCATGAATTCTTTCATCACAATGCTCCATGCCCCCTGTCATCACAGTGCCCCGTAACCCCTCTAATCACAATGCTGCATGACCCTGTCATCTCAATGCTACATGACACCTGTCATCATATTGTTCCATGGCCTATGTATTCACAATGCTCCATGGACCCTGTAATCACACTGCTCCATGTTCCCTTTCAACACAATGCTCAATGACCCCTGTCATCACAATGTTCAATGAAAGTTGTCTTCAAAATGCTCCATGACCCCGGTCACCACAAGGTTCCCTGCCCTTGTCATCACAATGCTCCATGACCCTTGGAATCACAATGGTACATGGCCTTGTCATCACAAAGTTCCACGGCGTCTGTCATCACCATTCTCCATGGACTTTCTCATCACAATGCTCTATGACCCCTGTCATCACAATGCTTGATGACCATTGTCATCACAATGCTCCAAGGCCCCTGTCATCACAATGCCTTATGGTCTTTGTAATCACAATGCTCAATGACCCTTGTCATCACAATGCTCCATGCCGTTGTCATCACAATGCTCCATGGCCCCTGTAATCACAATGCTCCATGCCCTTGTCATCACAATGCTCCAGAACACTTGTCATCATAATACTCCATTCCCGTGTCATCCCATTGCTCAATGACACTTGTCATCGAAATGTTCCTTGGCCTTTTTCATCACAGTGGTCCATGATACCTTTAATCAAAATTCTACATGACCACTGTCATCACAATGCAAGATGACCAATGTCATCACAATGCCCCATGACACGTGTCATCACAATTCACCTTGGCCCTTTTCATCTCAATGCTGTATGAACCGTGTCATCACTAGGTTCCAGGACACTTGTCATCACAGTGATCCATGACCACTTTCATCACAATTCTCCATGAACTCTGTTATCTCAACGCTCCATGGCCATTTTATTCACAATGCAGCATTGTCCCGATAATCGCGTTGCTCCATGAACACTTTCATCACAATGCTCCTTGCCCACTGTCACCATAATGCCCCACGACGTCTCTCATCACTGTGCTCCAAGGCCACTCTCATTGAAATGCTCCATGATCTGTGTCAGCACAATATTGCATGACACTTGTCATCACAATGCTCCATGATCCCTGTAATCAAAATGATCCCTGCCAATGTTATCACAATGCTCCATGTCTCCTGTAATCACAATGCTCCATGCCCTTGTCATCACAATGCTCCAGGTCTGTTGTCATCACCAAGCTTCATGCCCGTGTCATCACAATGCTTCATGAATCTTGTGTTCACAATGCTCCATGGCCCATGTCATCACAATGCTCCATGACCCCTGTCATCACAATGCTCCATGATACCTTTCATCACAATTCCAGATGACCACTGTCATCCCAATGTCCCATGACACCTGTCATCACAATTTGCTATGACCCTTGTCATCACAATACTCGATGAACCATGTCATCACAGTGTTCCAGGACACATGTCATCAAAATGATCCATGACTCCTTTCATCACAATGCTCCAATACACCTGTCATCACAATGCTCCAATAAACCTGTCATCACAATGCTCCATGGCACCTGTTATCATATTTCTCCATGACACCTGTCATCACAATGCTCCATGACACTTGTCATCACAACGCTCCATGGCCTTTATGGTCACAATGCTCCCAGGCACTTTTTTTTTTTTTTTTTTTTGTATTAGTTGTTTTGTTTGTTTTTTTATACTGCAGGTTCTTATTAGGCATCAATTTTATACATATCAGTGTATACATGTCAATCCCAATCGCCCAATTCAGCACACCACCATCCCCACCTCACCGCAGTTTTCCCCTCTTGGTGTCCATATGTCCATTCTCTACATCTGTGTCTCAACTTCTGCCCTGCAAACTGGCTCATCTGTACCATTTTTCTAGGTTCCACATACATGCATTAATATATGATATTTGTTTTTCTCTTTCTGACTTACTTCACTCTGTATGACAGTCTCTAGATCCATCCACGTCTCAACAAATGACTCAATTTCGTTCCTTTTCATGGCTGAGTAATATTCCATTGTATATATGTACCACATCTTCTTTATCCATTCGTCTGTTGATGGGCATTTAGGTTGCTTCCATGACCTGGCTATTGTAAATAGTGCTGCAATGAACATTCGGGTGCATGTGTCTTTTTGAATTACGGTTTTCTCTGGGTATATGCCCAGTAGTGGGATTGCTGGGTCATATGGTAATTCTATTTTTAGTTTTTTAAGGAACCTCCATATTGTTCTCCATAGTGGCTGTATCAATTTACATTCCCACCAACAGTGCAAGAGGGTTCCCTTTTCTCCACACCCTCTCCAGCATTTGTTGTTTGTAGATTTTCTGATGATGCCCATTCTAACAGGAGTGAGGTGATACCTCATTGTAGTTTTGATTTGCATTTCTCTAATAATTAGTGATGTTGAGCAGCTTTTCATGTGCTTCGTGGCCGTCTGTATGTCTTCTTTGGAGAAATGTCTATTTAGGTCTTCTGCCCATTTTTGGATTGCGGTGTTTGTTTCTTTGATATTGAGCTGAATGAGCTGTTTATATATTTTGGAGATTAATCCTTTGTCCGTTGATTCATTTGCAAATATTTTCTCCCATTCTGAGGGTTGTCTTTTCGTCTTGTTTATGGTTTCCTTTGCTGTGCAAAAGCTTTGAAGTTTCATTAGGTCCCACTTGTTTATTTTTGTTTTTATTTCCATTACTCTAGGAGGTGGATCAAAAAAGATCTTGCTGTGATTTATGTCAAAGAGTGTTCTTCCTATGTTTTCCTCTAAGAGTTTTATAGTGTCCAGTCTTATATTTAGGTCTCTAATCCATTTTGAGTTTATTTTTGTGTATGGTGTTAGGGAGTATTCTAATTTCATTCTTTTACATGTAGCTGTCCAGTTTTCCCAACACCACTTATTGAAGAGACTGTCTTTTCTCCATTGTATATCTTTGCCTCCTTTGTCATAGATTAGTTGACCATAGGTGCGTGGGTTAATCTCTGGGCTTTCTATCTTGTTCCATTGATCTATGTTTCTGTTTTTGTGCCAGTACCATATTGTCTTGATTACTGTAGCTTTGTAGTATAGTCTGAAGTCAGGGAGTCTGATTCCTCCAGCTCCATTTTTTTGCCTCAAGACTGCTTTGGCTATTCGGGGTCTTTTGTGTCTCCATACAAATTTTAAGATGATTTGTTCTAGCTCCGTAAAAAATGCCATTGGTAATTTGATAGGGATTGCATTGAATCTGTAGATTGCTTTGGGTAGTATACTCATTTTCACAATGTTGATTCTTCCAATCCAAGAACATGGTATATCTCTCCATCTGTTGGTATCATCTTTAATTTCTTTCATCAGTGTCTTATAGTTTTCTGCATACAGGTCTTTTGTCTCCCTAGGTAGGTTTATTCCTAGGTATTTTATTCTTTTTGTTGCAATGGTAAATGGGAGTGTTTCCATAATTTCTCTTTCAGAGTTTTCATCATTAGTGTATAGGAATGCAAGAGATTTCTGTGCATTAATTTTGTATCCTGCAACTTTACCATATTCATTAATTAGCTCTAGCAGTTTTCTGGTGGCAGTTTTAGGATTCTCTATGTATAGTATCATGTCATCCGCAAACAGTGACAGTTTTACTTCCTCTTTTCCAATTTGTATTCCTTTTATTTCTTTTTCTTCTCTGATTGCCGTGGCTAGGACTTCCAGAACTATGTTGAATAATAGTGCTGAGAGTGGGCAACCTTGTCTCGTTCCTGATCTTAGAGGAAATGCTTTCAGATTTTCACCATTGAGAATGATGTTTGCTGTGGGTTTGTCATATATGGCCTTTATTATGTTGAGGTAGGTTCCCTGTATGCCCACTTTCTGGAGAGTTTTTATCATAAATGGGTGTTGAATTTTGTCAAAAGCTTTTTCTGCATCTATTGAGATGATCATATGGTTTTTATTCTTCAGTTTGTTAATATGGTGTATCACATTGATTGATTTGCGTATATTGAAGAATCCTTGCATCCCTGGGATAAATCCCACTTGATCGTGGTGTATGATCCTTTTAATGTGTTGTTGGATTCTGTTTGCTAGTATTTTGCTGAGGATTTTTGCATCTATATTCATCAGTGATATTGGTCTGTAATTTTCTTTTTTTGTAGTGTCTTTGTCTGGTTTTGGTATCAGGGTGATGGTGGCCCAGGCACTTTTCATCACGATGTTCCATGAAACCTTTCATCACATTGCTCCATAACCATTGTCATCACAATAGTCCATACCCTTGTCAACACAATGCTGCATAATCACTGTCATCACAATTCTCCATGACTGCTGTCATCACAATAATCCAGGACAATATTCATAACAGTGCTTCATGCCCCCGGTCATCACAGTGCTCCATGATACCTTTCATCACAATTCCTAGATGATCAATGTCATCACAATGCCCCATGACACCGGTCATCACAATTCGCTATGACCCTTGTCATCACAATACTCGATGAACCGTGTCATCACAGTGTTCCAGGACACATGTCATCACAATGATCCATGACTACTTTCATCACAATGCTCTAATACACCTGTCATCAAAATGCTCCAATACACCTGTCATCACAATGCTCTATGGCCCCTGTTATCATATTTCTCCATGATATATTTCATCACAAGTCTCCATGACCACTGTCATCACCATGCCTCATAACGCCTGTCATCTCAATGCTCCATGGCCCCTTTCATCACAATGCTCCATGAACCCAGTCATCACAATGTTCCCTGCCCTTTTCATCACAATGCTCCATGGGTCCTGTCACCACAATTCTCCATGCCCTTGTCATCAAAATGTTCCAGAACTCTTGTCATCATAATGCTCCATGCCAATGTCATCAAAATGCTCCAATACACCTGTCATAACAATGCTCCATGGCCTTTGTCATCACAATGTTCCATGGCCCCTGTCATCACAATGCTCCATGCCCTTGCCATCAAAATGCTCCAGAACTCTTGTCATCATAATGCTCCATGCTAATGTCATCAAAATGCTCCATGACACTTGTCATCACAATGCTCCATGGCCTTTGTCATCACAATGTTCCATGGCCCCTGTCATCACAGTGCTCCATGATACCTTTCATCACAATTCTAGATGACCACTGTCATCACAATACCCCATGACAGATGTCATCACAATTCGTCATGGTCCTTGTCATCACAATGCTCCATGAAACGTGTCATCAGAATGTTCCAGGACACTTGTCATCACAATGATCCATGATCACTTTCATCACAATGCTCCATGAACCCTGTCATCTCAATGCTCCATAACCTTTGTATTCACAATGCTCCATGGCCCCTGTCATCACAGTGCTCCATGACCCCTTTCATCACAATGCTCCAACACCGCTGTCATCACAATGCCCCATGACGCCTGCCATCACAAATCTCCAAGCCCTCTCTTACCAAAAAGCTCCATGACCCCTGTCATCACAATGTTCTCTGCCCATATCATCACAATGCTCCTTGTCACCTTTAATCACAATGCTCCATGCCCTTTCATCACAATGCTCCAGAATTCTTGTCATCGCAATGTTCCCTGTCCGTGTCATCACAATGCTCCATGACCCTTGTCATCACAAAGCTCCATGACCCCTGTCATCACAATGATCCATGACTCCTTTCCTCACAGTGCTCCATTACCCTTTTCATCACAATGCTCCATGCCATTGTCAGCACAATGCTCCATGACACCTGTCATCACAATGCTCCATGGCCTTTGTCATCACAATGCTCCATGGCCCCTGTAATCACAGTGCTCCATGACCCGTTTCATCTCAATGCTCCATGACCTCACTCATCACAATGCTCCATGGCCCTTGTCATCACAGTGCTCCAAGCCTTTGTCATCACACTGCTCCATGGCCCCTGTAATCACAATGCTCCATGCCCTTGTCATCACAAGGCTCCAGAACTCTTGTCATTATAATGCTCCATGTCCGTTTCATCACCATTCTCCATGACACTTGTCATCACAATGCCTCAGGTCTGTTGTCATCACCATGCTTCATGCCCGTGTCATCACAATGCTCCATGAATCTTATCTTCACAACGCTCCATGGCCCATGTCATCACAGTGCTCCATGACCCCTGTCAACACAACGCCTGATGACCCCTGTCATCAAAATGCTAAATGGCACTTGTCATCACAATGCTCTATGACGCCTGTCATCACTATTCTCCATGTCACTTGTTATCACAATGCTCCATGGCCCCTGTAATCACAGTACTCCATGACCCCTTTCATCACAATGCCCAATGCCACCTCTCATCACAATTCTCCATGGCATTTGTCATCACGATGCTCCATGACATCTGTCGTCACAATGCTCCATGACACTTGTCATCACAATGCTCGATGCCCCTTGTCATCACAATGTTCCTTGGTGCTTTTCATCGCAATGCTCCATGACAACTTTCATCAAAATACTCCAAGATTTGTTTCATCACAATGCTCCATGGCCCTTGTCATTACAAATCCACATAATCCCTTTCATCACAATTCTCCTTGGCAACTTACATAAAAATGCTCCATGCCCCTGTCATCACAATGCCCAATGATACCTGTTTTTACAATGATCCATGACCCTTGTCATCACAAGGCTCCATGTCCCTTGTATTCACAATGCTCCATGACCTCACTCATCACAATGCCCCATGACCCCTTTAATCACAATGCTCCATGGCCCTTGTCATCACAGTGTTCCAAGCCTTTGTCATCACACTGCTCCATGGCCCCTGTAATCACAATGCTCCATGCCCTTGTCATCACAAGGCTCCAGAACTCTTGTCATTATAATGCTCCATGTCCGTTTCATCACCATTCTCCATGACACTTGTCATCACAATGCTCCATGGCCCCTCTCATTACTGTGCTCCATAATAACTTTAATCACATTTCTAGATGACCACTGCCATCACAATGCCCCATGACATTGTCATCACAATTCGCCATGACCATTGTCATCACAATGCTCCATGAACCATGTCATCACAGGTTCCCAGGACTCTTGTCATCACAATGATCCATTACCACTTTCATCACAATGCTCCATGACCACTGTCATCTCAATGCTCCATGGCCTTTTTATTCACAATGCTCCATGGCCCCTGTAATTACAGTGTTCCATAACACCTTTCATCATAATGCTCCATGACCACTGCCATCTCAATGCCCCAATACGTCTGTCATCACAATTCTCCAAGGCCATTCTCATCACATTGCTCCATGACACCTGTCATCACAGTGTTCCCTGTCCATATCATCACAAGGCTCCATGTCCCCTATAATCACAATGCTCCATGCCTTTTTCCTCACAATGCTCCAGAATTCTTGTCATCACAATGTTCCAGGACCGTGGCATCACAATGCTACATGACCCTGGTCATCACAGTTCTCCATGACCTTTGTCATCACAATGCCCTAGGTCGCTTTTCATCACAATTCTCAATGACCACTTTAATCACTATGCTCGCTGACCATTTTCATCACATTTCTCTGTTGTCATTACAATTCCCCATGGCCCCTTTCTTCACAATGCTCCATGATGCCTGTCATCACAATGCTCCATGGCTTTTGTTATCACAATGCTCCAGGACCAGTTTCATCACAATAGTCCATCCCCCTTGTCATCACAGTGCACAATGAAACCTTTCATTACAATGCTCCATGACACTTGTCATCACAATGCTCCATGGCCTTTATCGTCACAATGCTCCCAGGCACTTTTCATCACGATGTTCCATGAAACCTTTCATCACATCATCACATTGCTCCATGACCATTGTCATCACAATAGTCCATACCCTTGTCAACACAATGCTGCATAATCCCTGTCATCACAATTCTCCATGACTGCTGTCATCACAATAATCCAGGACAATTTTCATAACAATGCTTCATGCCCCCAGTCATCACAGTGCTCCATGATACCTTTCATCACAATTCCTAGATGATCAATGTCATCACAATGCCCCATGACACCTGTCATCACAATTCGCTATGACCCTTGTCATCACAATACTCAATGAACCGTGTCATCACAGTGTTCCAGGACACATGTCATCACAATGATCCATGACTACTTTCATCACAATGCTCCAGTACACCTGACATCACAATGCTCCAATAAACCTGTCATCACAATGCTCCATAGCCCCTGTTATCATATTGCTCCATGAATTCTTTCATCACAATGCTCCATGCCCCCTGTCATCACAGTGCCCCGTAACCCCTCTAATCACAATGCTGCATGACCCTGTCATCTCAATGCTACATGACACCTGTCATCATATTGTTCCATGGCCTATGTATTCACAATGCTCCATGGACCCTGTAATCACACTGCTCCATGTTCCCTTTCAACACAATGCTCAATGACCCCTGTCATCACAATGTTCCATGAAAGTTGTCTTCAAAATGCTCCATGACCCCGGTCACCACAAGGTTCCCTGCCCTTGTCATCACAATGCTCCATGACCCTTGGAATCACAATGGTACATGGCCTTGTCATCACAAAGTTCCACGGCGTCTGTCATCACCATTCTCCATGGACTTTCTCATCACAATGCTCTATGACCCCTGTCATCACAATGCTTGATGACCATTGTCATCACAATGCTCCAAGGCCCCTGTCATCACAATGCCTTATGGTCTTTGTAATCACAATGCTCAATGACCCTTGTCATCACAATGCTCCATGCCGTTGTCATCACAATGCTCCATGGCCCCTGTAATCACAATGCTCCATGTCCTTGTCATCACAATGCTCCAGAACACTTGTCATCATAATACTCCATTCCCGTGTCATCCCATTGCTCAATGACACTTGTCATCGAAATGTTCCTTGGCCTTTTTCATCACAGTGGTCCATGATACCTTTAATCAAAATTCTACATGACCACTGTCATCACAATGCAAGATGACCAATGTCATCACAATGCCCCATGACACGTGTCATCACAATTCACCTTGGCCCTTTTCATCTCAATGCTGTATGAACCGTGTCATCACTAGGTTCCAGGACACTTGTCATCACAGTGATCCATGACCACTTTCATCACAATTCTCCATGAACTCTGTTATCTCAACGCTCCATGGCCATTTTATTCACAATGCAGCATTGTCCCGATAATCGCGTTGCTCCATGAACACTTTCATCACAATGCTCCTTGCCCACTGTCACCATAATGCCCCATGACGTCTCTCATCACTGTGCTCCAAGGCCACTCTCATTGAAATGCTCCATGATCTGTGTCAGCACAATATTGCATGACACTTGTCATCACAATGCTCCATGATCCCTGTAATCAAAATGATCCCTGCCAATGTCATCACAATGCTCCATGTCTCCTGTAATCACAATGCTCCATGCCCTTGTCATCACAATGCTCCAGGTCTGTTGTCATCACCAAGCTTCATGCCCGTGTCATCACAATGCTCCATGAATCTTGTGTTCACAATGCTCCATGGCCCATGTCATCACAATGCTCCATGACCCCTGTCATCACAATGCTCCATGATACCTTTCATCACAATTCCAGATGACCACTGTCATCCCAATGTCCCATGACACCTGTCATCACAATTTGCTATGACCCTTGTCATCACAATACTCGATGAACCATGTCATCACAGTGTTCCAGGACACATGTCATCAAAATGATCCATGACTCCTTTCATCACAATGCTCCAATACACCTGTCATCACAATGCTCCAATAAACCTGTCATCACAATGCTCCATGGCACCTGTTATCATATTTCTCCATGACACCTGTCATCACAATGCTCCATGACACTTGTCATCACAACGCTCCATGGCCTTTATGGTCACAATGCTCCCAGGCACTTTTTTTTTTTTTTTTTTTTGTATTAGTTGTTTTGTTTGTTTTTTTATACTGCAGGTTCTTATTAGGCATCAATTTTATACATATCAGTGTATACATGTCAATCCCAATCGCCCAATTCAGCACACCACCATCCCCACCTCACCGCAGTTTTCCCCTCTTGGTGTCCATATGTCCATTCTCTACATCTGTGTCTCAACTTCTGCCCTGCAAACTGGCTCATCTGTACCATTTTTCTAGGTTCCACATACATGCATTAATATATGATATTTGTTTTTCTCTTTCTGACTTACTTCACTCTGTATGACAGTCTCTAGATCCATCCACGTCTCAACAAATGACTCAATTTCGTTCCTTTTCATGGCTGAGTAATATTCCATTGTATATATGTACCACATCTTCTTTATCCATTCGTCTGTTGATGGGCATTTAGGTTGCTTCCATGACCTGGCTATTGTAAATAGTGCTGCAATGAACATTCGGGTGCATGTGTCTTTTTGAATTACGGTTTTCTCTGGGTATATGCCCAGTAGTGGGATTGCTGGGTCATATGGTAATTCTATTTTTAGTTTTTTAAGGAACCTCCATATTGTTCTCCATAGTGGCTGTATCAATTTACATTCCCACCAACAGTGCAAGAGGGTTCCCTTTTCTCCACACCCTCTCCAGCATTTGTTGTTTGTAGATTTTCTGATGATGCCCATTCTAACAGGAGTGAGGTGATACCTCATTGTAGTTTTGATTTGCATTTCTCTAATAATTAGTGATGTTGAGCAGCTTTTCATGTGCTTCGTGGCCGTCTGTATGTCTTCTTTGGAGAAATGTCTATTTAGGTCTTCTGCCCATTTTTGGATTGCGGTGTTTGTTTCTTTGATATTGAGCTGAATGAGCTGTTTATATATTTTGGAGATTAATCCTTTGTCCGTTGATTCATTTGCAAATATTTTCTCCCATTCTGAGGGTTGTCTTTTCGTCTTGTTTATGGTTTCCTTTGCTGTGCAAAAGCTTTGAAGTTTCATTAGGTCCCACTTGTTTATTTTTGTTTTTATTTCCATTACTCTAGGAGGTGGATCAAAAAAGATCTTGCTGTGATTTATGTCAAAGAGTGTTCTTCCTATGTTTTCCTCTAAGAGTTTTATAGTGTCCAGTCTTATATTTAGGTCTCTAATCCATTTTGAGTTTATTTTTGTGTACGGTGTTAGGGAGTATTCTAATTTCATTCTTTTACATGTAGCTGTCCAGTTTTCCCAACACCACTTATTGAAGAGACTGTCTTTTCTCCATTGTATATCTTTGCCTCCTTTGTCATAGATTAGTTGACCATAGGTGCGTGGGTTAATCTCTGGGCTTTCTATCTTGTTCCATTGATCTATGTTTCTGTTTTTGTGCCAGTACCATATTGTCTTGATTACTGTAGCTTTGTAGTATAGTCTGAAGTCAGGGAGTCTGATTCCTCCAGCTCCATTTTTTTGCCTCAAGACTGCTTTGGCTATTCGGGGTCTTTTGTGTCTCCATACAAATTTTAAGACGATTTGTTCTAGCTCCGTAAAAAATGCCATTGGTAATTTGATAGGGATTGCATTGAATCTGTAGATTGCTTTGGGTAGTATACTCATTTTCACAATGTTGATTCTTCCAATCCAAGAACATGGTATATCTCTCCATCTGTTGGTATCATCTTTAATTTCTTTCATCAGTGTCTTATAGTTTTCTGCATACAGGTCTTTTGTCTCCCTAGGTAGGTTTATTCCTAGGTATTTTATTCTTTTTGTTGCAATGGTAAATGGGAGTGTTTCCATAATTTCTCTTTCAGATTTTTCATCATTAGTGTATAGGAATGCAAGAGATTTCTGTGCATTAATTTTGTATCCTGCAACTTTACCATATTCATTAATTAGCTCTAGCAGTTTTCTGGTGGCAGTTTTAGGATTCTCTATGTATAGTATCATGTCATCCGCAAACAGTGACAGTTTTACTTCCTCTTTTCCAATTTGTATTCCTTTTATTTCTTTTTCTTCTCTGATTGCCGTGGCTAGGACTTCCAGAACTATGTTGAATAATAGTGGTGAGAGTGGGCAACCTTGTCTCGTTCCTGATCTTAGAGGAAATGCTTTCAGTTTTTCACCATTGAGAATGATGTTTGCTGTGGGTTTGTCATATATGGCCTTTATTATGTTGAGGTAGGTTCCCTCTATGCCCACTTTCTGGAGAGTTTTTATCATAAATGGGTGTTGAATTTTGTCAAAAGCTTTTTCTGCATCTATTGAGATGATCATATGGTTTTTATTCTTCAGTTTGTTAATATGGTGTATCACATTGATTGATTTGCGTATATTGAAGAATCCTTGCATCCCTGGGATAAATCCCACTTGATCGTGGTGTATGATCCTTTTAATGTGTTGTTGGATTCTGTTTGCTAGTATTTTGCTGAGGATTTTTGCATCTATATTCATCAGTGATATTGGTCTGTAATTTTCTTTTTTTGTAGTGTCTTTGTCTGGTTTTGGTATCAGGGTGATGGTGGCCCAGGCACTTTTCATCACGATGTTCCATGAAACCTTTCATCACATTGCTCCATAACCATTGTCATCACAATAGTCCATACCCTTGTCAACACAATGCTGCATAATCACTGTCATCACAATTCTCCATGACTGCTGTCATCACAATAATCCAGGACAATATTCATAACAGTGCTTCATGCCCCCGGTCATCACAGTGCTCCATGATACCTTTCATCACAATTCCTAGATGATCAATGTCATCACAATGCCCCATGACACCGGTCATCACAATTCGCTATGACCCTTGTCATCACAATACTCGATGAACCGTGTCATCACAGTGTTCCAGGACACATGTCATCACAATGATCCATGACTACTTTCATCACAATGCTCTAATACACCTGTCATCAAAATGCTCCAATACACCTGTCATCACAATGCTCTATGGCCCCTGTTATCATATTTCTCCATGATATATTTCATCACAAGTCTCCATGACCACTGTCATCACCATGCCTCATAACGCCTGTCATCTCAATGCTCCATGGCCCCTTTCATCACAATGCTCCATGAACCCAGTCATCACAATGTTCCCTGCCCTTTTCATCACAATGCTCCATGGGTCCTGTCACCACAATTCTCCATGCCCTTGTCATCAAAATGTTCCAGAACTCTTGTCATCATAATGCTCCATGCCAATGTCATCAAAGTGCTCCAATACACCTGTCATAACAATGCTCCATGGCCTTTGTCATCACAATGTTCCATGGCCCCTGTCATCACAATGCTCCATGCCCTTGCCATCAAAATGCTCCAGAACTCTTGTCATCATAATGCTCCATGCTAATGTCATCAAAATGCTCCATGACACTTGTCATCACAATGCTCCATGGCCTTTGTCATCACAATGTTCCATGGCCCCTGTCATCACAGTGCTCCATGATACCTTTCATCACAATTCTAGATGACCACTGTCATCACAATACCCCATGACAGATGTCATCACAATTCGTCATGGTCCTTGTCATCACAATGCTCCATGAAACGTGTCATCAGAATGTTCCAGGACACTTGTCATCACAATGATCCATGATCACTTTCATCACAATGCTCCATGAACCCTGTCATCTCAATGCTCCATAACCTTTGTATTCACAATGCTCCATGGCCCCTGTCATCACAGTGCTCCATGACCCCTTTCATCACAATGCTCCAACACCGCTGTCATCACAATGCCCCATGACGCCTGCCATCACAAATCTCCAAGCCCTCTCTTACCAAAAAGCTCCATGACCCCTGTCATCACAATGTTCTCTGCCCATATCATCACAATGCTCCTTGTCACCTTTAATCACAATGCTCCATGCCCTTTCATCACAATGCTCCAGAATTCTTGTCATCGCAATGTTCCCTGTCCGTGTCATCACAATGCTCCATGACCCTTGTCATCACAAAGCTCCATGACCCCTGTCATCACAATGATCCATGACTCCTTTCCTCACAGTGCTCCATTACCCTTTTCATCACAATGCTCCATGCCATTGTCAGCACAATGCTCCATGACACCTGTCATCACAATGCTCCATGGCCTTTGTCATCACAATGCTCCATGGCCCCTGTAATCACAGTGCTCCATGACCCGTTTCATCTCAGTGCTCCATGACCTCACTCATCACAATGCTCCATGGCCCTTGTCATCACAGTGCTCCAAGCCTTTGTCATCACACTGCTCCATGGCCCCTGTAATCACAATGCTCCATGCCCTTGTCATCACAAGGCTCCAGAACTCTTGTCATTATAATGCTCCATGTCCGTTTCATCACCATTCTCCATGACACTTGTCATCACAATGCCTCAGGTCTGTTGTCATCACCATGCTTCATGCCCGTGTCATCACAACGCTCCATGAATCTTATCTTCACAACGCTCCATGGCCCATGTCATC
The DNA here is from genome assembly GCF_965194825.1 of Balaenoptera physalus. Classification (NCBI taxonomy): domain Eukaryota; kingdom Metazoa; phylum Chordata; class Mammalia; order Artiodactyla; family Balaenopteridae; genus Balaenoptera; species Balaenoptera physalus. Next base: position 120,898 of record NW_028125764.1, read on the forward strand.
ACAGTGCTCCATGACCCCTGTCAACACAACGCCTGATGACCCCTGTCATCAAAATGCTAAATGGCACTTGTCATCACAATGCTCTATGACGCCTGTCATCACTATTCTCCATGTCACTTGTTATCACAATGCTCCATGGCCCCTGTAATCACAGTACTCCATGACCCCTTTCATCACAATGCCCAATGCCACCTCTCATCACAATTCTCCATGGCATTTGTCATCACGATGCTCCATGACATCTGTCGTCACAATGCTCCATGACACTTGTCATCACAATGCTCGATGCCCCTTGTCATCACAATGTTCCTTGGTGCTTTTCATCGCAATGCTCCATGACAACTTTCATCAAAATACTCCAAGATTTGTTTCATCACAATGCTCCATGGCCCTTGTCATTACAAATCCACATAATCCCTTTCATCACAATTCTCCTTGGCAACTTACATAAAAATGCTCCATGCCCCTGTCATCACAATGCCCAATGATACCTGTTTTTACAATGATCCATGACCCTTGTCATCACAAGGCTCCATGTCCCTTGTATTCACAATGCTCCATGACCTCACTCATCACAATGCCCCATGACCCCTTTAATCACAATGCTCCATGGCCCTTGTCATCACAGTGTTCCAAGCCTTTGTCATCACACTGCTCCATGGCCCCTGTAATCACAATGCTCCATGCCCTTGTCATCACAAGGCTCCAGAACTCTTGTCATTATAATGCTCCATGTCCGTTTCATCACCATTCTCCATGACACTTGTCATCACAATGCTCCATGGCCCCTCTCATTACTGTGCTCCATAATAACTTTAATCACATTTCTAGATGACCACTGCCATCACAATGCCCCATGACATTGTCATCACAATTCGCCATGACCATTGTCATCACAATGCTCCATGAACCATGTCATCACAGGTTCCCAGGACTCTTGTCATCACAATGATCCATTACCACTTTCATCACAATGCTCCATGACCACTGTCATCTCAATGCTCCATGGCCTTTTTATTCACAATGCTCCATGGCCCCTGTAATTACAGTGTTCCATAACACCTTTCATCATAATGCTCCATGACCACTGCCATCTCAATGCCCCAATACGTCTGTCATCACAATTCTCCAAGGCCATTCTCATCACATTGCTCCATGACACCTGTCATCACAGTGTTCCCTGTCCATATCATCACAAGGCTCCATGTCCCCTATAATCACAATGCTCCATGCCTTTTTCCTCACAATGCTCCAGAATTCTTGTCATCACAATGTTCCAGGACCGTGGCATCACAATGCTACATGACCCTGGTCATCACAGTTCTCCATGACCTTTGTCATCACAATGCCCTAGGTCGCTTTTCATCACAATTCTCAATGACCACTTTAATCACTATGCTCGCTGACCATTTTCATCACATTTCTCTGTTGTCATTACAATTCCCCATGGCCCCTTTCTTCACAATGCTCCATGATGCCTGTCATCACAATGCTCCATGGCTTTTGTTATCACAATGCTCCAGGACCAGTTTCATCACAATAGTCCATCCCCCTTGTCATCACAGTGCACAATGAAACCTTTCATTACAATGCTCCATGACACTTGTCATCACAATGCTCCATGGCCTTTATCGTCACAATGCTCCCAGGCACTTTTCATCACGATGTTCCATGAAACCTTTCATCACATCATCACATTGCTCCATGACCATTGTCATCACAATAGTCCATACCCTTGTCAACACAATGCTGCATAATCCCTGTCATCACAATTCTCCATGACTGCTGTCATCACAATAATCCAGGACAATTTTCATAACAATGCTTCATGCCCCCAGTCATCACAGTGCTCCATGATACCTTTCATCACAATTCCTAGATGATCAATGTCATCACAATGCCCCATGACACCTGTCATCACAATTCGCTATGACCCTTGTCATCACAATAGTCAATGAACCGTGTCATCACAGTGTTCCAGGACACATGTCATCACAATGATCCATGACTACTTTCATCACAATGCTCCAGTACACCTGACATCACAATGCTCCAATAAACCTGTCATCACAATGCTCCATAGACCCTGTTATCATATTGCTCCATGAATTCTTTCATCACAATGCTCCATGCCCCCTGTCATCACAGTGCCCCGTAACCCCTCTAATCACAATGCTGCATGACCCTGTCATCTCAATGCTACATGACACCTGTCATCATATTGTTCCATGGCCTATGTATTCACAATGCTCCATGGACCCTGTAATCACACTGCTCCATGTTCCCTTTCAACACAATGCTCAATGACCCCTGTCATCACAATGTTCCATGAAAGTTGTCTTCAAAATGCTCCATGACCCCGGTCACCACAAGGTTCCCTGCCCTTGTCATCACAATGCTCCATGACCCTTGGAATCACAATGGCACATGGCCTTGTCATCACAAAGTTCCACGGCGTCTGTCATCACCATTCTCCATGGACTTTCTCATCACAATGCTCTATGACCCCTGTCATCACAATGCTTGATGACCATTGTCATCACAATGCTCCAAGGCCCCTGTCATCACAATGCCTTATGGTCTTTGTAATCTCAATGCTCAATGACCCTTGTCATCACAATGCTCCATGCCGTTGTCATCACAATGCTCCATGGCCCCTGTAATCACAATGCTCCATGCCCTTGTCATCACAATGCTCCAGAACACTTGTCATCATAATACTCCATTCCCGTGTCATCCCATTGCTCAATGACACTTGTCATCGAAATGTTCCTTGGCCTTTTTCATCACAGTGGTCCATGATACCTTTAATCAAAATTCTACATGACCACTGTCATCACAATGCAAGATGACCAATGTCATCACAATGCCCCATGACACGTGTCATCACAATTCACCTTGGCCCTTTTCATCTCAATGCTGTATGAACCGTGTCATCACTAGGTTCCAGGACACTTGTCATCACAGTGATCCATGACCACTTTCATCACAATTCTCCATGAACTCTGTTATCTCAACGCTCCATGGCCATTTTATTCACAATGCAGCATTGTCCCGATAATCGCGTTGCTCCATGAACACTTTCATCACAATGCTCCTTGCCCACTGTCACCATAATGCCCCATGACGTCTCTCATCACTGTGCTCCAAGGCCACTCTCATTGAAATGCTCCATGATCTGTGTCAGCACAATATTGCATGACACTTGTCATCACAATGCTCCATGATCCCTGTAATCAAAATGATCCCTGCCAATGTCATCACAATGCTCCATGTCTCCTGTAATCACAATGCTCCATGCCCTTGTCATCACAATGCTCCAGGTCTGTTGTCATCACCAAGCTTCATGCCCGTGTCATCACAATGCTCCATGAATCTTGTGTTCACAATGCTCCATGGCCCATGTCATCACAATGCTCCATGACCCCTGTCATCACAATGCTCCATGATACCTTTCATCACAATTCCAGATGACCACTGTCATCCCAATGTCCCATGACACCTGTCATCACAATTTGCTATGACCCTTGTCATCACAATACTCGATGAACCATGTCATCACAGTGTTCCAGGACACATGTCATCAAAATGATCCATGACTCCTTTCATCACAATGCTCCAATACACCTGTCATCACAATGCTCCAATAAACCTGTCATCACAATGCTCCATGGCACCTGTTATCATATTTCTCCATGACACCTGTCATCACAATGCTCCATGACACTTGTCATCACAACGCTCCATGGCCTTTATGGTCACAATGCTCCCAGGCACTTTTTTTTTTTTTTTTTTTTTGTATTAGTTGTTTTGTTTGTTTTTTTATACTGCAGGTTCTTATTAGGCATCAATTTTATACATATCAGTGTATACATGTCAATCCCAATCGCCCAATTCAGCACACCACCATCCCCACCTCACCGCAGTTTTCCCCTCTTGGTGTCCATATGTCCATTCTCTACATCTGTGTCTCAACTTCTGCCCTGCAAACTGGCTCATCTGTACCATTTTTCTAGGTTCCACATACATGCATTAATATATGATATTTGTTTTTCTCTTTCTGACTTACTTCACTCTGTATGACAGTCTCTAGATCCATCCACGTCTCAACAAATGACTCAATTTCGTTCCTTTTCATGGCTGAGTAATATTCCATTGTATATATGTACCACATCTTCTTTATCCATTCGTCTGTTGATGGGCATTTAGGTTGCTTCCATGACCTGGCTATTGTAAATAGTGCTGCAATGAACATTCGGGTGCATGTGTCTTTTTGAATTACGGTTTTCTCTGGGTATATGCCCAGTAGTGGGATTGCTGGGTCATATGGTAATTCTATTTTTAGTTTTTTAAGGAACCTCCATATTGTTCTCCATAGTGGCTGTATCAATTTACATTCCCACCAACAGTGCAAGAGGGTTCCCTTTTCTCCACACCCTCTCCAGCATTTGTTGTTTGTAGATTTTCTGATGATGCCCATTCTAACAGGAGTGAGGTGATACCTCATTGTAGTTTTGATTTGCATTTCTCTAATAATTAGTGATGTTGAGCAGCTTTTCATGTGCTTCGTGGCCGTCTGTATGTCTTCTTTGGAGAAATGTCTATTTAGGTCTTCTGCCCATTTTTGGATTGCGGTGTTTGTTTCTTTGATATTGAGCTGAATGAGCTGTTTATATATTTTGGAGATTAATCCTTTGTCCGTTGATTCATTTGCAAATATTTTCTCCCATTCTGAGGGTTGTCTTTTCGTCTTGTTTATGGTTTCCTTTGCTGTGCAAAAGCTTTGAAGTTTCATTAGGTCCCACTTGTTTATTTTTGTTTTTATTTCCATTACTCTAGGAGGTGGATCAAAAAAGATCTTGCTGTGATTTATGTCAAAGAGTGTTCTTCCTATGTTTTCCTCTAAGAGTTTTATAGTGTCCAGTCTTATATTTAGGTCTCTAATCCATTTTGAGTTTATTTTTGTGTACGGTGTTAGGGAGTATTCTAATTTCATTCTTTTACATGTAGCTGTCCAGTTTTCCCAACACCACTTATTGAAGAGACTGTCTTTTCTCCATTGTATATCTTTGCCTCCTTTGTCATAGATTAGTTGACCATAGGTGCGTGGGTTAATCTCTGGGCTTTCTATCTTGTTCCATTGATCTATGTTTCTGTTTTTGTGCCAGTACCATATTGTCTTGATTACTGTAGCTTTGTAGTATAGTCTGAAGTCAGGGAGTCTGATTCCTCCAGCTCCATTTTTTTGCCTCAAGACTGCTTTGGCTATTCGGGGTCTTTTGTGTCTCCATACAAATTTTAAGACGATTTGTTCTAGCTCCGTAAAAAATGCCATTGGTAATTTGATAGGGATTGCATTGAATCTGTAGATTGCTTTGGGTAGTATACTCATTTTCACAATGTTGATTCTTCCAATCCAAGAACATGGTATATCTCTCCATCTGTTGGTATCATCTTTAATTTCTTTCATCAGTGTCTTATAGTTTTCTGCATACAGGTCTTTTGTCTCCCTAGGTAGGTTTATTCCTAGGTATTTTATTCTTTTTGTTGCAATGGTAAATGGGAGTGTTTCCATAATTTCTCTTTCAGATTTTTCATCATTAGTGTATAGGAATGCAAGAGATTTCTGTGCATTAATTTTGTATCCTGCAACTTTACCATATTCATTAATTAGCTCTAGCAGTTTTCTGGTGGCAGTTTTAGGATTCTCTATGTATAGTATCATGTCATCCGCAAACAGTGACAGTTTTACTTCCTCTTTTCCAATTTGTATTCCTTTTATTTCTTTTTCTTCTCTGATTGCCGTGGCTAGGACTTCCAGAACTATGTTGAATAATAGTGGTGAGAGTGGGCAACCTTGTCTCGTTCCTGATCTTAGAGGAAATGCTTTCAGTTTTTCACCATTGAGAATGATGTTTGCTGTGGGTTTGTCATATATGGCCTTTATTATGTTGAGGTAGGTTCCCTCTATGCCCACTTTCTGGAGAGTTTTTATCATAAATGGGTGTTGAATTTTGTCAAAAGCTTTTTCTGCATCTATTGAGATGATCATATGGTTTTTATTCTTCAGTTTGTTAATATGGTGTATCACATTGATTGATTTGCGTATATTGAAGAATCCTTGCATCCCTGGGATAAATCCCACTTGATCGTGGTGTATGATCCTTTTAATGTGTTGTTGGATTCTGTTTGCTAGTATTTTGCTGAGGATTTTTGCATCTATATTCATCAGTGATATTGGTCTGTAATTTTCTTTTTTTGTAGTGTCTTTGTCTGGTTTTGGTATCAGGGTGATGGTGGCCCAGGCACTTTTCATCACGATGTTCCATGAAACCTTTCATCACATTGCTCCATAACCATTGTCATCACAATAGTCCATACCCTTGTCAACACAATGCTGCATAATCACTGTCATCACAATTCTCCATGACTGCTGTCATCACAATAATCCAGGACAATATTCATAACAGTGCTTCATGCCCCCGGTCATCACAGTGCTCCATGATACCTTTCATCACAATTCCTAGATGATCAATGTCATCACAATGCCCCATGACACCGGTCATCACAATTCGCTATGACCCTTGTCATCACAATACTCGATGAACCGTGTCATCACAGTGTTCCAGGACACATGTCATCACAATGATCCATGACTACTTTCATCACAATGCTCTAATACACCTGTCATCAAAATGCTCCAATACACTTGTCATCACAATGCTCTATGGCCCCTGTTATCATATTTCTCCATGATATATTTCATCACAAGTCTCCATGACCACTGTCATCACCATGCCTCATAACGCCTGTCATCTCAATGCTCCATGGCCCCTTTCATCACAATGCTCCATGAACCCAGTCATCACAATGTTCCCTGCCCTTTTCATCACAATGCTCCATGGGTCCTGTCACCACAATTCTCCATGCCCTTGTCATCAAAATGTTCCAGAACTCTTGTCATCATAATGCTCCATGCCAATGTCATCAAAGTGCTCCAATACACCTGTCATAACAATGCTCCATGGCCTTTGTCATCACAATGTTCCATGGCCCCTGTCATCACAATGCTCCATGCCCTTGCCATCAAAATGCTCCAGAACTCTTGTCATCATAATGCTCCATGCTAATGTCATCAAAATGCTCCATGACACTTGTCATCACAATGCTCCATGGCCTTTGTCATCACAATGTTCCATGGCCCCTGTCATCACAGTGCTCCATGATACCTTTCATCACAATTCTAGATGACCACTGTCATCACAATACCCCATGACAGATGTCATCACAATTCGTCATGGTCCTTGTCATCACAATGCTCCATGAAACGTGTCATCAGAATGTTCCAGGACACTTGTCATCACAATGATCCATGATCACTTTCATCACAATGCTCCATGAACCCTGTCATCTCAATGCTCCATAACCTTTGTATTCACAATGCTCCATGGCCCCTGTCATCACAGTGCTCCATGACCCCTTTCATCACAATGCTCCAACACCGCTGTCATCACAATGCCCCATGACGCCTGCCATCACAAATCTCCAAGCCCTCTCTTACCAAAAAGCTCCATGACCCCTGTCATCACAATGTTCTCTGCCCATATCATCACAATGCTCCTTGTCACCTTTAATCACAATGCTCCATGCCCTTTCATCACAATGCTCCAGAATTCTTGTCATCGCAATGTTCCCTGTCCGTGTCATCACAATGCTCCATGACCCTTGTCATCACAAAGCTCCATGACCCCTGTCATCACAATGATCCATGACTCCTTTCCTCACAGTGCTCCATTACCCTTTTCATCACAATGCTCCATGCCATTGTCAGCACAATGCTCCATGACACCTGTCATCACAATGCTCCATGGCCTTTGTCATCACAATGCTCCATGGCCCCTGTAATCACAGTGCTCCATGACCCGTTTCATCTCAGTGCTCCATGACCTCACTCATCACAATGCTCCATGGCCCTTGTCATCACAGTGCTCCAAGCCTTTGTCATCACACTGCTCCATGGCCCCTGTAATCACAATGCTCCATGCCCTTGTCATCACAAGGCTCCAGAACTCTTGTCATTATAATGCTCCATGTCCGTTTCATCACCATTCTCCATGACACTTGTCATCACAATGCCTCAGGTCTGTTGTCATCACCATGCTTCATGCCCGTGTCATCACAACGCTCCATGAATCTTATCTTCACAACGCTCCATGGCCCATGTCATCACAGTGCTCCATGACCCCTGTCAACACAACGCCTGATGACCCCTGTCATCAAAATGCTAAATGGCACTTGTCATCACAATGCTCTATGACGCCTGTCATCACTATTCTCCATGTCACTTGTTATCACAATGCTCCATGGCCCCTGTAATCACAGTACTCCATGACCCCTTTCATCACAATGCCCAATGCCACCTCTCATCACAATTCTCCATGGCATTTGTCATCACGATGCTCCATGACATCTGTCGTCACAATGCTCCATGACACTTGTCATCACAATGCTCGATGCCCCTTGTCATCACAATGTTCCTTGGTGCTTTTCATCGCAATGCTCCATGACAACTTTCATCAAAATACTCCAAGATTTGTTTCATCACAATGCTCCATGGCCCTTGTCATTACAAATCCACATAATCCCTTTCATCACAATTCTCCTTGGCAACTTACATAAAAATGCTCCATGCCCCTGTCATCACAATGCCCAATGATACCTGTTTTTACAATGATCCATGACCCTTGTCATCACAAGGCTCCATGTCCCTTGTATTCACAATGCTCCATGACCTCACTCATCACAATGCCCCATGACCCCTTTAATCACAATGCTCCATGGCCCTTGTCATCACAGTGTTCCAAGCCTTTGTCATCACACTGCTCCATGGCCCCTGTAATCACAATGCTCCATGCCCTTGTCATCACAAGGCTCCAGAACTCTTGTCATTATAATGCTCCATGTCCGTTTCATCACCATTCTCCATGACACTTGTCATCACAATGCTCCATGGCCCCTCTCATTACTGTGCTCCATAATAACTTTAATCACATTTCTAGATGACCACTGCCATCACAATGCCCCATGACATTGTCATCACAATTCGCCATGACCATTGTCATCACAATGCTCCATGAACCATGTCATCACAGGTTCCCAGGACTCTTGTCATCACAATGATCCATTACCACTTTCATCACAATGCTCCATGACCACTGTCATCTCAATGCTCCATGGCCTTTTTATTCACAATGCTCCATGGCCCCTGTAATTACAGTGTTCCATAACACCTTTCATCATAATGCTCCATGACCACTGCCATCTCAATGCCCCAATACGTCTGTCATCACAATTCTCCAAGGCCATTCTCATCACATTGCTCCATGACACCTGTCATCACAGTGTTCCCTGTCCATATCATCACAAGGCTCCATGTCCCCTATAATCACAATGCTCCATGCCTTTTTCCTCACAATGCTCCAGAATTCTTGTCATCACAATGTTCCAGGACCGTGGCATCACAATGCTACATGACCCTGGTCATCACAGTTCTCCATGACCTTTGTCATCACAATGCCCTAGGTCGCTTTTCATCACAATTCTCAATGACCACTTTAATCACTATGCTCGCTGACCATTTTCATCACATTTCTCTGTTGTCATTACAATTCCCCATGGCCCCTTTCTTCACAATGCTCCATGATGCCTGTCATCACAATGCTCCATGGCTTTTGTTATCACAATGCTCCAGGACCAGTTTCATCACAATAGTCCATCCCCCTTGTCATCACAGTGCACAATGAAACCTTTCATTACAATGCTCCATGACACTTGTCATCACAATGCTCCATGGCCTTTATCGTCACAATGCTCCCAGGCACTTTTCATCACGATGTTCCATGAAACCTTTCATCACATCATCACATTGCTCCATGACCATTGTCATCACAATAGTCCATACCCTTGTCAACACAATGCTGCATAATCCCTGTCATCACAATTCTCCATGACTGCTGTCATCACAATAATCCAGGACAATTTTCATAACAATGCTTCATGCCCCCAGTCATCACAGTGCTCCATGATACCTTTCATCACAATTCCTAGATGATCAATGTCATCACAATGCCCCATGACACCTGTCATCACAATTCGCTATGACCCTTGTCATCACAATACTCAATGAACCGTGTCATCACAGTGTTCCAGGACACATGTCATCACAATGATCCATGACTACTTTCATCACAATGCTCCAGTACACCTGACATCACAATGCTCCAATAAACCTGTCATCACAATGCTCCATAGCCCCTGTTATCATATTGCTCCATGAATTCTTTCATCACAATGCTCCATGCCCCCTGTCATCACAGTGCCCCGTAACCCCTCTAATCACAATGCTGCATGACCCTGTCATCTCAATGCTACATGACACCTGTCATCATATTGTTCCATGGCCTATGTATTCACAATGCTCCATGGACCCTGTAATCACACTGCTCCATGTTCCCTTTCAACACAATGCTCAATGACCCCTGTCATCACAATGTTCCATGAAAGTTGTCTTCAAAATGCTCCATGACCCCGGTCACCACAAGGTTCCCTGCCCTTGTCATCACAATGCTCCATGACCCTTGGAATCACAATGGTACATGGCCTTGTCATCACAAAGTTCCACGGCGTCTGTCATCACCATTCTCCATGGACTTTCTCATCACAATGCTCTATGACCCCTGTCATCACAATGCTTGATGACCATTGTCATCACAATGCTCCAAGGCCCCTGTCATCACAATGCCTTATGGTCTTTGTAATCACAATGCTCAATGACCCTTGTCATCACAATGCTCCATGCCGTTGTCATCACAATGCTCCATGGCCCCTGTAATCACAATGCTCCATGCCCTTGTCATCACAATGCTCCAGAACACTTGTCATCATAATACTCCATTCCCGTGTCATCCCATTGCTCAATGACACTTGTCATCGAAATGTTCCTTGGCCTTTTTCATCACAGTGGTCCATGATACCTTTAAGCAAAATTCTACATGACCACTGTCATCACAATGCAAGATGACCAATGTCATCACAATGCCCCATGACACGTGTCATCACAATTCACCTTGGCCCTTTTCATCTCAATGCTGTATGAACCGTGTCATCACTAGGTTCCAGGACACTTGTCATCACAGTGATCCATGACCACTTTCATCACAATTCTCCATGAACTCTGTTATCTCAACGCTCCATGGCCATTTTATTCACAATGCAGCATTGTCCCGATAATCGCGTTGCTCCATGAACACTTTCATCACAATGCTCCTTGCCCACTGTCACCATAATGCCCCATGACGTCTCTCATCACTGTGCTCCAAGGCCACTCTCATTGAAATGCTCCATGATCTGTGTCAGCACAATATTGCATGACACTTGTCATCACAATGCTCCATGATCCCTGTAATCAAAATGATCCCTGCCAATGTCATCACAATGCTCCATGTCTCCTGTAATCACAATGCTCCATGCCCTTGTCATCACAATGCTCCAGGTCTGTTGTCATCACCAAGCTTCATGCCCGTGTCATCACAATGCTCCATGAATCTTGTGTTCACAATGCTCCATGGCCCATGTCATCACAATGCTCCATGACCCCTGTCATCACAATGCTCCATGATACCTTTCATCACAATTACAGATGACCACTGTCATCCCAATGTCCCATGACACCTGTCATCACAATTTGCTATGACCCTTGTCATCACAATACTCGATGAACCATGTCATCACAGTGTTCCAGGACACATGTCATCAAAATGATCCATGACTCCTTTCATCACAATGCTCCAATAAACCTGTCATCACAATGCTCCATGGCACCTGTTATCATATTTCTCCATGACACCTGTCATCACAATGCTCCATGACACTTGTCATCACAACGCTCCATGGCCTTTATGGTCACAATGCTCCCAGGCACTTTTTTTTTTTTTTTTTTTTGTATTAGTTGTTTTGTTTGTTTTTTTATACTGCAGGTTCTTATTAGGCATCAATTTTATACATATCAGTGTATACATGTCAATCCCAATCGCCCAATTCAGCACACCACCATCCCCACCTCACCGCAGTTTTCCCCTCTTGGTGTCCATATGTCCATTCTCTACATCTGTGTCTCAACTTCTGCCCTGCAAACTGGCTCATCTGTACCATTTTTCTAGGTTCCACATACATGCATTAATATATGATATTTGTTTTTCTCTTTCTGACTTACTTCACTCTGTATGACAGTCTCTAGATCCATCCACGTCTCAACAAATGACTCAATTTCGTTCCTTTTCATGGCTGAGTAATATTCCATTGTATATATGTACCACATCTTCTTTATCCATTCGTCTGTTGATGGGCATTTAGGTTGCTTCCATGACCTGGCTATTGTAAATAGTGCTGCAATGAACATTCGGGTGCATGTGTCTTTTTGAATTACGGTTTTCTCTGGGTATATGCCCAGTAGTGGGATTGCTGGGTCATATGGTAATTCTATTTTTAGTTTTTTAAGGAACCTCCATATTGTTCTCCATAGTGGCTGTATCAATTTACATTCCCACCAACAGTGCAAGAGGGTTCCCTTTTCTCCACACCCTCTCCAGCATTTGTTGTTTGTAGATTTTCTGATGATGCCCATTCTAACAGGAGTGAGGTGATACCTCATTGTAGTTTTGATTTGCATTTCTCTAATAATTAGTGATGTTGAGCAGCTTTTCATGTGCTTCGTGGCCGTCTGTATGTCTTCTTTGGAGAAATGTCTATTTAGGTCTTCTGCCCATTTTTGGATTGCGGTGTTTGTTTCTTTGATATTGAGCTGAATGAGCTGTTTATATATTTTGGAGATTAATCCTTTGTCCGTTGATTCATTTGCAAATATTTTCTCCCATTCTGAGGGTTGTCTTTTCGTCGTGTTTATGGTTTCCTTTGCTGTGCAAAAGCTTTGAAGTTTCATTAGGTCCCACTTGTTTATTTTTGTTTTTATTTCCATTACTCTAGGAGGTGGATCAAAAAAGATCTTGCTGTGATTTATGTCAAAGAGTGTTCTTCCTATGTTTTCCTCTAAGAGTTTTATAGTGTCCAGTCTTATATTTAGGTCTCTAATCCATTTTGAGTTTATTTTTGTGTATGGTGTTAGGGAGTATTCTAATTTCATTCTTTTACATGTAGCTGTCCAGTTTTCCCAACACCACTTATTGAAGAGACTGTCTTTTCTCCATTGTATATCTTTGCCTCCTTTGTCATAGATTAGTTGACCATAGGTGCGTGGGTTAATCTCTGGGCTTTCTATCTTGTTCCATTGATCTATGTTTCTGTTTTTGTGCCAGTACCATATTGTCTTGATTACTGTAGCTTTGTAGTATAGTCTGAAGTCAGGGAGTCTGATTCCTCCAGCTCCATTTTTTTGCCTCAAGACTGCTTTGGCTATTCGGGGTCTTTTGTGTCTCCATACAAATTTTAAGATGATTTGTTCTAGCTCCGTAAAAAATGCCATTGGTAATTTGATAGGGATTGCATTGAATCTGTAGATTGCTTTGGGTAGTATACTCATTTTCACAATGTTGATTCTTCCAATCCAAGAACATGGTATATCTCTCCATCTGTTGGTATCATCTTTAATTTCTTTCATCAGTGTCTTATAGTTTTCTGCATACAGGTCTTTTGTCTCCCTAGGTAGGTTTATTCCTAGGTATTTTATTCTTTTTGTTGCAATGGTAAATGGGAGTGTTTCCATAATTTCTCTTTCAGATTTTTCATCATTAGTGTATAGGAATGCAAGAGATTTCTGTGCATTAATTTTGTATCCTGCAACTTTACCATATTCATTAATTAGCTCTAGCAGTTTTCTGGTGGCAGTTTTAGGATTCTCTATGTATAGTATCATGTCATCTGCAAACAGTGACAGTTTTACTTCCTCTTTTCCAATTTGTATTCCTTTTATTTCTTTTTCTTCTCTGATTGCCGTGGCTAGGACTTCCAGAACTATGTTGAATAATAGTGGTGAGAGTGGGCAACCTTGTCTCGTTCCTGATCTTAGAGGAAATGCTTTCAGTTTTTCACCATTGAGAATGATGTTTGCTGTGGGTTTGTCATATATGGCCTTTATTATGTTGAGGTAGGTTCCCTCTATGCCCACTTTCTGGAGAGTTTTTATCATAAATGGGTGTTGAATTTTGTCAAAAGCTTTTTCTGCATCTATTGAGATGATCATATGGTTTTTATTCTTCAGTTTGTTAATATGGTGTATCACATTGATTGATTTGCGTATATTGAAGAATCCTTGCATCCCTGGGATAAATCCCACTTGATCGTGGTGTATGATCCTTTTAATGTGTTGTTGGATTCTGTTTGCTAGTATTTTGCTGAGGATTTTTGCATCTATATTCATCAGTGATATTGGTCTGTAATTTTCTTTTTTTGTAGTGTCTTTGTCTGGTTTTGGTATCAGGGTGATGGTGGCCCAGGCACTTTTCATCACGATGTTCCATGAAACCTTTCATCACATTGCTCCATAACCATTGTCATCACAATAGTCCATACCCTTGTCAACACAATGCTGCATAATCACTGTCATCACAATTCTCCATGACTGCTGTCATCACAATAATCCAGGACAATATTCATAACAGTGCTTCATGCCCCCGGTCATCACAGTGCTCCATGATACCTTTCATCACAATTCCTAGATGATCAATGTCATCACAATGCCCCATGACACCGGTCATCACAATTCGCTATGACCCTTGTCATCACAATACTCGATGAACCGTGTCATCACAGTGTTCCAGGACACATGTCATCACAATGATCCATGACTACTTTCATCACAATGCTCTAATACACCTGTCATCAAAATGCTCCAATACACCTGTCATCACAATGCTCTATGGCCCCTGTTATCATATTTCTCCATGATATATTTCATCACAAGTCTCCATGACCACTGTCATCACCATGCCTCATAACGCCTGTCATCTCAATGCTCCATGGCCCCTTTCATCACAATGCTCCATGAACCCAGTCATCACAATGTTCCCTGCCCTTTTCATCACAATGCTCCATGGGTCCTGTCACCACAATTCTCCATGCCCTTGTCATCAAAATGTTCCAGAACTCTTGTCATCATAATGCTCCATGCCAATGTCATCAAAGTGCTCCAATACACCTGTCATAACAATGCTCCATGGCCTTTGTCATCACAATGTTCCATGGCCCCTGTCATCACAATGCTCCATGCCCTTGCCATCAAAATGCTCCAGAACTCTTGTCATCATAATGCTCCATGCTAATGTCATCAAAATGCTCCATGACACTTGTCATCACAATGCTCCATGGCCTTTGTCATCACAATGTTCCATGGCCCCTGTCATCACAGTGCTCCATGATACCTTTCATCACAATTCTAGATGACCACTGTCATCACAATACCCCATGACAGATGTCATCACAATTCGTCATGGTCCTTGTCATCACAATGCTCCATGAAACGTGTCATCAGAATGTTCCAGGACACTTGTCATCACAATGATCCATGATCACTTTCATCACAATGCTCCATGAACCCTGTCATCTCAATGCTCCATAACCTTTGTATTCACAATGCTCCATGGCCCCTGTCATCACAGTGCTCCATGACCCCTTTCATCACAATGCTCCAACACCGCTGTCATCACAATGCCCCATGACGCCTGCCATCACAAATCTCCAAGCCCTCTCTTACCAAAAAGCTCCATGACCCCTGTCATCACAATGTTCTCTGCCCATATCATCACAATGCTCCTTGTCACCTTTAATCACAATGCTCCATGCCCTTTCATCACAATGCTCCAGAATTCTTGTCATCGCAATGTTCCCTGTCCGTGTCATCACAATGCTCCATGACCCTTGTCATCACAAAGCTCCATGACCCCTGTCATCACAATGATCCATGACTCCTTTCCTCACAGTGCTCCATTACCCTTTTCATCACAATGCTCCATGCCATTGTCAGCACAATGCTCCATGACACCTGTCATCACAATGCTCCATGGCCTTTGTCATCACAATGCTCCATGGCCCCTGTAATCACAGTGCTCCATGACCCGTTTCATCTCAGTGCTCCATGACCTCACTCATCACAATGCTCCATGGCCCTTGTCATCACAGTGCTCCAAGCCTTTGTCATCACACTGCTCCATGGCCCCTGTAATCACAATGCTCCATGCCCTTGTCATCACAAGGCTCCAGAACTCTTGTCATTATAATGCTCCATGTCCGTTTCATCACCATTCTCCATGACACTTGTCATCACAATGCCTCAGGTCTGTTGTCATCACCATGCTTCATGCCCGTGTCATCACAACGCTCCATGAATCTTATCTTCACAACGCTCCATGGCCCATGTCATCACAGTGCTCCATGACCCCTGTCAACACAACGCCTGATGACCCCTGTCATCAAAATGCTAAATGGCACTTGTCATCACAATGCTCTATGACGCCTGTCATCACTATTCTCCATGTCACTTGTTATCACAATGCTCCATGGCCCCTGTAATCACAGTACTCCATGACCCCTTTCATCACAATGCCCAATGCCACCTCTCATCACAATTCTCCATGGCATTTGTCATCACGATGCTCCATGACATCTGTCGTCACAATGCTCCATGACACTTGTCATCACAATGCTCGATGCCCCTTGTCATCACAATGTTCCTTGGTGCTTTTCATCGCAATGCTCCATGACAACTTTCATCAAAATACTCCAAGATTTGTTTCATCACAATGCTCCATGGCCCTTGTCATTACAAATCCACATAATCCCTTTCATCACAATTCTCCTTGGCAACTTACATAAAAATGCTCCATGCCCCTGTCATCACAATGCCCAATGATACCTGTTTTTACAATGATCCATGACCCTTGTCATCACAAGGCTCCATGTCCCTTGTATTCACAATGCTCCATGACCTCACTCATCACAATGCCCCATGACCCCTTTAATCACAATGCTCCATGGCCCTTGTCATCACAGTGTTCCAAGCCTTTGTCATCACACTGCTCCATGGCCCCTGTAATCACAATGCTCCATGCCCTTGTCATCACAAGGCTCCAGAACTCTTGTCATTATAATGCTCCATGTCCGTTTCATCACCATTCTCCATGACACTTGTCATCACAATGCTCCATGGCCCCTCTCATTACTGTGCTCCATAATAACTTTAATCACATTTCTAGATGACCACTGCCATCACAATGCCCCATGACATTGTCATCACAATTCGCCATGACCATTGTCATCACAATGCTCCATGAACCATGTCATCACAGGTTCCCAGGACTCTTGTCATCACAATGATCCATTACCACTTTCATCACAATGCTCCATGACCACTGTCATCTCAATGCTCCATGGCCTTTTTATTCACAATGCTCCATGGCCCCTGTAATTACAGTGTTCCATAACACCTTTCATCATAATGCTCCATGACCACTGCCATCTCAATGCCCCAATACGTCTGTCATCACAATTCTCCAAGGCCATTCTCATCACATTGCTCCATGACACCTGTCATCACAGTGTTCCCTGTCCATATCATCACAAGGCTCCATGTCCCCTATAATCACAATGCTCCATGCCTTTTTCCTCACAATGCTCCAGAATTCTTGTCATCACAATGTTCCAGGACCGTGGCATCACAATGCTACATGACCCTGGTCATCACAGTTCTCCATGACCTTTGTCATCACAATGCCCTAGGTCGCTTTTCATCACAATTCTCAATGACCACTTTAATCACTATGCTCGCTGACCATTTTCATCACATTTCTCTGTTGTCATTACAATTCCCCATGGCCCCTTTCTTCACAATGCTCCATGATGCCTGTCATCACAATGCTCCATGGCTTTTGTTATCACAATGCTCCAGGACCAGTTTCATCACAATAGTCCATCCCCCTTGTCATCACAGTGCACAATGAAACCTTTCATTACAATGCTCCATGACACTTGTCATCACAATGCTCCATGGCCTTTATCGTCACAATGCTCCCAGGCACTTTTCATCACGATGTTCCATGAAACCTTTCATCACATCATCACATTGCTCCATGACCATTGTCATCACAATAGTCCATACCCTTGTCAACACAATGCTGCATAATCCCTGTCATCACAATTCTCCATGACTGCTGTCATCACAATAATCCAGGACAATTTTCATAACAATGCTTCATGCCCCCAGTCATCACAGTGCTCCATGATACCTTTCATCACAATTCCTAGATGATCAATGTCATCACAATGCCCCATGACACCTGTCATCACAATTCGCTATGACCCTTGTCATCACAATAGTCAATGAACCGTGTCATCACAGTGTTCCAGGACACATGTCATCACAATGATCCATGACTACTTTCATCACAATGCTCCAGTACACCTGACATCACAATGCTCCAATAAACCTGTCATCACAATGCTCCATAGCCCCTGTTATCATATTGCTCCATGAATTCTTTCATCACAATGCTCCATGCCCCCTGTCATCACAGTGCCCCGTAACCCCTCTAATCACAATGCTGCATGACCCTGTCATCTCAATGCTACATGACACCTGTCATCATATTGTTCCATGGCCTATGTATTCACAATGCTCCATGGACCCTGTAATCACACTGCTCCATGTTCCCTTTCAACACAATGCTCAATGACCCCTGTCATCACAATGTTCCATGAAAGTTGTCTTCAAAATGCTCCATGACCCCGGTCACCACAAGGTTCCCTGCCCTTGTCATCACAATGCTCCATGACCCTTGGAATCACAATGGTACATGGCCTTGTCATCACAAAGTTCCACGGCGTCTGTCATCACCATTCTCCATGGACTTTCTCATCACAATGCTCTATGACCCCTGTCATCACAATGCTTGATGACCATTGTCATCACAATGCTCCAAGGCCCCTGTCATCACAATGCCTTATGGTCTTTGTAATCACAATGCTCAATGACCCTTGTCATCACAATGCTCCATGCCGTTGTCATCACAATGCTCCATGGCCCCTGTAATCACAATGCTCCATGCCCTTGTCATCACAATGCTCCAGAACACTTGTCATCATAATACTCCATTCCCGTGTCATCCCATTGCTCAATGACACTTGTCATCGAAATGTTCCTTGGCCTTTTTCATCACAGTGGTCCATGATACCTTTAATCAAAATTCTACATGACCACTGTCATCACAATGCAAGATGACCAATGTCATCACAATGCCCCATGACACGTGTCATCACAATTCACCTTGGCCCTTTTCATCTCAATGCTGTATGAACCGTGTCATCACTAGGTTCCAGGACACTTGTCATCACAGTGATCCATGACCACTTTCATCACAATTCTCCATGAACTCTGTTATCTCAACGCTCCATGGCCATTTTATTCACAATGCAGCATTGTCCCGATAATCGCGTTGCTCCATGAACACTTTCATCACAATGCTCCTTGCCCACTGTCACCATAATGCCCCATGACGTCTCTCATCACTGTGCTCCAAGGCCACTCTCATTGAAATGCTCCATGATCTGTGTCAGCACAATATTGCATGACACTTGTCATCACAATGCTCCATGATCCCTGTAATCAAAATGATCCCTGCCAATGTCATCACAATGCTCCATGTCTCCTGTAATCACAATGCTCCATGCCCTTGTCATCACAATGCTCCAGGTCTGTTGTCATCACCAAGCTTCATGCCCGTGTCATCACAATGCTCCATGAATCTTGTGTTCACAATGCTCCATGGCCCATGTCATCACAATGCTCCATGACCCCTGTCATCACAATGCTCCATGATACCTTTCATCACAATTCCAGATGACCACTGTCATCCCAATGTCCCATGACACCTGTCATCACAATTTGCTATGACCCTTGTCATCACAATACTCGATGAACCATGTCATCACAGTGTTCCAGGACACATGTCATCAAAATGATCCATGACTCCTTTCATCACAATGCTCCAATACACCTGTCATCACAATGCTCCAATAAACCTGTCATCACAATGCTCCATGGCACCTGTTATCATATTTCTCCATGACACCTGTCATCACAATGCTCCATGACACTTGTCATCACAACGCTCCATGGCCTTTATGGTCACAATGCTCCCAGGCACTTTTTTTTTTTTTTTTTTTGTATTAGTTGTTTTGTTTGTTTTTTTATACTGCAGGTTCTTATTAGGCATCAATTTTATACATATCAGTGTATACATGTCAATCCCAATCGCCCAATTCAGCACACCACCATCCCCACCTCACCGCAGTTTTCCCCTCTTGGTGTCCATATGTCCATTCTCTACATCTGTGTCTCAACTTCTGCCCTGCAAACTGGCTCATCTGTACCATTTTTCTAGGTTCCACATACATGCATTAATATATGATATTTGTTTTTCTCTTTCTGACTTACTTCACTCTGTATGACAGTCTCTAGATCCATCCACGTCTCAACAAATGACTCAATTTCGTTCCTTTTCATGGCTGAGTAATATTCCATTGTATATATGTACCACATCTTCTTTATCCATTCGTCTGTTGATGGGCATTTAGGTTGCTTCCATGACCTGGCTATTGTAAATAGTGCTGCAATGAACATTCGGGTGCATGTGTCTTTTTGAATTACGGTTTTCTCTGGGTATATGCCCAGTAGTGGGATTGCTGGGTCATATGGTAATTCTATTTTTAGTTTTTTAAGGAACCTCCATATTGTTCTCCATAGTGGCTGTATCAATTTACATTCCCACCAACAGTGCAAGAGGGTTCCCTTTTCTCCACACCCTCTCCAGCATTTGTTGTTTGTAGATTTTCTGATGATGCCCATTCTAACAGGAGTGAGGTGATACCTCATTGTAGTTTTGATTTGCATTTCTCTAATAATTAGTGATGTTGAGCAGCTTTTCATGTGCTTCGTGGCCGTCTGTATGTCTTCTTTGGAGAAATGTCTATTTAGGTCTTCTGCCCATTTTTGGATTGCGGTGTTTGTTTCTTTGATATTGAGCTGAATGAGCTGTTTATATATTTTGGAGATTAATCCTTTGTCCGTTGATTCATTTGCAAATATTTTCTCCCATTCTGAGGGTTGTCTTTTCGTCTTGTTTATGGTTTCCTTTGCTGTGCAAAAGCTTTGAAGTTTCATTAGGTCCCACTTGTTTATTTTTGTTTTTATTTCCATTACTCTAGGAGGTGGATCAAAAAAGATCTTGCTGTGATTTATGTCAAAGAGTGTTCTTCCTATGTTTTCCTCTAAGAGTTTTATAGTGTCCAGTCTTATATTTAGGTCTCTAATCCATTTTGAGTTTATTTTTGTGTATGGTGTTAGGGAGTATTCTAATTTCATTCTTTTACATGTAGCTGTCCAGTTTTCCCAACACCACTTATTGAAGAGACTGTCTTTTCTCCATTGTATATCTTTGCCTCCTTTGTCATAGATTAGTTGACCATAGGTGCGTGGGTTAATCTCTGGGCTTTCTATCTTGTTCCATTGATCTATGTTTCTGTTTTTGTGCCAGTACCATATTGTCTTGATTACTGTAGCTTTGTAGTATAGTCTGAAGTCAGGGAGTCTGATTCCTCCAGCTCCATTTTTTTGCCTCAAGACTGCTTTGGCTATTCGGGGTCTTTTGTGTCTCCATACAAATTTTAAGATGATTTGTTCTAGCTCCGTAAAAAATGCCATTGGTAATTTGATAGGGATTGCATTGAATCTGTAGATTGCTTTGGGTAGTATACTCATTTTCACAATGTTGATTCTTCCAATCCAAGAACATGGTATATCTCTCCATCTGTTGGTATCATCTTTAATTTCTTTCATCAGTGTCTTATAGTTTTCTGCATACAGGTCTTTTGTCTCCCTAGGTAGGTTTATTCCTAGGTATTTTATTCTTTTTGTTGCAATGGTAAATGGGAGTGTTTCCATAATTTCTCTTTCAGATTTTTCATCATTAGTGTATAGGAATGCAAGAGATTTCTGTGCATTAATTTTGTATCCTGCAACTTTACCATATTCATTAATTAGCTCTAGCAGTTTTCTGGTGGCAGTTTTAGGATTCTCTATGTATAGTATCATGTCATCCGCAAACAGTGACAGTTTTACTTCCTCTTTTCCAATTTGTATTCCTTTTATTTCTTTTTCTTCTCTGATTGCCGTGGCTAGGACTTCCAGAACTATGTTGAATAATAGTGGTGAGAGTGGGCAACCTTGTCTCGTTCCTGATCTTAGAGGAAATGCTTTCAGATTTTCACCATTGAGAATGATGTTTGCTGTGGGTTTGTCATATATGGCCTTTATTATGTTGAGGTAGGTTCCCTGTATGCCCACTTTCTGGAGAGTTTTTATCATAAATGGGTGTTGAATTTTGTCAAAAGCTTTTTCTGCATCTATTGAGATGATCATATGGTTTTTATTCTTCAGTTTGTTAATATGGTGTATCACATTGATTGATTTGCGTATATTGAAGAATCCTTGCATCCCTGGGATAAATCCCACTTGATCGTGGTGTATGATCCTTTTAATGTGTTGTTGGATTCTGTTTGCTAGTATTTTGCTGAGGATTTTTGCATCTATATTCATCAGTGATATTGGTCTGTAATTTTCTTTTTTTGTAGTGTCTTTGTCTGGTTTTGGTATCAGGGTGATGGTGGCCCAGGCACTTTTCATCACGATGTTCCATGAAACCTTTCATCACATTGCTCCATAACCATTGTCATCACAATAGTCCATA
Source organism: Balaenoptera physalus (assembly GCF_965194825.1). Lineage (NCBI taxonomy): Eukaryota > Metazoa > Chordata > Mammalia > Artiodactyla > Balaenopteridae > Balaenoptera > Balaenoptera physalus. The sequence goes on from NW_028125764.1 coordinate 143,706, forward strand.
CCCTTGTCAACACAATGCTGCATAATCACTGTCATCACAATTCTCCATGACTGCTGTCATCACAATAATCCAGGACAATATTCATAACAGTGCTTCATGCCCCCGGTCATCACAGTGCTCCATGATACCTTTCATCACAATTCCTAGATGATCAATGTCATCACAATGCCCCATGACACCGGTCATCACAATTCGCTATGACCCTTGTCATCACAATACTCGATGAACCGTGTCATCACAGTGTTCCAGGACACATGTCATCACAATGATCCATGACTACTTTCATCACAATGCTCTAATACACCTGTCATCAAAATGCTCCAATACACCTGTCATCACAATGCTCTATGGCCCCTGTTATCATATTTCTCCATGATATATTTCATCACAAGTCTCCATGACCACTGTCATCACCATGCCTCATAACGCCTGTCATCTCAATGCTCCATGGCCCCTTTCATCACAATGCTCCATGAACCCAGTCATCACAATGTTCCCTGCCCTTTTCATCACAATGCTCCATGGGTCCTGTCACCACAATTCTCCATGCCCTTGTCATCAAAATGTTCCAGAACTCTTGTCATCATAATGCTCCATGCCAATGTCATCAAAATGCTCCAATACACCTGTCATAACAATGCTCCATGGCCTTTGTCATCACAATGTTCCATGGCCCCTGTCATCACAATGCTCCATGCCCTTGCCATCAAAATGCTCCAGAACTCTTGTCATCATAATGCTCCATGCTAATGTCATCAAAATGCTCCATGACACTTGTCATCACAATGCTCCATGGCCTTTGTCATCACAATGTTCCATGGCCCCTGTCATCACAGTGCTCCATGATACCTTTCATCACAATTCTAGATGACCACTGTCATCACAATACCCCATGACAGATGTCATCACAATTCGTCATGGTCCTTGTCATCACAATGCTCCATGAAACGTGTCATCAGAATGTTCCAGGACACTTGTCATCACAATGATCCATGATCACTTTCATCACAATGCTCCATGAACCCTGTCATCTCAATGCTCCATAACCTTTGTATTCACAATGCTCCATGGCCCCTGTCATCACAGTGCTCCATGACCCCTTTCATCACAATGCTCCAACACCGCTGTCATCACAATGCCCCATGACGCCTGCCATCACAAATCTCCAAGCCCTCTCTTACCAAAAAGCTCCATGACCCCTGTCATCACAATGTTCTCTGCCCATATCATCACAATGCTCCTTGTCACCTTTAATCACAATGCTCCATGCCCTTTCATCACAATGCTCCAGAATTCTTGTCATCGCAATGTTCCCTGTCCGTGTCATCACAATGCTCCATGACCCTTGTCATCACAAAGCTCCATGACCCCTGTCATCACAATGATCCATGACTCCTTTCCTCACAGTGCTCCATTACCCTTTTCATCACAATGCTCCATGCCATTGTCAGCACAATGCTCCATGACACCTGTCATCACAATGCTCCATGGCCTTTGTCATCACAATGCTCCATGGCCCCTGTAATCACAGTGCTCCATGACCCGTTTCATCTCAGTGCTCCATGACCTCACTCATCACAATGCTCCATGGCCCTTGTCATCACAGTGCTCCAAGCCTTTGTCATCACACTGCTCCATGGCCCCTGTAATCACAATGCTCCATGCCCTTGTCATCACAAGGCTCCAGAACTCTTGTCATTATAATGCTCCATGTCCGTTTCATCACCATTCTCCATGACACTTGTCATCACAATGCCTCAGGTCTGTTGTCATCACCATGCTTCATGCCCGTGTCATCACAATGCTCCATGAATCTTATCTTCACAACGCTCCATGGCCCATGTCATCACAGTGCTCCATGACCCCTGTCAACACAACGCCTGATGACCCCTGTCATCAAAATGCTAAATGGCACTTGTCATCACAATGCTCTATGACGCCTGTCATCACTATTCTCCATGTCACTTGTTATCACAATGCTCCATGGCCCCTGTAATCACAGTACTCCATGACCCCTTTCATCACAATGCCCAATGCCACCTCTCATCACAATTCTCCATGGCATTTGTCATCACGATGCTCCATGACATCTGTCGTCACAATGCTCCATGACACTTGTCATCACAATGCTCGATGCCCCTTGTCATCACAATGTTCCTTGGTGCTTTTCATCGCAATGCTCCATGACAACTTTCATCAAAATACTCCAAGATTTGTTTCATCACAATGCTCCATGGCCCTTGTCATTACAAATCCACATAATCCCTTTCATCACAATTCTCCTTGGCAACTTACATAAAAATGCTCCATGCCCCTGTCATCACAATGCCCAATGATACCTGTTTTTACAATGATCCATGACCCTTGTCATCACAAGGCTCCATGTCCCTTGTATTCACAATGCTCCATGACCTCACTCATCACAATGCCCCATGACCCCTTTAATCACAATGCTCCATGGCCCTTGTCATCACAGTGTTCCAAGCCTTTGTCATCACACTGCTCCATGGCCCCTGTAATCACAATGCTCCATGCCCTTGTCATCACAAGGCTCCAGAACTCTTGTCATTATAATGCTCCATGTCCGTTTCATCACCATTCTCCATGACACTTGTCATCACAATGCTCCATGGCCCCTCTCATTACTGTGCTCCATAATAACTTTAATCACATTTCTAGATGACCACTGCCATCACAATGCCCCATGACATTGTCATCACAATTCGCCATGACCATTGTCATCACAATGCTCCATGAACCATGTCATCACAGGTTCCCAGGACTCTTGTCATCACAATGATCCATTACCACTTTCATCACAATGCTCCATGACCACTGTCATCTCAATGCTCCATGGCCTTTTTATTCACAATGCTCCATGGCCCCTGTAATTACAGTGTTCCATAACACCTTTCATCATAATGCTCCATGACCACTGCCATCTCAATGCCCCAATACGTCTGTCATCACAATTCTCCAAGGCCATTCTCATCACATTGCTCCATGACACCTGTCATCACAGTGTTCCCTGTCCATATCATCACAAGGCTCCATGTCCCCTATAATCACAATGCTCCATGCCTTTTTCCTCACAATGCTCCAGAATTCTTGTCATCACAATGTTCCAGGACCGTGGCATCACAATGCTACATGACCCTGGTCATCACAGTTCTCCATGACCTTTGTCATCACAATGCCCTAGGTCGCTTTTCATCACAATTCTCAATGACCACTTTAATCACTATGCTCGCTGACCATTTTCATCACATTTCTCTGTTGTCATTACAATTCCCCATGGCCCCTTTCTTCACAATGCTCCATGATGCCTGTCATCACAATGCTCCATGGCTTTTGTTATCACAATGCTCCAGGACCAGTTTCATCACAATAGTCCATCCCCCTTGTCATCACAGTGCACAATGAAACCTTTCATTACAATGCTCCATGACACTTGTCATCACAATGCTCCATGGCCTTTATCGTCACAATGCTCCCAGGCACTTTTCATCACGATGTTCCATGAAACCTTTCATCACATCATCACATTGCTCCATGACCATTGTCATCACAATAGTCCATACCCTTGTCAACACAATGCTGCATAATCCCTGTCATCACAATTCTCCATGACTGCTGTCATCACAATAATCCAGGACAATTTTCATAACAATGCTTCATGCCCCCAGTCATCACAGTGCTCCATGATACCTTTCATCACAATTCCTAGATGATCAATGTCATCACAATGCCCCATGACACCTGTCATCACAATTCGCTATGACCCTTGTCATCACAATACTCAATGAACCGTGTCATCACAGTGTTCCAGGACACATGTCATCACAATGATCCATGACTACTTTCATCACAATGCTCCAGTACACCTGACATCACAATGCTCCAATAAACCTGTCATCACAATGCTCCATAGCCCCTGTTATCATATTGCTCCATGAATTCTTTCATCACAATGCTCCATGCCCCCTGTCATCACAGTGCCCCGTAACCCCTCTAATCACAATGCTGCATGACCCTGTCATCTCAATGCTACATGACACCTGTCATCATATTGTTCCATGGCCTATGTATTCACAATGCTCCATGGACCCTGTAATCACACTGCTCCATGTTCCCTTTCAACACAATGCTCAATGACCCCTGTCATCACAATGTTCCATGAAAGTTGTCTTCAAAATGCTCCATGACCCCGGTCACCACAAGGTTCCCTGCCCTTGTCATCACAATGCTCCATGACCCTTGGAATCACAATGGTACATGGCCTTGTCATCACAAAGTTCCACGGCGTCTGTCATCACCATTCTCCATGGACTTTCTCATCACAATGCTCTATGACCCCTGTCATCACAATGCTTGATGACCATTGTCATCACAATGCTCCAAGGCCCCTGTCATCACAATGCCTTATGGTCTTTGTAATCACAATGCTCAATGACCCTTGTCATCACAATGCTCCATGCCGTTGTCATCACAATGCTCCATGGCCCCTGTAATCACAATGCTCCATGTCCTTGTCATCACAATGCTCCAGAACACTTGTCATCATAATACTCCATTCCCGTGTCATCCCATTGCTCAATGACACTTGTCATCGAAATGTTCCTTGGCCTTTTTCATCACAGTGGTCCATGATACCTTTAATCAAAATTCTACATGACCACTGTCATCACAATGCAAGATGACCAATGTCATCACAATGCCCCATGACACGTGTCATCACAATTCACCTTGGCCCTTTTCATCTCAATGCTGTATGAACCGTGTCATCACTAGGTTCCAGGACACTTGTCATCACAGTGATCCATGACCACTTTCATCACAATTCTCCATGAACTCTGTTATCTCAACGCTCCATGGCCATTTTATTCACAATGCAGCATTGTCCCGATAATCGCGTTGCTCCATGAACACTTTCATCACAATGCTCCTTGCCCACTGTCACCATAATGCCCCATGACGTCTCTCATCACTGTGCTCCAAGGCCACTCTCATTGAAATGCTCCATGATCTGTGTCAGCACAATATTGCATGACACTTGTCATCACAATGCTCCATGATCCCTGTAATCAAAATGATCCCTGCCAATGTCATCACAATGCTCCATGTCTCCTGTAATCACAATGCTCCATGCCCTTGTCATCACAATGCTCCAGGTCTGTTGTCATCACCAAGCTTCATGCCCGTGTCATCACAATGCTCCATGAATCTTGTGTTCACAATGCTCCATGGCCCATGTCATCACAATGCTCCATGACCCCTGTCATCACAATGCTCCATGATACCTTTCATCACAATTCCAGATGACCACTGTCATCCCAATGTCCCATGACACCTGTCATCACAATTTGCTATGACCCTTGTCATCACAATACTCGATGAACCATGTCATCACAGTGTTCCAGGACACATGTCATCAAAATGATCCATGACTCCTTTCATCACAATGCTCCAATACACCTGTCATCACAATGCTCCAATAAACCTGTCATCACAATGCTCCATGGCACCTGTTATCATATTTCTCCATGACACCTGTCATCACAATGCTCCATGACACTTGTCATCACAACGCTCCATGGCCTTTATGGTCACAATGCTCCCAGGCACTTTTTTTTTTTTTTTTTTTTGTATTAGTTGTTTTGTTTGTTTTTTTATACTGCAGGTTCTTATTAGGCATCAATTTTATACATATCAGTGTATACATGTCAATCCCAATCGCCCAATTCAGCACACCACCATCCCCACCTCACCGCAGTTTTCCCCTCTTGGTGTCCATATGTCCATTCTCTACATCTGTGTCTCAACTTCTGCCCTGCAAACTGGCTCATCTGTACCATTTTTCTAGGTTCCACATACATGCATTAATATATGATATTTGTTTTTCTCTTTCTGACTTACTTCACTCTGTATGACAGTCTCTAGATCCATCCACGTCTCAACAAATGACTCAATTTCGTTCCTTTTCATGGCTGAGTAATATTCCATTGTATATATGTACCACATCTTCTTTATCCATTCGTCTGTTGATGGGCATTTAGGTTGCTTCCATGACCTGGCTATTGTAAATAGTGCTGCAATGAACATTCGGGTGCATGTGTCTTTTTGAATTACGGTTTTCTCTGGGTATATGCCCAGTAGTGGGATTGCTGGGTCATATGGTAATTCTATTTTTAGTTTTTTAAGGAACCTCCATATTGTTCTCCATAGTGGCTGTATCAATTTACATTCCCACCAACAGTGCAAGAGGGTTCCCTTTTCTCCACACCCTCTCCAGCATTTGTTGTTTGTAGATTTTCTGATGATGCCCATTCTAACAGGAGTGAGGTGATACCTCATTGTAGTTTTGATTTGCATTTCTCTAATAATTAGTGATGTTGAGCAGCTTTTCATGTGCTTCGTGGCCGTCTGTATGTCTTCTTTGGAGAAATGTCTATTTAGGTCTTCTGCCCATTTTTGGATTGCGGTGTTTGTTTCTTTGATATTGAGCTGAATGAGCTGTTTATATATTTTGGAGATTAATCCTTTGTCCGTTGATTCATTTGCAAATATTTTCTCCCATTCTGAGGGTTGTCTTTTCGTCTTGTTTATGGTTTCCTTTGCTGTGCAAAAGCTTTGAAGTTTCATTAGGTCCCACTTGTTTATTTTTGTTTTTATTTCCATTACTCTAGGAGGTGGATCAAAAAAGATCTTGCTGTGATTTATGTCAAAGAGTGTTCTTCCTATGTTTTCCTCTAAGAGTTTTATAGTGTCCAGTCTTATATTTAGGTCTCTAATCCATTTTGAGTTTATTTTTGTGTACGGTGTTAGGGAGTATTCTAATTTCATTCTTTTACATGTAGCTGTCCAGTTTTCCCAACACCACTTATTGAAGAGACTGTCTTTTCTCCATTGTATATCTTTGCCTCCTTTGTCATAGATTAGTTGACCATAGGTGCGTGGGTTAATCTCTGGGCTTTCTATCTTGTTCCATTGATCTATGTTTCTGTTTTTGTGCCAGTACCATATTGTCTTGATTACTGTAGCTTTGTAGTATAGTCTGAAGTCAGGGAGTCTGATTCCTCCAGCTCCATTTTTTTGCCTCAAGACTGCTTTGGCTATTCGGGGTCTTTTGTGTCTCCATACAAATTTTAAGACGATTTGTTCTAGCTCCGTAAAAAATGCCATTGGTAATTTGATAGGGATTGCATTGAATCTGTAGATTGCTTTGGGTAGTATACTCATTTTCACAATGTTGATTCTTCCAATCCAAGAACATGGTATATCTCTCCATCTGTTGGTATCATCTTTAATTTCTTTCATCAGTGTCTTATAGTTTTCTGCATACAGGTCTTTTGTCTCCCTAGGTAGGTTTATTCCTAGGTATTTTATTCTTTTTGTTGCAATGGTAAATGGGAGTGTTTCCATAATTTCTCTTTCAGATTTTTCATCATTAGTGTATAGGAATGCAAGAGATTTCTGTGCATTAATTTTGTATCCTGCAACTTTACCATATTCATTAATTAGCTCTAGCAGTTTTCTGGTGGCAGTTTTAGGATTCTCTATGTATAGTATCATGTCATCCGCAAACAGTGACAGTTTTACTTCCTCTTTTCCAATTTGTATTCCTTTTATTTCTTTTTCTTCTCTGATTGCCGTGGCTAGGACTTCCAGAACTATGTTGAATAATAGTGGTGAGAGTGGGCAACCTTGTCTCGTTCCTGATCTTAGAGGAAATGCTTTCAGTTTTTCACCATTGAGAATGATGTTTGCTGTGGGTTTGTCATATATGGCCTTTATTATGTTGAGGTAGGTTCCCTGTATGCCCACTTTCTGGAGAGTTTTTATCATAAATGGGTGTTGAATTTTGTCAAAAGCTTTTTCTGCATCTATTGAGATGATCATATGGTTTTTATTCTTCAGTTTGTTAATATGGTGTATCACATTGATTGATTTGCGTATATTGAAGAATCCTTGCATCCCTGGGATAAATCCCACTTGATCGTGGTGTATGATCCTTTTAATGTGTTGTTGGATTCTGTTTGCTAGTATTTTGCTGAGGATTTTTGCATCTATATTCATCAGTGATATTGGTCTGTAATTTTCTTTTTTTGTAGTGTCTTTGTCTGGTTTTGGTATCAGGGTGATGGTGGCCCAGGCACTTTTCATCACGATGTTCCATGAAACCTTTCATCACATTGCTCCATAACCATTGTCATCACAATAGTCCATACCCTTGTCAACACAATGCTGCATAATCACTGTCATCACAATTCTCCATGACTGCTGTCATCACAATAATCCAGGACAATATTCATAACAGTGCTTCATGCCCCCGGTCATCACAGTGCTCCATGATACCTTTCATCACAATTCCTAGATGATCAATGTCATCACAATGCCCCATGACACCGGTCATCACAATTCGCTATGACCCTTGTCATCACAATACTCGATGAACCGTGTCATCACAGTGTTCCAGGACACATGTCATCACAATGATCCATGACTACTTTCATCACAATGCTCTAATACACCTGTCATCAAAATGCTCCAATACACCTGTCATCACAATGCTCTATGGCCCCTGTTATCATATTTCTCCATGATATATTTCATCACAAGTCTCCATGACCACTGTCATCACCATGCCTCATAACGCCTGTCATCTCAATGCTCCATGGCCCCTTTCATCACAATGCTCCATGAACCCAGTCATCACAATGTTCCCTGCCCTTTTCATCACAATGCTCCATGGGTCCTGTCACCACAATTCTCCATGCCCTTGTCATCAAAATGTTCCAGAACTCTTGTCATCATAATGCTCCATGCCAATGTCATCAAAGTGCTCCAATACACCTGTCATAACAATGCTCCATGGCCTTTGTCATCACAATGTTCCATGGCCCCTGTCATCACAATGCTCCATGCCCTTGCCATCAAAATGCTCCAGAACTCTTGTCATCATAATGCTCCATGCTAATGTCATCAAAATGCTCCATGACACTTGTCATCACAATGCTCCATGGCCTTTGTCATCACAATGTTCCATGGCCCCTGTCATCACAGTGCTCCATGATACCTTTCATCACAATTCTAGATGACCACTGTCATCACAATACCCCATGACAGATGTCATCACAATTCGTCATGGTCCTTGTCATCACAATGCTCCATGAAACGTGTCATCAGAATGTTCCAGGACACTTGTCATCACAATGATCCATGATCACTTTCATCACAATGCTCCATGAAACCTGTCATCTCAATGCTCCATAACCTTTGTATTCACAATGCTCCATGGCCCCTGTCATCACAGTGCTCCATGACCCCTTTCATCACAATGCTCCAACACCGCTGTCATCACAATGCCCCATGACGCCTGCCATCACAAATCTCCAAGCCCTCTCTTACCAAAAAGCTCCATGACCCCTGTCATCACAATGTTCTCTGCCCATATCATCACAATGCTCCTTGTCACCTTTAATCACAATGCTCCATGCCCTTTCATCACAATGCTCCAGAATTCTTGTCATCGCAATGTTCCCTGTCCGTGTCATCACAATGCTCCATGACCCTTGTCATCACAAAGCTCCATGACCCCTGTCATCACAATGATCCATGACTCCTTTCCTCACAGTGCTCCATTACCCTTTTCATCACAATGCTCCATGCCATTGTCAGCACAATGCTCCATGACACCTGTCATCACAATGCTCCATGGCCTTTGTCATCACAATGCTCCATGGCCCCTGTAATCACAGTGCTCCATGACCCGTTTCATCTCAGTGCTCCATGACCTCACTCATCACAATGCTCCATGGCCCTTGTCATCACAGTGCTCCAAGCCTTTGTCATCACACTGCTCCATGGCCCCTGTAATCACAATGCTCCATGCCCTTGTCATCACAAGGCTCCAGAACTCTTGTCATTATAATGCTCCATGTCCGTTTCATCACCATTCTCCATGACACTTGTCATCACAATGCCTCAGGTCTGTTGTCATCACCATGCTTCATGCCCGTGTCATCACAACGCTCCATGAATCTTATCTTCACAACGCTCCATGGCCCATGTCATCACAGTGCTCCATGACCCCTGTCAACACAACGCCTGATGACCCCTGTCATCAAAATGCTAAATGGCACTTGTCATCACAATGCTCTATGACGCCTGTCATCACTATTCTCCATGTCACTTGTTATCACAATGCTCCATGGCCCCTGTAATCACAGTACTCCATGACCCCTTTCATCACAATGCCCAATGCCACCTCTCATCACAATTCTCCATGGCATTTGTCATCACGATGCTCCATGACATCTGTCGTCACAATGCTCCATGACACTTGTCATCACAATGCTCGATGCCCCTTGTCATCACAATGTTCCTTGGTGCTTTTCATCGCAATGCTCCATGACAACTTTCATCAAAATACTCCAAGATTTGTTTCATCACAATGCTCCATGGCCCTTGTCATTACAAATCCACATAATCCCTTTCATCACAATTCTCCTTGGCAACTTACATAAAAATGCTCCATGCCCCTGTCATCACAATGCCCAATGATACCTGTTTTTACAATGATCCATGACCCTTGTCATCACAAGGCTCCATGTCCCTTGTATTCACAATGCTCCATGACCTCACTCATCACAATGCCCCATGACCCCTTTAATCACAATGCTCCATGGCCCTTGTCATCACAGTGTTCCAAGCCTTTGTCATCACACTGCTCCATGGCCCCTGTAATCACAATGCTCCATGCCCTTGTCATCACAAGGCTCCAGAACTCTTGTCATTATAATGCTCCATGTCCGTTTCATCACCATTCTCCATGACACTTGTCATCACAATGCTCCATGGCCCCTCTCATTACTGTGCTCCATAATAACTTTAATCACATTTCTAGATGACCACTGCCATCACAATGCCCCATGACATTGTCATCACAATTCGCCATGACCATTGTCATCACAATGCTCCATGAACCATGTCATCACAGGTTCCCAGGACTCTTGTCATCACAATGATCCATTACCACTTTCATCACAATGCTCCATGACCACTGTCATCTCAATGCTCCATGGCCTTTTTATTCACAATGCTCCATGGCCCCTGTAATTACAGTGTTCCATAACACCTTTCATCATAATGCTCCATGACCACTGCCATCTCAATGCCCCAATACGTCTGTCATCACAATTCTCCAAGGCCATTCTCATCACATTGCTCCATGACACCTGTCATCACAGTGTTCCCTGTCCATATCATCACAAGGCTCCATGTCCCCTATAATCACAATGCTCCATGCCTTTTTCCTCACAATGCTCCAGAATTCTTGTCATCACAATGTTCCAGGACCGTGGCATCACAATGCTACATGACCCTGGTCATCACAGTTCTCCATGACCTTTGTCATCACAATGCCCTAGGTCGCTTTTCATCACAATTCTCAATGACCACTTTAATCACTATGCTCGCTGACCATTTTCATCACATTTCTCTGTTGTCATTACAATTCCCCATGGCCCCTTTCTTCACAATGCTCCATGATGCCTGTCATCACAATGCTCCATGGCTTTTGTTATCACAATGCTCCAGGACCAGTTTCATCACAATAGTCCATCCCCCTTGTCATCACAGTGCACAATGAAACCTTTCATTACAATGCTCCATGACACTTGTCATCACAATGCTCCATGGCCTTTATCGTCACAATGCTCCCAGGCACTTTTCATCACGATGTTCCATGAAACCTTTCATCACATCATCACATTGCTCCATGACCATTGTCATCACAATAGTCCATACCCTTGTCAACACAATGCTGCATAATCCCTGTCATCACAATTCTCCATGACTGCTGTCATCACAATAATCCAGGACAATTTTCATAACAATGCTTCATGCCCCCAGTCATCACAGTGCTCCATGATACCTTTCATCACAATTCCTAGATGATCAATGTCATCACAATGCCCCATGACACCTGTCATCACAATTCGCTATGACCCTTGTCATCACAATAGTCAATGAACCGTGTCATCACAGTGTTCCAGGACACATGTCATCACAATGATCCATGACTACTTTCATCACAATGCTCCAGTACACCTGACATCACAATGCTCCAATAAACCTGTCATCACAATGCTCCATAGCCCCTGTTATCATATTGCTCCATGAATTCTTTCATCACAATGCTCCATGCCCCCTGTCATCACAGTGCCCCGTAACCCCTCTAATCACAATGCTGCATGACCCTGTCATCTCAATGCTACATGACACCTGTCATCATATTGTTCCATGGCCTATGTATTCACAATGCTCCATGGACCCTGTAATCACACTGCTCCATGTTCCCTTTCAACACAATGCTCAATGACCCCTGTCATCACAATGTTCCATGAAAGTTGTCTTCAAAATGCTCCATGACCCCGGTCACCACAAGGTTCCCTGCCCTTGTCATCACAATGCTCCATGACCCTTGGAATCACAATGGTACATGGCCTTGTCATCACAAAGTTCCACGGCGTCTGTCATCACCATTCTCCATGGACTTTCTCATCACAATGCTCTATGACCCCTGTCATCACAATGCTTGATGACCATTGTCATCACAATGCTCCAAGGCCCCTGTCATCACAATGCCTTATGGTCTTTGTAATCACAATGCTCAATGACCCTTGTCATCACAATGCTCCATGCCGTTGTCATCACAATGCTCCATGGCCCCTGTAATCACAATGCTCCATGTCCTTGTCATCACAATGCTCCAGAACACTTGTCATCATAATACTCCATTCCCGTGTCATCCCATTGCTCAATGACACTTGTCATCGAAATGTTCCTTGGCCTTTTTCATCACAGTGGTCCATGATACCTTTAATCAAAATTCTACATGACCACTGTCATCACAATGCAAGATGACCAATGTCATCACAATGCCCCATGACACGTGTCATCACAATTCACCTTGGCCCTTTTCATCTCAATGCTGTATGAACCGTGTCATCACTAGGTTCCAGGACACTTGTCATCACAGTGATCCATGACCACTTTCATCACAATTCTCCATGAACTCTGTTATCTCAACGCTCCATGGCCATTTTATTCACAATGCAGCATTGTCCCGATAATCGCGTTGCTCCATGAACACTTTCATCACAATGCTCCTTGCCCACTGTCACCATAATGCCCCATGACGTCTCTCATCACTGTGCTCCAAGGCCACTCTCATTGAAATGCTCCATGATCTGTGTCAGCACAATATTGCATGACACTTGTCATCACAATGCTCCATGATCCCTGTAATCAAAATGATCCCTGCCAATGTCATCACAATGCTCCATGTCTCCTGTAATCACAATGCTCCATGCCCTTGTCATCACAATGCTCCAGGTCTGTTGTCATCACCAAGCTTCATGCCCGTGTCATCACAATGCTCCATGAATCTTGTGTTCACAATGCTCCATGGCCCATGTCATCACAATGCTCCATGACCCCTGTCATCACAATGCTCCATGATACCTTTCATCACAATTCCAGATGACCACTGTCATCCCAATGTCCCATGACACCTGTCATCACAATTTGCTATGACCCTTGTCATCACAATACTCGATGAACCATGTCATCACAGTGTTCCAGGACACATGTCATCAAAATGATCCATGACTCCTTTAATCACAATGCTCCAATACACCTGTCATCACAATGCTCCAATAAACCTGTCATCACAATGCTCCATGGCACCTGTTATCATATTGCTCCATGACACCTGTCATCACAATGCTCCATGACACTTGTCATCACAACGCTCCATGGCCTTTATGGTCACAATGCTCCCAGGCACTTTTTTTTTTTTTTTTTTTTGTATTAGTTGTTTTGTTTGTTTTTTTATACTGCAGGTTCTTATTAGGCATCAATTTTATACATATCAGTGTATACATGTCAATCCCAATCGCCCAATTCAGCACACCACCATCCCCACCTCACCGCAGTTTTCCCCTCTTGGTGTCCATATGTCCATTCTCTACATCTGTGTCTCAACTTCTGCCCTGCAAACTGGCTCATCTGTACCATTTTTCTAGGTTCCACATACATGCATTAATATATGATATTTGTTTTTCTCTTTCTGACTTACTTCACTCTGTATGACAGTCTCTAGATCCATCCACGTCTCAACAAATGACTCAATTTCGTTCCTTTTCATGGCTGAGTAATATTCCATTGTATATATGTACCACATCTTCTTTATCCATTCGTCTGTTGATGGGCATTTAGGTTGCTTCCATGACCTGGCTATTGTAAATAGTGCTGCAATGAACATTCGGGTGCATGTGTCTTTTTGAATTACGGTTTTCTCTGGGTATATGCCCAGTAGTGGGATTGCTGGGTCATATGGTAATTCTATTTTTAGTTTTTTAAGGAACCTCCATATTGTTCTCCATAGTGGCTGTATCAATTTACATTCCCACCAACAGTGCAAGAGGGTTCCCTTTTCTCCACGCCCTCTCCAGCATTTGTTGTTTGTAGATTTTCTGATGATGCCCATTCTAACAGGAGTGAGGTGATACCTCATTGTAGTTTTGATTTGCATTTCTCTAATAATTAGTGATGTTGAGCAGCTTTTCATGTGCTTCGTGGCCGTCTGTATGTCTTCTTTGGAGAAATGTCTATTTAGGTCTTCTGCCCATTTTTGGATTGCGGTGTTTGTTTCTTTGATATTGAGCTGAATGAGCTGTTTATATATTTTGGAGATTAATCCTTTGTCCGTTGATTCATTTGCAAATATTTTCTCCCATTCTGAGGGTTGTCTTTTCGTCTTGTTTATGGTTTCCTTTGCTGTGCAAAAGCTTTGAAGTTTCATTAGGTCCCACTTGTTTATTTTTGTTTTTATTTCCATTACTCTAGGAGGTGGATCAAAAAAGATCTTGCTGTGATTTATGTCAAAGAGTGTTCTTCCTATGTTTTCCTCTAAGAGTTTTATAGTGTCCAGTCTTATATTTAGGTCTCTAATCCATTTTGAGTTTATTTTTGTGTATGGTGTTAGGGAGTATTCTAATTTCATTCTTTTACATGTAGCTGTCCAGTTTTCCCAACACCACTTATTGAAGAGACTGTCTTTTCTCCATTGTATATCTTTGCCTCCTTTGTCATAGATTAGTTGACCATAGGTGCGTGGGTTAATCTCTGGGCTTTCTATCTTGTTCCATTGATCTATGTTTCTGTTTTTGTGCCAGTACCATATTGTCTTGATTACTGTAGCTTTGTAGTATAGTCTGAAGTCAGGGAGTCTGATTCCTCCAGCTCCATTTTTTTGCCTCAAGACTGCTTTGGCTATTCGGGGTCTTTTGTGTCTCCATACAAATTTTAAGATGATTTGTTCTAGCTCCGTAAAAAATGCCATTGGTAATTTGATAGGGATTGCATTGAATCTGTAGATTGCTTTGGGTAGTATACTCATTTTCACAATGTTGATTCTTCCAATCCAAGAACATGGTATATCTCTCCATCTGTTGGTATCATCTTTAATTTCTTTCATCAGTGTCTTATAGTTTTCTGCATACAGGTCTTTTGTCTCCCTAGGTAGGTTTATTCCTAGGTATTTTATTCTTTTTGTTGCAATGGTAAATGGGAGTGTTTCCATAATTTCTCTTTCAGATTTTTCATCATTAGTGTATAGGAATGCAAGAGATTTCTGTGCATTAATTTTGTATCCTGCAACTTTACCATATTCATTAATTAGCTCTAGCAGTTTTCTGGTGGCAGTTTTAGGATTCTCTATGTATAGTATCATGTCATCCGCAAACAGTGACAGTTTTACTTCCTCTTTTCCAATTTGTATTCCTTTTATTTCTTTTTCTTCTCTGATTGCCGTGGCTAGGACTTCCAGAACTATGTTGAATAATAGTGGTGAGAGTGGGCAACCTTGTCTCGTTCCTGATCTTAGAGGAAATGCTTTCAGTTTTTCACCATTGAGAATGATGTTTGCTGTGGGTTTGTCATATATGGCCTTTATTATGTTGAGGTTGGTTCCCTGTATGCCCACTTTCTGGAGAGTTTTTATCATAAATGGGTGTTGAATTTTGTCAAAAGCTTTTTCTGCATCTATTGAGATGATCATATGGTTTTTATTCTTCAGTTTGTTAATATGGTGTATCACATTGATTGATTTGCGTATATTGAAGAATCCTTGCATCCCTGGGATAAATCCCACTTGATCGTGGTGTATGATCCTTTTAATGTGTTGTTGGATTCTGTTTGCTAGTATTTTGCTGAGGATTTTTGCATCTATATTCATCAGTGATATTGGTCTGTAATTTTCTTTTTTTGTAGTGTCTTTGTCTGGTTTTGGTATCAGGGTGATGGTGGCCCAGGCACTTTTCATCACGATGTTCCATGAAACCTTTCATCACATTGCTCCATAACCATTGTCATCACAATAGTCCATACCCTTGTCAACACAATGCTGCATAATCACTGTCATCACAATTCTCCATGACTGCTGTCATCACAATAATCCAGGACAATATTCATAACAGTGCTTCATGCCCCCGGTCATCACAGTGCTCCATGATACCTTTCATCACAATTCCTAGATGATCAATGTCATCACAATGCCCCATGACACCGGTCATCACAATTCGCTATGACCCTTGTCATCACAATACTCGATGAACCGTGTCATCACAGTGTTCCAGGACACATGTCATCACAATGATCCATGACTACTTTCATCACAATGCTCTAATACACCTGTCATCAAAATGCTCCAATACACCTGTCATCACAATGCTCTATGGCCCCTGTTATCATATTTCTCCATGATATATTTCATCACAAGTCTCCATGACCACTGTCATCACCATGCCTCATAACGCCTGTCATCTCAATGCTCCATGGCCCCTTTCATCACAATGCTCCATGAACCCAGTCATCACAATGTTCCCTGCCCTTTTCATCACAATGCTCCATGGGTCCTGTCACCACAATTCTCCATGCCCTTGTCATCAAAATGTTCCAGAACTCTTGTCATCATAATGCTCCATGCCAATGTCATCAAAGTGCTCCAATACACCTGTCATAACAATGCTCCATGGCCTTTGTCATCACAATGTTCCATGGCCCCTGTCATCACAATGCTCCATGCCCTTGCCATCAAAATGCTCCAGAACTCTTGTCATCATAATGCTCCATGCTAATGTCATCAAAATGCTCCATGACACTTGTCATCACAATGCTCCATGGCCTTTGTCATCACAATGTTCCATGGCCCCTGTCATCACAGTGCTCCATGATACCTTTCATCACAATTCTAGATGACCACTGTCATCACAATACCCCATGACAGATGTCATCACAATTCGTCATGGTCCTTGTCATCACAATGCTCCATGAAACGTGTCATCAGAATGTTCCAGGACACTTGTCATCACAATGATCCATGATCACTTTCATCACAATGCTCCATGAACCCTGTCATCTCAATGCTCCATAACCTTTGTATTCACAATGCTCCATGGCCCCTGTCATCACAGTGCTCCATGACCCCTTTCATCACAATGCTCCAACACCGCTGTCATCACAATGCCCCATGACGCCTGCCATCACAAATCTCCAAGCCCTCTCTTACCAAAAAGCTCCATGACCCCTGTCATCACAATGTTCTCTGCCCATATCATCACAATGCTCCTTGTCACCTTTAATCACAATGCTCCATGCCCTTTCATCACAATGCTCCAGAATTCTTGTCATCGCAATGTTCCCTGTCCGTGTCATCACAATGCTCCATGACCCTTGTCATCACAAAGCTCCATGACCCCTGTCATCACAATGATCCATGACTCCTTTCCTCACAGTGCTCCATTACCCTTTTCATCACAATGCTCCATGCCATTGTCAGCACAATGCTCCATGACACCTGTCATCACAATGCTCCATGGCCTTTGTCATCACAATGCTCCATGGCCCCTGTAATCACAGTGCTCCATGACCCGTTTCATCTCAGTGCTCCATGACCTCACTCATCACAATGCTCCATGGCCCTTGTCATCACAGTGCTCCAAGCCTTTGTCATCACACTGCTCCATGGCCCCTGTAATCACAATGCTCCATGCCCTTGTCATCACAAGGCTCCAGAACTCTTGTCATTATAATGCTCCATGTCCGTTTCATCACCATTCTCCATGACACTTGTCATCACAATGCCTCAGGTCTGTTGTCATCACCATGCTTCATGCCCGTGTCATCACAACGCTCCATGAATCTTATCTTCACAACGCTCCATGGCCCATGTCATCACAGTGCTCCATGACCCCTGTCAACACAACGCCTGATGACCCCTGTCATCAAAATGCTAAATGGCACTTGTCATCACAATGCTCTATGACGCCTGTCATCACTATTCTCCATGTCACTTGTTATCACAATGCTCCATGGCCCCTGTAATCACAGTACTCCATGACCCCTTTCATCACAATGCCCAATGCCACCTCTCATCACAATTCTCCATGGCATTTGTCATCACGATGCTCCATGACATCTGTCGTCACAATGCTCCATGACACTTGTCATCACAATGCTCGATGCCCCTTGTCATCACAATGTTCCTTGGTGCTTTTCATCGCAATGCTCCATGACAACTTTCATCAAAATACTCCAAGATTTGTTTCATCACAATGCTCCATGGCCCTTGTCATTACAAATCCACATAATCCCTTTCATCACAATTCTCCTTGGCAACTTACATAAAAATGCTCCATGCCCCTGTCATCACAATGCCCAATGATACCTGTTTTTACAATGATCCATGACCCTTGTCATCACAAGGCTCCATGTCCCTTGTATTCACAATGCTCCATGACCTCACTCATCACAATGCCCCATGACCCCTTTAATCACAATGCTCCATGGCCCTTGTCATCACAGTGTTCCAAGCCTTTGTCATCACACTGCTCCATGGCCCCTGTAATCACAATGCTCCATGCCCTTGTCATCACAAGGCTCCAGAACTCTTGTCATTATAATGCTCCATGTCCGTTTCATCACCATTCTCCATGACACTTGTCATCACAATGCTCCATGGCCCCTCTCATTACTGTGCTCCATAATAACTTTAATCACATTTCTAGATGACCACTGCCATCACAATGCCCCATGACATTGTCATCACAATTCGCCATGACCATTGTCATCACAATGCTCCATGAACCATGTCATCACAGGTTCCCAGGACTCTTGTCATCACAATGATCCATTACCACTTTCATCACAATGCTCCATGACCACTGTCATCTCAATGCTCCATGGCCTTTTTATTCACAATGCTCCATGGCCCCTGTAATTACAGTGTTCCATAACACCTTTCATCATAATGCTCCATGACCACTGCCATCTCAATGCCCCAATACGTCTGTCATCACAATTCTCCAAGGCCATTCTCATCACATTGCTCCATGACACCTGTCATCACAGTGTTCCCTGTCCATATCATCACAAGGCTCCATGTCCCCTATAATCACAATGCTCCATGCCTTTTTCCTCACAATGCTCCAGAATTCTTGTCATCACAATGTTCCAGGACCGTGGCATCACAATGCTACATGACCCTGGTCATCACAGTTCTCCATGACCTTTGTCATCACAATGCCCTAGGTCGCTTTTCATCACAATTCTCAATGACCACTTTAATCACTATGCTCGCTGACCATTTTCATCACATTTCTCTGTTGTCATTACAATTCCCCATGGCCCCTTTCTTCACAATGCTCCATGATGCCTGTCATCACAATGCTCCATGGCTTTTGTTATCACAATGCTCCAGGACCAGTTTCATCACAATAGTCCATCCCCCTTGTCATCACAGTGCACAATGAAACCTTTCATTACAATGCTCCATGACACTTGTCATCACAATGCTCCATGGCCTTTATCGTCACAATGCTCCCAGGCACTTTTCATCACGATGTTCCATGAAACCTTTCATCACATCATCACATTGCTCCATGACCATTGTCATCACAATAGTCCATACCCTTGTCAACACAATGCTGCATAATCCCTGTCATCACAATTCTCCATGACTGCTGTCATCACAATAATCCAGGACAATTTTCATAACAATGCTTCATGCCCCCAGTCATCACAGTGCTCCATGATACCTTTCATCACAATTCCTAGATGATCAATGTCATCACAATGCCCCATGACACCTGTCATCACAATTCGCTATGACCCTTGTCATCACAATACTCAATGAACCGTGTCATCACAGTGTTCCAGGACACATGTCATCACAATGATCCATGACTACTTTCATCACAATGCTCCAGTACACCTGACATCACAATGCTCCAATAAACCTGTCATCACAATGCTCCATAGCCCCTGTTATCATATTGCTCCATGAATTCTTTCATCACAATGCTCCATGCCCCCTGTCATCACAGTGCCCCGTAACCCCTCTAATCACAATGCTGCATGACCCTGTCATCTCAATGCTACATGACACCTGTCATCATATTGTTCCATGGCCTATGTATTCACAATGCTCCATGGACCCTGTAATCACACTGCTCCATGTTCCCTTTCAACACAATGCTCAATGACCCCTGTCATCACAATGTTCCATGAAAGTTGTCTTCAAAATGCTCCATGACCCCGGTCACCACAAGGTTCCCTGCCCTTGTCATCACAATGCTCCATGACCCTTGGAATCACAATGGCACATGGCCTTGTCATCACAAAGTTCCACGGCGTCTGTCATCACCATTCTCCATGGACTTTCTCATCACAATGCTCTATGACCCCTGTCATCACAATGCTTGATGACCATTGTCATCACAATGCTCCAAGGCCCCTGTCATCACAATGCCTTATGGTCTTTGTAATCACAATGCTCAATGACCCTTGTCATCACAATGCTCCATGCCATTGTCATCACAATGCTCCATGGCCCCTGTAATCACAATGCTCCATGCCCTTGTCATCACAATGCTCCAGAACACTTGTCATCATAATACTCCATTCCCGTGTCATCCCATTGCTCAATGACACTTGTCATCGAAATGTTCCTTGGCCTTTTTCATCACAGTGGTCCATGATACCTTTAATCAAAATTCTACATGACCACTGTCATCACAATGCAAGATGACCAATGTCATCACAATGCCCCATGACACGTGTCATCACAATTCACCTTGGCCCTTTTCATCTCAATGCTGTATGAACCGTGTCATCACTAGGTTCCAGGACACTTGTCATCACAGTGATCCATGACCACTTTCATCACAATTCTCCATGAACTCTGTTATCTCAACGCTCCATGGCCATTTTATTCACAATGCAGCATTGTCCCGATAATCTCGTTGCTCCATGAACACTTTCATCACAATGCTCCTTGCCCACTGTCACCATAATGCCCCATGACGTCTCTCATCACTGTGCTCCAAGGCCACTCTCATTGAAATGCTCCATGATCTGTGTCAGCACAATATTGCATGACACTTGTCATCACAATGCTCCATGATCCCTGTAATCAAAATGATCCCTGCCAATGTCATCACAATGCTCCATGTCTCCTGTAATCACAATGCTCCATGCCCTTGTCATCACAATGCTCCAGGTCTGTTGTCATCACCAAGCTTCATGCCCGTGTCATCACAATGCTCCATGAATCTTGTGTTCACAATGCTCCATGGCCCATGTCATCACAATGCTCCATGACCCCTGTCATCACAATGCTCCATGATACCTTTCATCACAATTCCAGATGACCACTGTCATCCCAATGTCCCATGACACCTGTCATCACAATTTGCTATGACCCTTGTCATCACAATACTCGATGAACCATGTCATCACAGTGTTCCAGGACACATGTCATCAAAATGATCCATGACTCCTTTCATCACAATGCTCCAATACACCTGTCATCACAATGCTCCAATACACCTGTCATCACAATGCTCCAATAAACCTGTCATCACAATGCTCCATGGCACCTGTTATCATATTGCTCCATGACACCTGTCATCACAATGCTCCATGACACTTGTCATCACAACGCTCCATGGCCTTTATGGTCACAATGCTCCCAGGCACTTTTTTTTTTTTTTTGTATTAGTTGTTTTGTTTGTTTTTTTATACTGCAGGTTCTTATTAGGCATCAATTTTATACATATCAGTGTATACATGTCAATCCCAATCGCCCAATTCAGCACACCACCATCCCCACCTCACCGCAGTTTTCCCCTCTTGGTGTCCATATGTCCATTCTCTACATCTGTGTCTCAACTTCTGCCCTGCAAACTGGCTCATCTGTACCATTTTTCTAGGTTCCACATACATGCATTAATATATGATATTTGTTTTTCTCTTTCTGACTTACTTCACTCTGTATGACAGTCTCTAGATCCATCCACGTCTCAACAAATGACTCAATTTCGTTCCTTTTCATGGCTGAGTAATATTCCATTGTATATATGTACCACATCTTCTTTATCCATTCGTCTGTTGATGGGCATTTAGGTTGCTTCCATGACCTGGCTATTGTAAATAGTGCTGCAATGAACATTCGGGTGCATGTGTCTTTTTGAATTACGGTTTTCTCTGGGTATATGCCCAGTAGTGGGATTGCTGGGTCATATGGTAATTCTATTTTTAGTTTTTTAAGGAACCTCCATATTGTTCTCCATAGTGGCTGTATCAATTTACATTCCCACCAACAGTGCAAGAGGGTTCCCTTTTCTCCACGCCCTCTCCAGCATTTGTTGTTTGTAGATTTTCTGATGATGCCCATTCTAACAGGAGTGAGGTGATACCTCATTGTAGTTTTGATTTGCATTTCTCTAATAATTAGTGATGTTGAGCAGCTTTTCATGTGCTTCGTGGCCGTCTGTATGTCTTCTTTGGAGAAATGTCTATTTAGGTCTTCTGCCCATTTTTGGATTGCGGTGTTTGTTTCTTTGATATTGAGCTGAATGAGCTGTTTATATATTTTGGAGATTAATCCTTTGTCCGTTGATTCATTTGCAAATATTTTCTCCCATTCTGAGGGTTGTCTTTTCGTCTTGTTTATGGTTTCCTTTGCTGTGCAAAAGCTTTGAAGTTTCATTAGGTCCCACTTGTTTATTTTTGTTTTTATTTCCATTACTCTAGGAGGTGGATCAAAAAAGATCTTGCTGTGATTTATGTCAAAGAGTGTTCTTCCTATGTTTTCCTCTAAGAGTTTTATAGTGTCCAGTCTTATATTTAGGTCTCTAATCCATTTTGAGTTTATTTTTGTGTATGGTGTTAGGGAGTATTCTAATTTCATTCTTTTACATGTAGCTGTCCAGTTTTCCCAACACCACTTATTGAAGAGACTGTCTTTTCTCCATTGTATATCTTTGCCTCCTTTGTCATAGATTAGTTGACCATAGGTGCGTGGGTTAATCTCTGGGCTTTCTATCTTGTTCCATTGATCTATGTTTCTGTTTTTGTGCCAGTACCATATTGTCTTGATTACTGTAGCTTTGTAGTATAGTCTGAAGTCAGGGAGTCTGATTCCTCCAGCTCCATTTTTTTGCCTCAAGACTGCTTTGGCTATTCGGGGTCTTTTGTGTCTCCATACAAATTTTAAGATGATTTGTTCTAGCTCCGTAAAAAATGCCATTGGTAATTTGATAGGGATTGCATTGAATCTGTAGATTGCTTTGGGTAGTATACTCATTTTCACAATGTTGATTCTTCCAATCCAAGAACATGGTATATCTCTCCATCTGTTGGTATCATCTTTAATTTCTTTCATCAGTGTCTTATAGTTTTCTGCATACAGGTCTTTTGTCTCCCTAGGTAGGTTTATTCCTAGGTATTTTATTCTTTTTGTTGCAATGGTAAATGGGAGTGTTTCCATAATTTCTCTTTCAGATTTTTCATCATTAGTGTATAGGAATGCAAGAGATTTCTGTGCATTAATTTTGTATCCTGCAACTTTACCATATTCATTAATTAGCTCTAGCAGTTTTCTGGTGGCAGTTTTAGGATTCTCTATGTATAGTATCATGTCATCCGCAAACAGTGACAGTTTTACTTCCTCTTTTCCAATTTGTATTCCTTTTATTTCTTTTTCTTCTCTGATTGCCGTGGCTAGGACTTCCAGAACTATGTTGAATAATAGTGGTGAGAGTGGGCAACCTTGTCTCGTTCCTGATCTTAGAGGAAATGCTTTCAGTTTTTCACCATTGAGAATGATGTTTGCTGTGGGTTTGTCATATATGGCCTTTATTATGTTGAGGTTGGTTCCCTGTATGCCCACTTTCTGGAGAGTTTTTATCATAAATGGGTGTTGAATTTTGTCAAAAGCTTTTTCTGCATCTATTGAGATGATCATATGGTTTTTATTCTTCAGTTTGTTAATATGGTGTATCACATTGATTGATTTGCGTATATTGAAGAATCCTTGCATCCCTGGGATAAATCCCACTTGATCGTGGTGTATGATCCTTTTAATGTGTTGTTGGATTCTGTTTGCTAGTATTTTGCTGAGGATTTTTGCATCTATATTCATCAGTGATATTGGTCTGTAATTTTCTTTTTTTGTAGTGTCTTTGTCTGGTTTTGGTATCAGGGTGATGGTGGCCCAGGCACTTTTCATCACGATGTTCCATGAAACCTTTCATCACATTGCTCCATAACCATTGTCATCACAATAGTCCATACCCTTGTCAACACAATGCTGCATAATCACTGTCATCACAATTCTCCATGACTGCTGTCATCACAATAATCCAGGACAATATTCATAACAGTGCTTCATGCCCCCGGTCATCACAGTGCTCCATGATACCTTTCATCACAATTCCTAGATGATCAATGTCATCACAATGCCCCATGACACCGGTCATCACAATTCGCTATGACCCTTGTCATCACAATACTCGATGAACCGTGTCATCACAGTGTTCCAGGACACATGTCATCACAATGATCCATGACTACTTTCATCACAATGCTCTAATACACCTGTCATCAAAATGCTCCAATACACCTGTCATCACAATGCTCTATGGCCCCTGTTATCATATTTCTCCATGATATATTTCATCACAAGTCTCCATGACCACTGTCATCACCATGCCTCATAACGCCTGTCATCTCAATGCTCCATGGCCCCTTTCATCACAATGCTCCATGAACCCAGTCATCACAATGTTCCCTGCCCTTTTCATCACAATGCTCCATGGGTCCTGTCACCACAATTCTCCATGCCCTTGTCATCAAAATGTTCCAGAACTCTTGTCATCATAATGCTCCATGCCAATGTCATCAAAATGCTCCAATACACCTGTCATAACAATGCTCCATGGCCTTTGTCATCACAATGTTCCATGGCCCCTGTCATCACAATGCTCCATGCCCTTGCCATCAAAATGCTCCAGAACTCTTGTCATCATAATGCTCCATGCTAATGTCATCAAAATGCTCCATGACACTTGTCATCACAATGCTCCATGGCCTTTGTCATCACAATGTTCCATGGCCCCTGTCATCACAGTGCTCCATGATACCTTTCATCACAATTCTAGATGACCACTGTCATCACAATACCCCATGACAGATGTCATCACAATTCGTCATGGTCCTTGTCATCACAATGCTCCATGAAACGTGTCATCAGAATGTTCCAGGACACTTGTCATCACAATGATCCATGATCACTTTCATCACAATGCTCCATGAACCCTGTCATCTCAATGCTCCATAACCTTTGTATTCACAATGCTCCATGGCCCCTGTCATCACAGTGCTCCATGACCCCTTTCATCACAATGCTCCAACACCGCTGTCATCACAATGCCCCATGACGCCTGCCATCACAAATCTCCAAGCCCTCTCTTACCAAAAAGCTCCATGACCCCTGTCATCACAATGTTCTCTGCCCATATCATCACAATGCTCCTTGTCACCTTTAATCACAATGCTCCATGCCCTTTCATCACAATGCTCCAGAATTCTTGTCATCGCAATGTTCCCTGTCCGTGTCATCACAATGCTCCATGACCCTTGTCATCACAAAGCTCCATGACCCCTGTCATCACAATGATCCATGACTCCTTTCCTCACAGTGCTCCATTACCCTTTTCATCACAATGCTCCATGCCATTGTCAGCACAATGCTCCATGACACCTGTCATCACAATGCTCCATGGCCTTTGTCATCACAATGCTCCATGGCCCCTGTAATCACAGTGCTCCATGACCCGTTTCATCTCAGTGCTCCATGACCTCACTCATCACAATGCTCCATGGCCCTTGTCATCACAGTGCTCCAAGCCTTTGTCATCACACTGCTCCATGGCCCCTGTAATCACAATGCTCCATGCCCTTGTCATCACAAGGCTTCAGAACTCTTGTCATTATAATGCTCCATGTCCGTTTCATCACCATTCTCCATGACACTTGTCATCACAATGCCTCAGGTCTGTTGTCATCACCATGCTTCATGCCCGTGTCATCACAATGCTCCATGAATCTTATCTTCACAACGCTCCATGGCCCATGTCATCACAGTGCTCCATGACCCCTGTCAACACAACGCCTGATGACCCCTGTCATCAAAATGCTAAATGGCACTTGTCATCACAATGCTCTATGACGCCTGTCATCACTATTCTCCATGTCACTTGTTATCACAATGCTCCATGGCCCCTGTAATCACAGTACTCCATGACCCCTTTCATCACAATGCCCAATGCCACCTCTCATCACAATTCTCCATGGCATTTGTCATCACGATGCTCCATGACATCTGTCGTCACAATGCTCCATGACACTTGTCATCACAATGCTCGATGCCCCTTGTCATCACAATGTTCCTTGGTGCTTTTCATCGCAATGCTCCATGACAACTTTCATCAAAATACTCCAAGATTTGTTTCATCACAATGCTCCATGGCCCTTGTCATTACAAATCCACATAATCCCTTTCATCACAATTCTCCTTGGCAACTTACATAAAAATGCTCCATGCCCCTGTCATCACAATGCCCAATGATACCTGTTTTTACAATGATCCATGACCCTTGTCATCACAAGGCTCCATGTCCCTTGTATTCACAATGCTCCATGACCTCACTCATCACAATGCCCCATGACCCCTTTAATCACAATGCTCCATGGCCCTTGTCATCACAGTGTTCCAAGCCTTTGTCATCACACTGCTCCATGGCCCCTGTAATCACAATGCTCCATGCCCTTGTCATCACAAGGCTCCAGAACTCTTGTCATTATAATGCTCCATGTCCGTTTCATCACCATTCTCCATGACACTTGTCATCACAATGCTCCATGGCCCCTCTCATTACTGTGCTCCATAATAACTTTAATCACATTTCTAGATGACCACTGCCATCACAATGCCCCATGACATTGTCATCACAATTCGCCATGACCATTGTCATCACAATGCTCCATGAACCATGTCATCACAGGTTCCCAGGACTCTTGTCATCACAATGATCCATTACCACTTTCATCACAATGCTCCATGACCACTGTCATCTCAATGCTCCATGGCCTTTTTATTCACAATGCTCCATGGCCCCTGTAATTACAGTGTTCCATAACACCTTTCATCATAATGCTCCATGACCACTGCCATCTCAATGCCCCAATACGTCTGTCATCACAATTCTCCAAGGCCATTCTCATCACATTGCTCCATGACACCTGTCATCACAGTGTTCCCTGTCCATATCATCACAAGGCTCCATGTCCCCTATAATCACAATGCTCCATGCCTTTTTCCTCACAATGCTCCAGAATTCTTGTCATCACAATGTTCCAGGACCGTGGCATCACAATGCTACATGACCCTGGTCATCACAGTTCTCCATGACCTTTGTCATCACAATGCCCTAGGTCGCTTTTCATCACAATTCTCAATGACCACTTTAATCACTATGCTCGCTGACCATTTTCATCACATTTCTCTGTTGTCATTACAATTCCCCATGGCCCCTTTCTTCACAATGCTCCATGATGCCTGTCATCACAATGCTCCATGGCTTTTGTTATCACAATGCTCCAGGACCAGTTTCATCACAATAGTCCATCCCCCTTGTCATCACAGTGCACAATGAAACCTTTCATTACAATGCTCCATGACACTTGTCATCACAATGCTCCATGGCCTTTATCGTCACAATGCTCCCAGGCACTTTTCATCACGATGTTCCATGAAACCTTTCATCACATCATCACATTGCTCCATGACCATTGTCATCACAATAGTCCATACCCTTGTCAACACAATGCTGCATAATCCCTGTCATCACAATTCTCCATGACTGCTGTCATCACAATAATCCAGGACAATTTTCATAACAATGCTTCATGCCCCCAGTCATCACAGTGCTCCATGATACCTTTCATCACAATTCCTAGATGATCAATGTCATCACAATGCCCCATGACACCTGTCATCACAATTCGCTATGACCCTTGTCATCACAATACTCAATGAACCGTGTCATCACAGTGTTCCAGGACACATGTCATCACAATGATCCATGACTACTTTCATCACAATGCTCCAGTACACCTGACATCACAATGCTCCAATAAACCTGTCATCACAATGCTCCATAGCCCCTGTTATCATATTGCTCCATGAATTCTTTCATCACAATGCTCCATGCCCCCTGTCATCACAGTGCCCCGTAACCCCTCTAATCACAATGCTGCATGACCCTGTCATCTCAATGCTACATGACACCTGTCATCATATTGTTCCATGGCCTATGTATTCACAATGCTCCATGGACCCTGTAATCACACTGCTCCATGTTCCCTTTCAACACAATGCTCAATGACCCCTGTCATCACAATGTTCCATGAAAGTTGTCTTCAAAATGCTCCATGACCCCGGTCACCACAAGGTTCCCTGCCCTTGTCATCACAATGCTCCATGACCCTTGGAATCACAATGGCACATGGCCTTGTCATCACAAAGTTCCACGGCGTCTGTCATCACCATTCTCCATGGACTTTCTCATCACAATGCTCTATGACCCCTGTCATCACAATGCTTGATGACCATTGTCATCACAATGCTCCAAGGCCCCTGTCATCACAATGCCTTATGGTCTTTGTAATCACAATGCTCAATGACCCTTGTCATCACAATGCTCCATGCCGTTGTCATCACAATGCTCCATGGCCCCTGTAATCACAGTGCTCCATGACCCGTTTCATCTCAGTGCTCCATGACCTCACTCATCACAATGCTCCATGGCCCTTGTCATCACAGTGCTCCAAGCCTTTGTCATCACACTGCTCCATGGCCCCTGTAATCACAATGCTCCATGCCCTTGTCATCACAAGGCTCCAGAACTCTTGTCATTATAATGCTCCATGTCCGTTTCATCACCATTCTCCATGACACTTGTCATCACAATGCCTCAGGTCTGTTGTCATCACCATGCTTCATGCCCGTGTCATCACAATGCTCCATGAATCTTATCTTCACAACGCTCCATGGCCCATGTCATCACAGTGCTCCATGACCCCTGTCAACACAACGCCTGATGACCCCTGTCATCAAAATGCTAAATGGCACTTGTCATCACAATGCTCTATGACGCCTGTCATCACTATTCTCCATGTCACTTGTTATCACAATGCTCCATGGCCCCTGTAATCACAGTACTCCATGACCCCTTTCATCACAATGCCCAATGCCACCTCTCATCACAATTCTCCATGGCATTTGTCATCACGATGCTCCATGACATCTGTCGTCACAATGCTCCATGACACTTGTCATCACAATGCTCGATGCCCCTTGTCATCACAATGTTCCTTGGTGCTTTTCATCGCAATGCTCCATGACAACTTTCATCAAAATACTCCAAGATTTGTTTCATCACAATGCTCCATGGCCCTTGTCATTACAAATCCACATAATCCCTTTCATCACAATTCTCCTTGGCAACTTACATAAAAATGCTCCATGCCCCTGTCATCACAATGCCCAATGATACCTGTTTTTACAATGATCCATGACCCTTGTCATCACAAGGCTCCATGTCCCTTGTATTCACAATGCTCCATGACCTCACTCATCACAATGCCCCATGACCCCTTTAATCACAATGCTCCATGGCCCTTGTCATCACAGTGTTCCAAGCCTTTGTCATCACACTGCTCCATGGCCCCTGTAATCACAATGCTCCATGCCCTTGTCATCACAAGGCTCCAGAACTCTTGTCATTATAATGCTCCATGTCCGTTTCATCACCATTCTCCATGACACTTGTCATCACAATGCTCCATGGCCCCTCTCATTACTGTGCTCCATAATAACTTTAATCACATTTCTAGATGACCACTGCCATCACAATGCCCCATGACATTGTCATCACAATTCGCCATGACCATTGTCATCACAATGCTCCATGAACCATGTCATCACAGGTTCCCAGGACTCTTGTCATCACAATGATCCATTACCACTTTCATCACAATGCTCCATGACCACTGTCATCTCAATGCTCCATGGCCTTTTTATTCACAATGCTCCATGGCCCCTGTAATTACAGTGTTCCATAACACCTTTCATCATAATGCTCCATGACCACTGCCATCTCAATGCCCCAATACGTCTGTCATCACAATTCTCCAAGGCCATTCTCATCACATTGCTCCATGACACCTGTCATCACAGTGTTCCCTGTCCATATCATCACAAGGCTCCATGTCCCCTATAATCACAATGCTCCATGCCTTTTTCCTCACAATGCTCCAGAATTCTTGTCATCACAATGTTCCAGGACCGTGGCATCACAATGCTACATGACCCTGGTCATCACAGTTCTCCATGACCTTTGTCATCACAATGCCCTAGGTCGCTTTTCATCACAATTCTCAATGACCACTTTAATCACTATGCTCGCTGACCATTTTCATCACATTTCTCTGTTGTCATTACAATTCCCCATGGCCCCTTTCTTCACAATGCTCCATGATGCCTGTCATCACAATGCTCCATGGCTTTTGTTATCACAATGCTCCAGGACCAGTTTCATCACAATAGTCCATCCCCCTTGTCATCACAGTGCACAATGAAACCTTTCATTACAATGCTCCATGACACTTGTCATCACAATGCTCCATGGCCTTTATCGTCACAATGCTCCCAGGCACTTTTCATCACGATGTTCCATGAAACCTTTCATCACATCATCACATTGCTCCATGACCATTGTCATCACAATAGTCCATACCCTTGTCAACACAATGCTGCATAATCCCTGTCATCACAATTCTCCATGACTGCTGTCATCACAATAATCCAGGACAATTTTCATAACAATGCTTCATGCCCCCAGTCATCACAGTGCTCCATGATACCTTTCATCACAATTCCTAGATGATCAATGTCATCACAATGCCCCATGACACCTGTCATCACAATTCGCTATGACCCTTGTCATCACAATACTCAATGAACCGTGTCATCACAGTGTTCCAGGACACATGTCATCACAATGATCCATGACTACTTTCATCACAATGCTCCAGTACACCTGACATCACAATGCTCCAATAAACCTGTCATCACAATGCTCCATAGCCCCTGTTATCATATTGCTCCATGAATTCTTTCATCACAATGCTCCATGCCCCCTGTCATCACAGTGCCCCGTAACCCCTCTAATCACAATGCTGCATGACCCTGTCATCTCAATGCTACATGACACCTGTCATCATATTGTTCCATGGCCTATGTATTCACAATGCTCCATGGACCCTGTAATCACACTGCTCCATGTTCCCTTTCAACACAATGCTCAATGACCCCTGTCATCACAATGTTCCATGAAAGTTGTCTTCAAAATGCTCCATGACCCCGGTCACCACAAGGTTCCCTGCCCTTGTCATCACAATGCTCCATGACCCTTGGAATCACAATGGCACATGGCCTTGTCATCACAAAGTTCCACGGCGTCTGTCATCACCATTCTCCATGGACTTTCTCATCACAATGCTCTATGACCCCTGTCATCACAATGCTTGATGACCATTGTCATCACAATGCTCCAAGGCCCCTGTCATCACAATGCCTTATGGTCTTTGTAATCACAATGCTCAATGACCCTTGTCATCACAATGCTCCATGCCGTTGTCATCACAATGCTCCATGGCCCCTGTAATCACAATGCTCCATGTCCTTGTCATCACAATGCTCCAGAACACTTGTCATCATAATACTCCATTCCCGTGTCATCCCATTGCTCAATGACACTTGTCATCGAAATGTTCCTTGGCCTTTTTCATCACAGTGGTCCATGATACCTTTAATCAAAATTCTACATGACCACTGTCATCACAATGCAAGATGACCAATGTCATCACAATGCCCCATGACACGTGTCATCACAATTCACCTTGGCCCTTTTCATCTCAATGCTGTATGAACCGTGTCATCACTAGGTTCCAGGACACTTGTCATCACAGTGATCCATGACCACTTTCATCACAATTCTCCATGAACTCTGTTATCTCAACGCTCCATGGCCATTTTATTCACAATGCAGCATTGTCCCGATAATCGCGTTGCTCCATGAACACTTTCATCACAATGCTCCTTGCCCACTGTCACCATAATGCCCCATGACGTCTCTCATCACTGTGCTCCAAGGCCACTCTCATTGAAATGCTCCATGATCTGTGTCAGCACAATATTGCATGACACTTGTCATCACAATGCTCCATGATCCCTGTAATCAAAATGATCCCTGCCAATGTCATCACAATGCTCCATGTCTCCTGTAATCACAATGCTCCATGCCCTTGTCATCACAATGCTCCAGGTCTGTTGTCATCACCAAGCTTCATGCCCGTGTCATCACAATGCTCCATGAATCTTGTGTTCACAATGCTCCATGGCCCATGTCATCACAATGCTCCATGACCCCTGTCATCACAATGCTCCATGATACCTTTCATCACAATTCCAGATGACCACTGTCATCCCAATGTCCCATGACACCTGTCATCACAATTTGCTATGACCCTTGTCATCACAATACTCGATGAACCATGTCATCACAGTGTTCCAGGACACATGTCATCAAAATGATCCATGACTCCTTTCATCACAATGCTCCAATACACCTGTCATCACAATGCTCCAATACACCTGTCATCACAATGCTCCAATAAACCTGTCATCACAATGCTCCATGGCACCTGTTATCATATTGCTCCATGACACCTGTCATCACAATGCTCCATGACACTTGTCATCACAACGCTCCATGGCCTTTATGGTCACAATGCTCCCAGGCACTTTTTTTTTTTTTTTTTTGTATTAGTTGTTTTGTTTGTTTTTTTATACTGCAGGTTCTTATTAGGCATCAATTTTATACATATCAGTGTATACATGTCAATCCCAATCGCCCAATTCAGCACACCACCATCCCCACCTCACCGCAGTTTTCCCCTCTTGGTGTCCATATGTCCATTCTCTACATCTGTGTCTCAACTTCTGCCCTGCAAACTGGCTCATCTGTACCATTTTTCTAGGTTCCACATACATGCATTAATATATGATATTTGTTTTTCTCTTTCTGACTTACTTCACTCTGTATGACAGTCTCTAGATCCATCCACGTCTCAACAAATGACTCAATTTCGTTCCTTTTCATGGCTGAGTAATATTCCATTGTATATATGTACCACATCTTCTTTATCCATTCGTCTGTTGATGGGCATTTAGGTTGCTTCCATGACCTGGCTATTGTAAATAGTGCTGCAATGAACATTCGGGTGCATGTGTCTTTTTGAATTACGGTTTTCTCTGGGTATATGCCCAGTAGTGGGATTGCTGGGTCATATGGTAATTCTATTTTTAGTTTTTTAAGGAACCTCCATATTGTTCTCCATAGTGGCTGTATCAATTTACATTCCCACCAACAGTGCAAGAGGGTTCCCTTTTCTCCACGCCCTCTCCAGCATTTGTTGTTTGTAGATTTTCTGATGATGCCCATTCTAACAGGAGTGAGGTGATACCTCATTGTAGTTTTGATTTGCATTTCTCTAATAATTAGTGATGTTGAGCAGCTTTTCATGTGCTTCGTGGCCGTCTGTATGTCTTCTTTGGAGAAATGTCTATTTAGGTCTTCTGCCCATTTTTGGATTGCGGTGTTTGTTTCTTTGATATTGAGCTGAATGAGCTGTTTATATATTTTGGAGATTAATCCTTTGTCCGTTGATTCATTTGCAAATATTTTCTCCCATTCTGAGGGTTGTCTTTTCGTCTTGTTTATGGTTTCCTTTGCTGTGCAAAAGCTTTGAAGTTTCATTAGGTCCCACTTGTTTATTTTTGTTTTTATTTCCATTACTCTAGGAGGTGGATCAAAAAAGATCTTGCTGTGATTTATGTCAAAGAGTGTTCTTCCTATGTTTTCCTCTAAGAGTTTTATAGTGTCCAGTCTTATATTTAGGTCTCTAATCCATTTTGAGTTTATTTTTGTGTATGGTGTTAGGGAGTATTCTAATTTCATTCTTTTACATGTAGCTGTCCAGTTTTCCCAACACCACTTATTGAAGAGACTGTCTTTTCTCCATTGTATATCTTTGCCTCCTTTGTCATAGATTAGTTGACCATAGGTGCGTGGGTTAATCTCTGGGCTTTCTATCTTGTTCCATTGATCTATGTTTCTGTTTTTGTGCCAGTACCATATTGTCTTGATTACTGTAGCTTTGTAGTATAGTCTGAAGTCAGGGAGTCTGATTCCTCCAGCTCCATTTTTTTGCCTCAAGACTGCTTTGGCTATTCGGGGTCTTTTGTGTCTCCATACAAATTTTAAGATGATTTGTTCTAGCTCCGTAAAAAATGCCATTGGTAATTTGATAGGGATTGCATTGAATCTGTAGATTGCTTTGGGTAGTATACTCATTTTCACAATGTTGATTCTTCCAATCCAAGAACATGGTATATCTCTCCATCTGTTGGTATCATCTTTAATTTCTTTCATCAGTGTCTTATAGTTTTCTGCATACAGGTCTTTTGTCTCCCTAGGTAGGTTTATTCCTAGGTATTTTATTCTTTTTGTTGCAATGGTAAATGGGAGTGTTTCCATAATTTCTCTTTCAGATTTTTCATCATTAGTGTATAGGAATGCAAGAGATTTCTGTGCATTAATTT
Organism: Balaenoptera physalus; assembly: GCF_965194825.1. NCBI lineage: Eukaryota > Metazoa > Chordata > Mammalia > Artiodactyla > Balaenopteridae > Balaenoptera > Balaenoptera physalus. Next base: position 178,903 of record NW_028125764.1, read on the forward strand.
TGTATCCTGCAACTTTACCATATTCATTAATTAGCTCTAGCAGTTTTCTGGTGGCAGTTTTAGGATTCTCTATGTATAGTATCATGTCATCCGCAAACAGTGACAGTTTTACTTCCTCTTTTCCAATTTGTATTCCTTTTATTTCTTTTTCTTCTCTGATTGCCGTGGCTAGGACTTCCAGAACTATGTTGAATAATAGTGGTGAGAGTGGGCAACCTTGTCTCGTTCCTGATCTTAGAGGAAATGCTTTCAGTTTTTCACCATTGAGAATGATGTTTGCTGTGGGTTTGTCATATATGGCCTTTATTATGTTGAGGTTGGTTCCCTGTATGCCCACTTTCTGGAGAGTTTTTATCATAAATGGGTGTTGAATTTTGTCAAAAGCTTTTTCTGCATCTATTGAGATGATCATATGGTTTTTATTCTTCAGTTTGTTAATATGGTGTATCACATTGATTGATTTGCGTATATTGAAGAATCCTTGCATCCCTGGGATAAATCCCACTTGATCGTGGTGTATGATCCTTTTAATGTGTTGTTGGATTCTGTTTGCTAGTATTTTGCTGAGGATTTTTGCATCTATATTCATCAGTGATATTGGTCTGTAATTTTCTTTTTTTGTAGTGTCTTTGTCTGGTTTTGGTATCAGGGTGATGGTGGCCCAGGCACTTTTCATCACGATGTTCCATGAAACCTTTCATCACATTGCTCCATAACCATTGTCATCACAATAGTCCATACCCTTGTCAACACAATGCTGCATAATCACTGTCATCACAATTCTCCATGACTGCTGTCATCACAATAATCCAGGACAATATTCATAACAGTGCTTCATGCCCCCGGTCATCACAGTGCTCCATGATACCTTTCATCACAATTCCTAGATGATCAATGTCATCACAATGCCCCATGACACCGGTCATCACAATTCGCTATGACCCTTGTCATCACAATACTCGATGAACCGTGTCATCACAGTGTTCCAGGACACATGTCATCACAATGATCCATGACTACTTTCATCACAATGCTCTAATACACCTGTCATCAAAATGCTCCAATACACCTGTCATCACAATGCTCTATGGCCCCTGTTATCATATTTCTCCATGATATATTTCATCACAAGTCTCCATGACCACTGTCATCACCATGCCTCATAACGCCTGTCATCTCAATGCTCCATGGCCCCTTTCATCACAATGCTCCATGAACCCAGTCATCACAATGTTCCCTGCCCTTTTCATCACAATGCTCCATGGGTCCTGTCACCACAATTCTCCATGCCCTTGTCATCAAAATGTTCCAGAACTCTTGTCATCATAATGCTCCATGCCAATGTCATCAAAATGCTCCAATACACCTGTCATAACAATGCTCCATGGCCTTTGTCATCACAATGTTCCATGGCCCCTGTCATCACAATGCTCCATGCCCTTGCCATCAAAATGCTCCAGAACTCTTGTCATCATAATGCTCCATGCTAATGTCATCAAAATGCTCCATGACACTTGTCATCACAATGCTCCATGGCCTTTGTCATCACAATGTTCCATGGCCCCTGTCATCACAGTGCTCCATGATACCTTTCATCACAATTCTAGATGACCACTGTCATCACAATACCCCATGACAGATGTCATCACAATTCGTCATGGTCCTTGTCATCACAATGCTCCATGAAACGTGTCATCAGAATGTTCCAGGACACTTGTCATCACAATGATCCATGATCACTTTCATCACAATGCTCCATGAACCCTGTCATCTCAATGCTCCATAACCTTTGTATTCACAATGCTCCATGGCCCCTGTCATCACAGTGCTCCATGACCCCTTTCATCACAATGCTCCAACACCGCTGTCATCACAATGCCCCATGACGCCTGCCATCACAAATCTCCAAGCCCTCTCTTACCAAAAAGCTCCATGACCCCTGTCATCACAATGTTCTCTGCCCATATCATCACAATGCTCCTTGTCACCTTTAATCACAATGCTCCATGCCCTTTCATCACAATGCTCCAGAATTCTTGTCATCGCAATGTTCCCTGTCCGTGTCATCACAATGCTCCATGACCCTTGTCATCACAAAGCTCCATGACCCCTGTCATCACAATGATCCATGACTCCTTTCCTCACAGTGCTCCATTACCCTTTTCATCACAATGCTCCATGCCATTGTCAGCACAATGCTCCATGACACCTGTCATCACAATGCTCCATGGCCTTTGTCATCACAATGCTCCATGGCCCCTGTAATCACAGTGCTCCATGACCCGTTTCATCTCAGTGCTCCATGACCTCACTCATCACAATGCTCCATGGCCCTTGTCATCACAGTGCTCCAAGCCTTTGTCATCACACTGCTCCATGGCCCCTGTAATCACAATGCTCCATGCCCTTGTCATCACAAGGCTCCAGAACTCTTGTCATTATAATGCTCCATGTCCGTTTCATCACCATTCTCCATGACACTTGTCATCACAATGCCTCAGGTCTGTTGTCATCACCATGCTTCATGCCCGTGTCATCACAATGCTCCATGAATCTTATCTTCACAACGCTCCATGGCCCATGTCATCACAGTGCTCCATGACCCCTGTCAACACAACGCCTGATGACCCCTGTCATCAAAATGCTAAATGGCACTTGTCATCACAATGCTCTATGACGCCTGTCATCACTATTCTCCATGTCACTTGTTATCACAATGCTCCATGGCCCCTGTAATCACAGTACTCCATGACCCCTTTCATCACAATGCCCAATGCCACCTCTCATCACAATTCTCCATGGCATTTGTCATCACGATGCTCCATGACATCTGTCGTCACAATGCTCCATGACACTTGTCATCACAATGCTCGATGCCCCTTGTCATCACAATGTTCCTTGGTGCTTTTCATCGCAATGCTCCATGACAACTTTCATCAAAATACTCCAAGATTTGTTTCATCACAATGCTCCATGGCCCTTGTCATTACAAATCCACATAATCCCTTTCATCACAATTCTCCTTGGCAACTTACATAAAAATGCTCCATGCCCCTGTCATCACAATGCCCAATGATACCTGTTTTTACAATGATCCATGACCCTTGTCATCACAAGGCTCCATGTCCCTTGTATTCACAATGCTCCATGACCTCACTCATCACAATGCCCCATGACCCCTTTAATCACAATGCTCCATGGCCCTTGTCATCACAGTGTTCCAAGCCTTTGTCATCACACTGCTCCATGGCCCCTGTAATCACAATGCTCCATGCCCTTGTCATCACAAGGCTCCAGAACTCTTGTCATTATAATGCTCCATGTCCGTTTCATCACCATTCTCCATGACACTTGTCATCACAATGCTCCATGGCCCCTCTCATTACTGTGCTCCATAATAACTTTAATCACATTTCTAGATGACCACTGCCATCACAATGCCCCATGACATTGTCATCACAATTCGCCATGACCATTGTCATCACAATGCTCCATGAACCATGTCATCACAGGTTCCCAGGACTCTTGTCATCACAATGATCCATTACCACTTTCATCACAATGCTCCATGACCACTGTCATCTCAATGCTCCATGGCCTTTTTATTCACAATGCTCCATGGCCCCTGTAATTACAGTGTTCCATAACACCTTTCATCATAATGCTCCATGACCACTGCCATCTCAATGCCCCAATACGTCTGTCATCACAATTCTCCAAGGCCATTCTCATCACATTGCTCCATGACACCTGTCATCACAGTGTTCCCTGTCCATATCATCACAAGGCTCCATGTCCCCTATAATCACAATGCTCCATGCCTTTTTCCTCACAATGCTCCAGAATTCTTGTCATCACAATGTTCCAGGACCGTGGCATCACAATGCTACATGACCCTGGTCATCACAGTTCTCCATGACCTTTGTCATCACAATGCCCTAGGTCGCTTTTCATCACAATTCTCAATGACCACTTTAATCACTATGCTCGCTGACCATTTTCATCACATTTCTCTGTTGTCATTACAATTCCCCATGGCCCCTTTCTTCACAATGCTCCATGATGCCTGTCATCACAATGCTCCATGGCTTTTGTTATCACAATGCTCCAGGACCAGTTTCATCACAATAGTCCATCCCCCTTGTCATCACAGTGCACAATGAAACCTTTCATTACAATGCTCCATGACACTTGTCATCACAATGCTCCATGGCCTTTATCGTCACAATGCTCCCAGGCACTTTTCATCACGATGTTCCATGAAACCTTTCATCACATCATCACATTGCTCCATGACCATTGTCATCACAATAGTCCATACCCTTGTCAACACAATGCTGCATAATCCCTGTCATCACAATTCTCCATGACTGCTGTCATCACAATAATCCAGGACAATTTTCATAACAATGCTTCATGCCCCCAGTCATCACAGTGCTCCATGATACCTTTCATCACAATTCCTAGATGATCAATGTCATCACAATGCCCCATGACACCTGTCATCACAATTCGCTATGACCCTTGTCATCACAATACTCAATGAACCGTGTCATCACAGTGTTCCAGGACACATGTCATCACAATGATCCATGACTACTTTCATCACAATGCTCCAGTACACCTGACATCACAATGCTCCAATAAACCTGTCATCACAATGCTCCATAGCCCCTGTTATCATATTGCTCCATGAATTCTTTCATCACAATGCTCCATGCCCCCTGTCATCACAGTGCCCCGTAACCCCTCTAATCACAATGCTGCATGACCCTGTCATCTCAATGCTACATGACACCTGTCATCATATTGTTCCATGGCCTATGTATTCACAATGCTCCATGGACCCTGTAATCACACTGCTCCATGTTCCCTTTCAACACAATGCTCAATGACCCCTGTCATCACAATGTTCCATGAAAGTTGTCTTCAAAATGCTCCATGACCCCGGTCACCACAAGGTTCCCTGCCCTTGTCATCACAATGCTCCATGACCCTTGGAATCACAATGGCACATGGCCTTGTCATCACAAAGTTCCACGGCGTCTGTCATCACCATTCTCCATGGACTTTCTCATCACAATGCTCTATGACCCCTGTCATCACAATGCTTGATGACCATTGTCATCACAATGCTCCAAGGCCCCTGTCATCACAATGCCTTATGGTCTTTGTAATCACAATGCTCAATGACCCTTGTCATCACAATGCTCCATGCCGTTGTCATCACAATGCTCCATGGCCCCTGTAATCACAGTGCTCCATGACCCGTTTCATCTCAGTGCTCCATGACCTCACTCATCACAATGCTCCATGGCCCTTGTCATCACAGTGCTCCAAGCCTTTGTCATCACACTGCTCCATGGCCCCTGTAATCACAATGCTCCATGCCCTTGTCATCACAAGGCTCCAGAACTCTTGTCATTATAATGCTCCATGTCCGTTTCATCACCATTCTCCATGACACTTGTCATCACAATGCCTCAGGTCTGTTGTCATCACCATGCTTCATGCCCGTGTCATCACAACGCTCCATGAATCTTATCTTCACAACGCTCCATGGCCCATGTCATCACAGTGCTCCATGACCCCTGTCAACACAACGCCTGATGACCCCTGTCATCAAAATGCTAAATGGCACTTGTCATCACAATGCTCTATGACGCCTGTCATCACTATTCTCCATGTCACTTGTTATCACAATGCTCCATGGCCCCTGTAATCACAGTACTCCATGACCCCTTTCATCACAATGCCCAATGCCACCTCTCATCACAATTCTCCATGGCATTTGTCATCACGATGCTCCATGACATCTGTCGTCACAATGCTCCATGACACTTGTCATCACAATGCTCGATGCCCCTTGTCATCACAATGTTCCTTGGTGCTTTTCATCGCAATGCTCCATGACAACTTTCATCAAAATACTCCAAGATTTGTTTCATCACAATGCTCCATGGCCCTTGTCATTACAAATCCACATAATCCCTTTCATCACAATTCTCCTTGGCAACTTACATAAAAATGCTCCATGCCCCTGTCATCACAATGCCCAATGATACCTGTTTTTACAATGATCCATGACCCTTGTCATCACAAGGCTCCATGTCCCTTGTATTCACAATGCTCCATGACCTCACTCATCACAATGCCCCATGACCCCTTTAATCACAATGCTCCATGGCCCTTGTCATCACAGTGTTCCAAGCCTTTGTCATCACACTGCTCCATGGCCCCTGTAATCACAATGCTCCATGCCCTTGTCATCACAAGGCTCCAGAACTCTTGTCATTATAATGCTCCATGTCCGTTTCATCACCATTCTCCATGACACTTGTCATCACAATGCTCCATGGCCCCTCTCATTACTGTGCTCCATAATAACTTTAATCACATTTCTAGATGACCACTGCCATCACAATGCCCCATGACATTGTCATCACAATTCGCCATGACCATTGTCATCACAATGCTCCATGAACCATGTCATCACAGGTTCCCAGGACTCTTGTCATCACAATGATCCATTACCACTTTCATCACAATGCTCCATGACCACTGTCATCTCAATGCTCCATGGCCTTTTTATTCACAATGCTCCATGGCCCCTGTAATTACAGTGTTCCATAACACCTTTCATCATAATGCTCCATGACCACTGCCATCTCAATGCCCCAATACGTCTGTCATCACAATTCTCCAAGGCCATTCTCATCACATTGCTCCATGACACCTGTCATCACAGTGTTCCCTGTCCATATCATCACAAGGCTCCATGTCCCCTATAATCACAATGCTCCATGCCTTTTTCCTCACAATGCTCCAGAATTCTTGTCATCACAATGTTCCAGGACCGTGGCATCACAATGCTACATGACCCTGGTCATCACAGTTCTCCATGACCTTTGTCATCACAATGCCCTAGGTCGCTTTTCATCACAATTCTCAATGACCACTTTAATCACTATGCTCGCTGACCATTTTCATCACATTTCTCTGTTGTCATTACAATTCCCCATGGCCCCTTTCTTCACAATGCTCCATGATGCCTGTCATCACAATGCTCCATGGCTTTTGTTATCACAATGCTCCAGGACCAGTTTCATCACAATAGTCCATCCCCCTTGTCATCACAGTGCACAATGAAACCTTTCATTACAATGCTCCATGACACTTGTCATCACAATGCTCCATGGCCTTTATCGTCACAATGCTCCCAGGCACTTTTCATCACGATGTTCCATGAAACCTTTCATCACATCATCACATTGCTCCATGACCATTGTCATCACAATAGTCCATACCCTTGTCAACACAATGCTGCATAATCCCTGTCATCACAATTCTCCATGACTGCTGTCATCACAATAATCCAGGACAATTTTCATAACAATGCTTCATGCCCCCAGTCATCACAGTGCTCCATGATACCTTTCATCACAATTCCTAGATGATCAATGTCATCACAATGCCCCATGACACCTGTCATCACAATTCGCTATGACCCTTGTCATCACAATACTCAATGAACCGTGTCATCACAGTGTTCCAGGACACATGTCATCACAATGATCCATGACTACTTTCATCACAATGCTCCAGTACACCTGACATCACAATGCTCCAATAAACCTGTCATCACAATGCTCCATAGCCCCTGTTATCATATTGCTCCATGAATTCTTTCATCACAATGCTCCATGCCCCCTGTCATCACAGTGCCCCGTAACCCCTCTAATCACAATGCTGCATGACCCTGTCATCTCAATGCTACATGACACCTGTCATCATATTGTTCCATGGCCTATGTATTCACAATGCTCCATGGACCCTGTAATCACACTGCTCCATGTTCCCTTTCAACACAATGCTCAATGACCCCTGTCATCACAATGTTCCATGAAAGTTGTCTTCAAAATGCTCCATGACCCCGGTCACCACAAGGTTCCCTGCCCTTGTCATCACAATGCTCCATGACCCTTGGAATCACAATGGCACATGGCCTTGTCATCACAAAGTTCCACGGCGTCTGTCATCACCATTCTCCATGGACTTTCTCATCACAATGCTCTATGACCCCTGTCATCACAATGCTTGATGACCATTGTCATCACAATGCTCCAAGGCCCCTGTCATCACAATGCCTTATGGTCTTTGTAATCACAATGCTCAATGACCCTTGTCATCACAATGCTCCATGCCGTTGTCATCACAATGCTCCATGGCCCCTGTAATCACAGTGCTCCATGCCCTTGTCATCACAATGCTCCAGAACACTTGTCATCATAATACTCCATTCCCGTGTCATCCCATTGCTCAATGACACTTGTCATCGAAATGTTCCTTGGCCTTTTTCATCACAGTGGTCCATGATACCTTTAATCAAAATTCTACATGACCACTGTCATCACAATGCAAGATGACCAATGTCATCACAATGCCCCATGACACGTGTCATCACAATTCACCTTGGCCCTTTTCATCTCAATGCTGTATGAACCGTGTCATCACTAGGTTCCAGGACACTTGTCATCACAGTGATCCATGACCACTTTCATCACAATTCTCCATGAACTCTGTTATCTCAACGCTCCATGGCCATTTTATTCACAATGCAGCATTGTCCCGATAATCGCGTTGCTCCATGAACACTTTCATCACAATGCTCCTTGCCCACTGTCACCATAATGCCCCATGACGTCTCTCATCACTGTGCTCCAAGGCCACTCTCATTGAAATGCTCCATGATCTGTGTCAGCACAATATTGCATGACACTTGTCATCACAATGCTCCATGATCCCTGTAATCAAAATGATCCCTGCCAATGTCATCACAATGCTCCATGTCTCCTGTAATCACAATGCTCCATGCCCTTGTCATCACAATGCTCCAGGTCTGTTGTCATCACCAAGCTTCATGCCCGTGTCATCACAATGCTCCATGAATCTTGTGTTCACAATGCTCCATGGCCCATGTCATCACAATGCTCCATGACCCCTGTCATCACAATGCTCCATGATACCTTTCATCACAATTCCAGATGACCACTGTCATCCCAATGTCCCATGACACCTGTCATCACAATTTGCTATGACCCTTGTCATCACAATACTCGATGAACCATGTCATCACAGTGTTCCAGGACACATGTCATCAAAATGATCCATGACTCCTTTCATCACAATGCTCCAATACACCTGTCATCACAATGCTCCAATAAACCTGTCATCACAATGCTCCATGGCACCTGTTATCATATTGCTCCATGACACCTGTCATCACAATGCTCCATGACACTTGTCATCACAACGCTCCATGGCCTTTATGGTCACAATGCTCCCAGGCACTTTTTTTTTTTTTTTTTTTTGTATTAGTTGTTTTGTTTGTTTTTTTATACTGCAGGTTCTTATTAGGCATCAATTTTATACATATCAGTGTATACATGTCAATCCCAATCGCCCAATTCAGCACACCACCATCCCCACCTCACCGCAGTTTTCCCCTCTTGGTGTCCATATGTCCATTCTCTACATCTGTGTCTCAACTTCTGCCCTGCAAACTGGCTCATCTGTACCATTTTTCTAGGTTCCACATACATGCATTAATATATGATATTTGTTTTTCTCTTTCTGACTTACTTCACTCTGTATGACAGTCTCTAGATCCATCCACGTCTCAACAAATGACTCAATTTCGTTCCTTTTCATGGCTGAGTAATATTCCATTGTATATATGTACCACATCTTCTTTATCCATTCGTCTGTTGATGGGCATTTAGGTTGCTTCCATGACCTGGCTATTGTAAATAGTGCTGCAATGAACATTCGGGTGCATGTGTCTTTTTGAATTACGGTTTTCTCTGGGTATATGCCCAGTAGTGGGATTGCTGGGTCATATGGTAATTCTATTTTTAGTTTTTTAAGGAACCTCCATATTGTTCTCCATAGTGGCTGTATCAATTTACATTCCCACCAACAGTGCAAGAGGGTTCCCTTTTCTCCACGCCCTCTCCAGCATTTGTTGTTTGTAGATTTTCTGATGATGCCCATTCTAACAGGAGTGAGGTGATACCTCATTGTAGTTTTGATTTGCATTTCTCTAATAATTAGTGATGTTGAGCAGCTTTTCATGTGCTTCGTGGCCGTCTGTATGTCTTCTTTGGAGAAATGTCTATTTAGGTCTTCTGCCCATTTTTGGATTGCGGTGTTTGTTTCTTTGATATTGAGCTGAATGAGCTGTTTATATATTTTGGAGATTAATCCTTTGTCCGTTGATTCATTTGCAAATATTTTCTCCCATTCTGAGGGTTGTCTTTTCGTCTTGTTTATGGTTTCCTTTGCTGTGCAAAAGCTTTGAAGTTTCATTAGGTCCCACTTGTTTATTTTTGTTTTTATTTCCATTACTCTAGGAGGTGGATCAAAAAAGATCTTGCTGTGATTTATGTCAAAGAGTGTTCTTCCTATGTTTTCCTCTAAGAGTTTTATAGTGTCCAGTCTTATATTTAGGTCTCTAATCCATTTTGAGTTTATTTTTGTGTATGGTGTTAGGGAGTATTCTAATTTCATTCTTTTACATGTAGCTGTCCAGTTTTCCCAACACCACTTATTGAAGAGACTGTCTTTTCTCCATTGTATATCTTTGCCTCCTTTGTCATAGATTAGTTGACCATAGGTGCGTGGGTTAATCTCTGGGCTTTCTATCTTGTTCCATTGATCTATGTTTCTGTTTTTGTGCCAGTACCATATTGTCTTGATTACTGTAGCTTTGTAGTATAGTCTGAAGTCAGGGAGTCTGATTCCTCCAGCTCCATTTTTTTGCCTCAAGACTGCTTTGGCTATTCGGGGTCTTTTGTGTCTCCATACAAATTTTAAGATGATTTGTTCTAGCTCCGTAAAAAATGCCATTGGTAATTTGATAGGGATTGCATTGAATCTGTAGATTGCTTTGGGTAGTATACTCATTTTCACAATGTTGATTCTTCCAATCCAAGAACATGGTATATCTCTCCATCTGTTGGTATCATCTTTAATTTCTTTCATCAGTGTCTTATAGTTTTCTGCATACAGGTCTTTTGTCTCCCTAGGTAGGTTTATTCCTAGGTATTTTATTCTTTTTGTTGCAATGGTAAATGGGAGTGTTTCCATAATTTCTCTTTCAGAGTTTTCATCATTAGTGTATAGGAATGCAAGAGATTTCTGTGCATTAATTTTGTATCCTGCAACTTTACCATATTCATTAATTAGCTCTAGCAGTTTTCTGGTGGCAGTTTTAGGATTCTCTATGTATAGTATCATGTCATCCGCAAACAGTGACAGTTTTACTTCCTCTTTTCCAATTTGTATTCCTTTTATTTCTTTTTCTTCTCTGATTGCCGTGGCTAGGACTTCCAGAACTATGTTGAATAATAGTGGTGAGAGTGGGCAACCTTGTCTCGTTCCTGATCTTAGAGGAAATGCTTTCAGTTTTTCACCATTGAGAATGATGTTTGCTGTGGGTTTGTCATATATGGCCTTTATTATGTTGAGGTTGGTTCCCTGTATGCCCACTTTCTGGAGAGTTTTTATCATAAATGGGTGTTGAATTTTGTCAAAAGCTTTTTCTGCATCTATTGAGATGATCATATGGTTTTTATTCTTCAGTTTGTTAATATGGTGTATCACATTGATTGATTTGCGTATATTGAAGAATCCTTGCATCCCTGGGATAAATCCCACTTGATCGTGGTGTATGATCCTTTTAATGTGTTGTTGGATTCTGTTTGCTAGTATTTTGCTGAGGATTTTTGCATCTATATTCATCAGTGATATTGGTCTGTAATTTTCTTTTTTTGTAGTGTCTTTGTCTGGTTTTGGTATCAGGGTGATGGTGGCCCAGGCACTTTTCATCACGATGTTCCATGAAACCTTTCATCACATTGCTCCATAACCATTGTCATCACAATAGTCCATACCCTTGTCAACACAATGCTGCATAATCACTGTCATCACAATTCTCCATGACTGCTGTCATCACAATAATCCAGGACAATATTCATAACAGTGCTTCATGCCCCCGGTCATCACAGTGCTCCATGATACCTTTCATCACAATTCCTAGATGATCAATGTCATCACAATGCCCCATGACACCGGTCATCACAATTCGCTATGACCCTTGTCATCACAATACTCGATGAACCGTGTCATCACAGTGTTCCAGGACACATGTCATCACAATGATCCATGACTACTTTCATCACAATGCTCTAATACACCTGTCATCAAAATGCTCCAATACACCTGTCATCACAATGCTCTATGGCCCCTGTTATCATATTTCTCCATGATATATTTCATCACAAGTCTCCATGACCACTGTCATCACCATGCCTCATAACGCCTGTCATCTCAATGCTCCATGGCCCCTTTCATCACAATGCTCCATGAACCCAGTCATCACAATGTTCCCTGCCCTTTTCATCACAATGCTCCATGGGTCCTGTCACCACAATTCTCCATGCCCTTGTCATCAAAATGTTCCAGAACTCTTGTCATCATAATGCTCCATGCCAATGTCATCAAAATGCTCCAATACACCTGTCATAACAATGCTCCATGGCCTTTGTCATCACAATGTTCCATGGCCCCTGTCATCACAATGCTCCATGCCCTTGCCATCAAAATGCTCCAGAACTCTTGTCATCATAATGCTCCATGCTAATGTCATCAAAATGCTCCATGACACTTGTCATCACAATGCTCCATGGCCTTTGTCATCACAATGTTCCATGGCCCCTGTCATCACAGTGCTCCATGATACCTTTCATCACAATTCTAGATGACCACTGTCATCACAATACCCCATGACAGATGTCATCACAATTCGTCATGGTCCTTGTCATCACAATGCTCCATGAAACGTGTCATCAGAATGTTCCAGGACACTTGTCATCACAATGATCCATGATCACTTTCATCACAATGCTCCATGAACCCTGTCATCTCAATGCTCCATAACCTTTGTATTCACAATGCTCCATGGCCCCTGTCATCACAGTGCTCCATGACCCCTTTCATCACAATGCTCCAACACCGCTGTCATCACAATGCCCCATGACGCCTGCCATCACAAATCTCCAAGCCCTCTCTTACCAAAAAGCTCCATGACCCCTGTCATCACAATGTTCTCTGCCCATATCATCACAATGCTCCTTGTCACCTTTAATCACAATGCTCCATGCCCTTTCATCACAATGCTCCAGAATTCTTGTCATCGCAATGTTCCCTGTCCGTGTCATCACAATGCTCCATGACCCTTGTCATCACAAAGCTCCATGACCCCTGTCATCACAATGATCCATGACTCCTTTCCTCACAGTGCTCCATTACCCTTTTCATCACAATGCTCCATGCCATTGTCAGCACAATGCTCCATGACACCTGTCATCACAATGCTCCATGGCCTTTGTCATCACAATGCTCCATGGCCCCTGTAATCACAGTGCTCCATGACCCGTTTCATCTCAGTGCTCCATGACCTCACTCATCACAATGCTCCATGGCCCTTGTCATCACAGTGCTCCAAGCCTTTGTCATCACACTGCTCCATGGCCCCTGTAATCACAATGCTCCATGCCCTTGTCATCACAAGGCTCCAGAACTCTTGTCATTATAATGCTCCATGTCCGTTTCATCACCATTCTCCATGACACTTGTCATCACAATGCCTCAGGTCTGTTGTCATCACCATGCTTCATGCCCGTGTCATCACAATGCTCCATGAATCTTATCTTCACAACGCTCCATGGCCCATGTCATCACAGTGCTCCATGACCCCTGTCAACACAACGCCTGATGACCCCTGTCATCAAAATGCTAAATGGCACTTGTCATCACAATGCTCTATGACGCCTGTCATCACTATTCTCCATGTCACTTGTTATCACAATGCTCCATGGCCCCTGTAATCACAGTACTCCATGACCCCTTTCATCACAATGCCCAATGCCACCTCTCATCACAATTCTCCATGGCATTTGTCATCACGATGCTCCATGACATCTGTCGTCACAATGCTCCATGACACTTGTCATCACAATGCTCGATGCCCCTTGTCATCACAATGTTCCTTGGTGCTTTTCATCGCAATGCTCCATGACAACTTTCATCAAAATACTCCAAGATTTGTTTCATCACAATGCTCCATGGCCCTTGTCATTACAAATCCACATAATCCCTTTCATCACAATTCTCCTTGGCAACTTACATAAAAATGCTCCATGCCCCTGTCATCACAATGCCCAATGATACCTGTTTTTACAATGATCCATGACCCTTGTCATCACAAGGCTCCATGTCCCTTGTATTCACAATGCTCCATGACCTCACTCATCACAATGCCCCATGACCCCTTTAATCACAATGCTCCATGGCCCTTGTCATCACAGTGTTCCAAGCCTTTGTCATCACACTGCTCCATGGCCCCTGTAATCACAATGCTCCATGCCCTTGTCATCACAAGGCTCCAGAACTCTTGTCATTATAATGCTCCATGTCCGTTTCATCACCATTCTCCATGACACTTGTCATCACAATGCTCCATGGCCCCTCTCATTACTGTGCTCCATAATAACTTTAATCACATTTCTAGATGACCACTGCCATCACAATGCCCCATGACATTGTCATCACAATTCGCCATGACCATTGTCATCACAATGCTCCATGAACCATGTCATCACAGGTTCCCAGGACTCTTGTCATCACAATGATCCATTACCACTTTCATCACAATGCTCCATGACCACTGTCATCTCAATGCTCCATGGCCTTTTTATTCACAATGCTCCATGGCCCCTGTAATTACAGTGTTCCATAACACCTTTCATCATAATGCTCCATGACCACTGCCATCTCAATGCCCCAATACGTCTGTCATCACAATTCTCCAAGGCCATTCTCATCACATTGCTCCATGACACCTGTCATCACAGTGTTCCCTGTCCATATCATCACAAGGCTCCATGTCCCCTATAATCACAATGCTCCATGCCTTTTTCCTCACAATGCTCCAGAATTCTTGTCATCACAATGTTCCAGGACCGTGGCATCACAATGCTACATGACCCTGGTCATCACAGTTCTCCATGACCTTTGTCATCACAATGCCCTAGGTCGCTTTTCATCACAATTCTCAATGACCACTTTAATCACTATGCTCGCTGACCATTTTCATCACATTTCTCTGTTGTCATTACAATTCCCCATGGCCCCTTTCTTCACAATGCTCCATGATGCCTGTCATCACAATGCTCCATGGCTTTTGTTATCACAATGCTCCAGGACCAGTTTCATCACAATAGTCCATCCCCCTTGTCATCACAGTGCACAATGAAACCTTTCATTACAATGCTCCATGACACTTGTCATCACAATGCTCCATGGCCTTTATCGTCACAATGCTCCCAGGCACTTTTCATCACGATGTTCCATGAAACCTTTCATCACATCATCACATTGCTCCATGACCATTGTCATCACAATAGTCCATACCCTTGTCAACACAATGCTGCATAATCCCTGTCATCACAATTCTCCATGACTGCTGTCATCACAATAATCCAGGACAATTTTCATAACAATGCTTCATGCCCCCAGTCATCACAGTGCTCCATGATACCTTTCATCACAATTCCTAGATGATCAATGTCATCACAATGCCCCATGACACCTGTCATCACAATTCGCTATGACCCTTGTCATCACAATACTCAATGAACCGTGTCATCACAGTGTTCCAGGACACATGTCATCACAATGATCCATGACTACTTTCATCACAATGCTCCAGTACACCTGACATCACAATGCTCCAATAAACCTGTCATCACAATGCTCCATAGCCCCTGTTATCATATTGCTCCATGAATTCTTTCATCACAATGCTCCATGCCCCCTGTCATCACAGTGCCCCGTAACCCCTCTAATCACAATGCTGCATGACCCTGTCATCTCAATGCTACATGACACCTGTCATCATATTGTTCCATGGCCTATGTATTCACAATGCTCCATGGACCCTGTAATCACACTGCTCCATGTTCCCTTTCAACACAATGCTCAATGACCCCTGTCATCACAATGTTCCATGAAAGTTGTCTTCAAAATGCTCCATGACCCCGGTCACCACAAGG
The DNA here is from genome assembly GCF_965194825.1 of Balaenoptera physalus. Classification (NCBI taxonomy): domain Eukaryota; kingdom Metazoa; phylum Chordata; class Mammalia; order Artiodactyla; family Balaenopteridae; genus Balaenoptera; species Balaenoptera physalus. The sequence continues at coordinate 195,078 of NW_028125764.1, forward strand.
TTCCCTGCCCTTGTCATCACAATGCTCCATGACCCTTGGAATCACAATGGCACATGGCCTTGTCATCACAAAGTTCCACGGCGTCTGTCATCACCATTCTCCATGGACTTTCTCATCACAATGCTCTATGACCCCTGTCATCACAATGCTTGATGACCATTGTCATCACAATGCTCCAAGGCCCCTGTCATCACAATGCCTTATGGTCTTTGTAATCACAATGCTCAATGACCCTTGTCATCACAATGCTCCATGCCGTTGTCATCACAATGCTCCATGGCCCCTGTAATCACAGTGCTCCATGACCCGTTTCATCTCAGTGCTCCATGACCTCACTCATCACAATGCTCCATGGCCCTTGTCATCACAGTGCTCCAAGCCTTTGTCATCACACTGCTCCATGGCCCCTGTAATCACAATGCTCCATGCCCTTGTCATCACAAGGCTCCAGAACTCTTGTCATTATAATGCTCCATGTCCGTTTCATCACCATTCTCCATGACACTTGTCATCACAATGCCTCAGGTCTGTTGTCATCACCATGCTTCATGCCCGTGTCATCACAACGCTCCATGAATCTTATCTTCACAACGCTCCATGGCCCATGTCATCACAGTGCTCCATGACCCCTGTCAACACAACGCCTGATGACCCCTGTCATCAAAATGCTAAATGGCACTTGTCATCACAATGCTCTATGACGCCTGTCATCACTATTCTCCATGTCACTTGTTATCACAATGCTCCATGGCCCCTGTAATCACAGTACTCCATGACCCCTTTCATCACAATGCCCAATGCCACCTCTCATCACAATTCTCCATGGCATTTGTCATCACGATGCTCCATGACATCTGTCGTCACAATGCTCCATGACACTTGTCATCACAATGCTCGATGCCCCTTGTCATCACAATGTTCCTTGGTGCTTTTCATCGCAATGCTCCATGACAACTTTCATCAAAATACTCCAAGATTTGTTTCATCACAATGCTCCATGGCCCTTGTCATTACAAATCCACATAATCCCTTTCATCACAATTCTCCTTGGCAACTTACATAAAAATGCTCCATGCCCCTGTCATCACAATGCCCAATGATACCTGTTTTTACAATGATCCATGACCCTTGTCATCACAAGGCTCCATGTCCCTTGTATTCACAATGCTCCATGACCTCACTCATCACAATGCCCCATGACCCCTTTAATCACAATGCTCCATGGCCCTTGTCATCACAGTGTTCCAAGCCTTTGTCATCACACTGCTCCATGGCCCCTGTAATCACAATGCTCCATGCCCTTGTCATCACAAGGCTCCAGAACTCTTGTCATTATAATGCTCCATGTCCGTTTCATCACCATTCTCCATGACACTTGTCATCACAATGCTCCATGGCCCCTCTCATTACTGTGCTCCATAATAACTTTAATCACATTTCTAGATGACCACTGCCATCACAATGCCCCATGACATTGTCATCACAATTCGCCATGACCATTGTCATCACAATGCTCCATGAACCATGTCATCACAGGTTCCCAGGACTCTTGTCATCACAATGATCCATTACCACTTTCATCACAATGCTCCATGACCACTGTCATCTCAATGCTCCATGGCCTTTTTATTCACAATGCTCCATGGCCCCTGTAATTACAGTGTTCCATAACACCTTTCATCATAATGCTCCATGACCACTGCCATCTCAATGCCCCAATACGTCTGTCATCACAATTCTCCAAGGCCATTCTCATCACATTGCTCCATGACACCTGTCATCACAGTGTTCCCTGTCCATATCATCACAAGGCTCCATGTCCCCTATAATCACAATGCTCCATGCCTTTTTCCTCACAATGCTCCAGAATTCTTGTCATCACAATGTTCCAGGACCGTGGCATCACAATGCTACATGACCCTGGTCATCACAGTTCTCCATGACCTTTGTCATCACAATGCCCTAGGTCGCTTTTCATCACAATTCTCAATGACCACTTTAATCACTATGCTCGCTGACCATTTTCATCACATTTCTCTGTTGTCATTACAATTCCCCATGGCCCCTTTCTTCACAATGCTCCATGATGCCTGTCATCACAATGCTCCATGGCTTTTGTTATCACAATGCTCCAGGACCAGTTTCATCACAATAGTCCATCCCCCTTGTCATCACAGTGCACAATGAAACCTTTCATTACAATGCTCCATGACACTTGTCATCACAATGCTCCATGGCCTTTATCGTCACAATGCTCCCAGGCACTTTTCATCACGATGTTCCATGAAACCTTTCATCACATCATCACATTGCTCCATGACCATTGTCATCACAATAGTCCATACCCTTGTCAACACAATGCTGCATAATCCCTGTCATCACAATTCTCCATGACTGCTGTCATCACAATAATCCAGGACAATTTTCATAACAATGCTTCATGCCCCCAGTCATCACAGTGCTCCATGATACCTTTCATCACAATTCCTAGATGATCAATGTCATCACAATGCCCCATGACACCTGTCATCACAATTCGCTATGACCCTTGTCATCACAATACTCAATGAACCGTGTCATCACAGTGTTCCAGGACACATGTCATCACAATGATCCATGACTACTTTCATCACAATGCTCCAGTACACCTGACATCACAATGCTCCAATAAACCTGTCATCACAATGCTCCATAGCCCCTGTTATCATATTGCTCCATGAATTCTTTCATCACAATGCTCCATGTCCCCTGTCATCACAGTGCCCCGTAACCCCTCTAATCACAATGCTGCATGACCCTGTCATCTCAATGCTACATGACACCTGTCATCATATTGTTCCATGGCCTATGTATTCACAATGCTCCATGGACCCTGTAATCACACTGCTCCATGTTCCCTTTCAACACAATGCTCAATGACCCCTGTCATCACAATGTTCCATGAAAGTTGTCTTCAAAATGCTCCATGACCCCGGTCACCACAAGGTTCCCTGCCCTTGTCATCACAATGCTCCATGACCCTTGGAATCACAATGGCACATGGCCTTGTCATCACAAAGTTCCACGGCGTCTGTCATCACCATTCTCCATGGACTTTCTCATCACAATGCTCTATGACCCCTGTCATCACAATGCTTGATGACCATTGTCATCACAATGCTCCAAGGCCCCTGTCATCACAATGCCTTATGGTCTTTGTAATCACAATGCTCAATGACCCTTGTCATCACAATGCTCCATGCCGTTGTCATCACAATGCTCCATGGCCCCTGTAATCACAGTGCTCCATGCCCTTGTCATCACAATGCTCCAGAACACTTGTCATCATAATACTCCATTCCCGTGTCATCCCATTGCTCAATGACACTTGTCATCGAAATGTTCCTTGGCCTTTTTCATCACAGTGGTCCATGATACCTTTAATCAAAATTCTACATGACCACTGTCATCACAATGCAAGATGACCAATGTCATCACAATGCCCCATGACACGTGTCATCACAATTCACCTTGGCCCTTTTCATCTCAATGCTGTATGAACCGTGTCATCACTAGGTTCCAGGACACTTGTCATCACAGTGATCCATGACCACTTTCATCACAATTCTCCATGAACTCTGTTATCTCAACGCTCCATGGCCATTTTATTCACAATGCAGCATTGTCCCGATAATCGCGTTGCTCCATGAACACTTTCATCACAATGCTCCTTGCCCACTGTCACCATAATGCCCCATGACGTCTCTCATCACTGTGCTCCAAGGCCACTCTCATTGAAATGCTCCATGATCTGTGTCAGCACAATATTGCATGACACTTGTCATCACAATGCTCCATGATCCCTGTAATCAAAATGATCCCTGCCAATGTCATCACAATGCTCCATGTCTCCTGTAATCACAATGCTCCATGCCCTTGTCATCACAATGCTCCAGGTCTGTTGTCATCACCAAGCTTCATGCCCGTGTCATCACAATGCTCCATGAATCTTGTGTTCACAATGCTCCATGGCCCATGTCATCACAATGCTCCATGACCCCTGTCATCACAATGCTCCATGATACCTTTCATCACAATTCCAGATGACCACTGTCATCCCAATGTCCCATGACACCTGTCATCACAATTTGCTATGACCCTTGTCATCACAATACTCGATGAACCATGTCATCACAGTGTTCCAGGACACATGTCATCAAAATGATCCATGACTCCTTTCATCACAATGCTCCAATACACCTGTCATCACAATGCTCCAATAAACCTGTCATCACAATGCTCCATGGCACCTGTTATCATATTGCTCCATGACACCTGTCATCACAATGCTCCATGACACTTGTCATCACAACGCTCCATGGCCTTTATGGTCACAATGCTCCCAGGCACTTTTTTTTTTTTTTTTTTTTGTATTAGTTGTTTTGTTTGTTTTTTTATACTGCAGGTTCTTATTAGGCATCAATTTTATACATATCAGTGTATACATGTCAATCCCAATCGCCCAATTCAGCACACCACCATCCCCACCTCACCGCAGTTTTCCCCTCTTGGTGTCCATATGTCCATTCTCTACATCTGTGTCTCAACTTCTGCCCTGCAAACTGGCTCATCTGTACCATTTTTCTAGGTTCCACATACATGCATTAATATATGATATTTGTTTTTCTCTTTCTGACTTACTTCACTCTGTATGACAGTCTCTAGATCCATCCACGTCTCAACAAATGACTCAATTTCGTTCCTTTTCATGGCTGAGTAATATTCCATTGTATATATGTACCACATCTTCTTTATCCATTCGTCTGTTGATGGGCATTTAGGTTGCTTCCATGACCTGGCTATTGTAAATAGTGCTGCAATGAACATTCGGGTGCATGTGTCTTTTTGAATTACGGTTTTCTCTGGGTATATGCCCAGTAGTGGGATTGCTGGGTCATATGGTAATTCTATTTTTAGTTTTTTAAGGAACCTCCATATTGTTCTCCATAGTGGCTGTATCAATTTACATTCCCACCAACAGTGCAAGAGGGTTCCCTTTTCTCCACGCCCTCTCCAGCATTTGTTGTTTGTAGATTTTCTGATGATGCCCATTCTAACAGGAGTGAGGTGATACCTCATTGTAGTTTTGATTTGCATTTCTCTAATAATTAGTGATGTTGAGCAGCTTTTCATGTGCTTCGTGGCCGTCTGTATGTCTTCTTTGGAGAAATGTCTATTTAGGTCTTCTGCCCATTTTTGGATTGCGGTGTTTGTTTCTTTGATATTGAGCTGAATGAGCTGTTTATATATTTTGGAGATTAATCCTTTGTCCGTTGATTCATTTGCAAATATTTTCTCCCATTCTGAGGGTTGTCTTTTCGTCTTGTTTATGGTTTCCTTTGCTGTGCAAAAGCTTTGAAGTTTCATTAGGTCCCACTTGTTTATTTTTGTTTTTATTTCCATTACTCTAGGAGGTGGATCAAAAAAGATCTTGCTGTGATTTATGTCAAAGAGTGTTCTTCCTATGTTTTCCTCTAAGAGTTTTATAGTGTCCAGTCTTATATTTAGGTCTCTAATCCATTTTGAGTTTATTTTTGTGTATGGTGTTAGGGAGTATTCTAATTTCATTCTTTTACATGTAGCTGTCCAGTTTTCCCAACACCACTTATTGAAGAGACTGTCTTTTCTCCATTGTATATCTTTGCCTCCTTTGTCATAGATTAGTTGACCATAGGTGCGTGGGTTAATCTCTGGGCTTTCTATCTTGTTCCATTGATCTATGTTTCTGTTTTTGTGCCAGTACCATATTGTCTTGATTACTGTAGCTTTGTAGTATAGTCTGAAGTCAGGGAGTCTGATTCCTCCAGCTCCATTTTTTTGCCTCAAGACTGCTTTGGCTATTCGGGGTCTTTTGTGTCTCCATACAAATTTTAAGATGATTTGTTCTAGCTCCGTAAAAAATGCCATTGGTAATTTGATAGGGATTGCATTGAATCTGTAGATTGCTTTGGGTAGTATACTCATTTTCACAATGTTGATTCTTCCAATCCAAGAACATGGTATATCTCTCCATCTGTTGGTATCATCTTTAATTTCTTTCATCAGTGTCTTATAGTTTTCTGCATACAGGTCTTTTGTCTCCCTAGGTAGGTTTATTCCTAGGTATTTTATTCTTTTTGTTGCAATGGTAAATGGGAGTGTTTCCATAATTTCTCTTTCAGAGTTTTCATCATTAGTGTATAGGAATGCAAGAGATTTCTGTGCATTAATTTTGTATCCTGCAACTTTACCATATTCATTAATTAGCTCTAGCAGTTTTCTGGTGGCAGTTTTAGGATTCTCTATGTATAGTATCATGTCATCCGCAAACAGTGACAGTTTTACTTCCTCTTTTCCAATTTGTATTCCTTTTATTTCTTTTTCTTCTCTGATTGCCGTGGCTAGGACTTCCAGAACTATGTTGAATAATAGTGGTGAGAGTGGGCAACCTTGTCTCGTTCCTGATCTTAGAGGAAATGCTTTCAGTTTTTCACCATTGAGAATGATGTTTGCTGTGGGTTTGTCATATATGGCCTTTATTATGTTGAGGTTGGTTCCCTGTATGCCCACTTTCTGGAGAGTTTTTATCATAAATGGGTGTTGAATTTTGTCAAAAGCTTTTTCTGCATCTATTGAGATGATCATATGGTTTTTATTCTTCAGTTTGTTAATATGGTGTATCACATTGATTGATTTGCGTATATTGAAGAATCCTTGCATCCCTGGGATAAATCCCACTTGATCGTGGTGTATGATCCTTTTAATGTGTTGTTGGATTCTGTTTGCTAGTATTTTGCTGAGGATTTTTGCATCTATATTCATCAGTGATATTGGTCTGTAATTTTCTTTTTTTGTAGTGTCTTTGTCTGGTTTTGGTATCAGGGTGATGGTGGCCCAGGCACTTTTCATCACGATGTTCCATGAAACCTTTCATCACATTGCTCCATAACCATTGTCATCACAATAGTCCATACCCTTGTCAACACAATGCTGCATAATCACTGTCATCACAATTCTCCATGACTGCTGTCATCACAATAATCCAGGACAATATTCATAACAGTGCTTCATGCCCCCGGTCATCACAGTGCTCCATGATACCTTTCATCACAATTCCTAGATGATCAATGTCATCACAATGCCCCATGACACCGGTCATCACAATTCGCTATGACCCTTGTCATCACAATACTCGATGAACCGTGTCATCACAGTGTTCCAGGACACATGTCATCACAATGATCCATGACTACTTTCATCACAATGCTCTAATACACCTGTCATCAAAATGCTCCAATACACCTGTCATCACAATGCTCTATGGCCCCTGTTATCATATTTCTCCATGATATATTTCATCACAAGTCTCCATGACCACTGTCATCACCATGCCTCATAACGCCTGTCATCTCAATGCTCCATGGCCCCTTTCATCACAATGCTCCATGAACCCAGTCATCACAATGTTCCCTGCCCTTTTCATCACAATGCTCCATGGGTCCTGTCACCACAATTCTCCATGCCCTTGTCATCAAAATGTTCCAGAACTCTTGTCATCATAATGCTCCATGCCAATGTCATCAAAATGCTCCAATACACCTGTCATAACAATGCTCCATGGCCTTTGTCATCACAATGTTCCATGGCCCCTGTCATCACAATGCTCCATGCCCTTGCCATCAAAATGCTCCAGAACTCTTGTCATCATAATGCTCCATGCTAATGTCATCAAAATGCTCCATGACACTTGTCATCACAATGCTCCATGGCCTTTGTCATCACAATGTTCCATGGCCCCTGTCATCACAGTGCTCCATGATACCTTTCATCACAATTCTAGATGACCACTGTCATCACAATACCCCATGACAGATGTCATCACAATTCGTCATGGTCCTTGTCATCACAATGCTCCATGAAACGTGTCATCAGAATGTTCCAGGACACTTGTCATCACAATGATCCATGATCACTTTCATCACAATGCTCCATGAACCCTGTCATCTCAATGCTCCATAACCTTTGTATTCACAATGCTCCATGGCCCCTGTCATCACAGTGCTCCATGACCCCTTTCATCACAATGCTCCAACACCGCTGTCATCACAATGCCCCATGACGCCTGCCATCACAAATCTCCAAGCCCTCTCTTACCAAAAAGCTCCATGACCCCTGTCATCACAATGTTCTCTGCCCATATCATCACAATGCTCCTTGTCACCTTTAATCACAATGCTCCATGCCCTTTCATCACAATGCTCCAGAATTCTTGTCATCGCAATGTTCCCTGTCCGTGTCATCACAATGCTCCATGACCCTTGTCATCACAAAGCTCCATGACCCCTGTCATCACAATGATCCATGACTCCTTTCCTCACAGTGCTCCATTACCCTTTTCATCACAATGCTCCATGCCATTGTCAGCACAATGCTCCATGACACCTGTCATCACAATGCTCCATGGCCTTTGTCATCACAATGCTCCATGGCCCCTGTAATCACAGTGCTCCATGACCCGTTTCATCTCAATGCTCCATGACCTCACTCATCACAATGCTCCATGGCCCTTGTCATCACAGTGCTCCAAGCCTTTGTCATCACACTGCTCCATGGCCCCTGTAATCACAATGCTCCATGCCCTTGTCATCACAAGGCTCCAGAACTCTTGTCATTATAATGCTCCATGTCCGTTTCATCACCATTCTCCATGACACTTGTCATCACAATGCCTCAGGTCTGTTGTCATCACCATGCTTCATGCCCGTGTCATCACAATGCTCCATGAATCTTATCTTCACAACGCTCCATGGCCCATGTCATCACAGTGCTCCATGACCCCTGTCAACACAACGCCTGATGACCCCTGTCATCAAAATGCTAAATGGCACTTGTCATCACAATGCTCTATGACGCCTGTCATCACTATTCTCCATGTCACTTGTTATCACAATGCTCCATGGCCCCTGTAATCACAGTACTCCATGACCCCTTTCATCACAATGCCCAATGCCACCTCTCATCACAATTCTCCATGGCATTTGTCATCACGATGCTCCATGACATCTGTCGTCACAATGCTCCATGACACTTGTCATCACAATGCTCGATGCCCCTTGTCATCACAATGTTCCTTGGTGCTTTTCATCGCAATGCTCCATGACAACTTTCATCAAAATACTCCAAGATTTGTTTCATCACAATGCTCCATGGCCCTTGTCATTACAAATCCACATAATCCCTTTCATCACAATTCTCCTTGGCAACTTACATAAAAATGCTCCATGCCCCTGTCATCACAATGCCCAATGATACCTGTTTTTACAATGATCCATGACCCTTGTCATCACAAGGCTCCATGTCCCTTGTATTCACAATGCTCCATGACCTCACTCATCACAATGCCCCATGACCCCTTTAATCACAATGCTCCATGGCCCTTGTCATCACAGTGTTCCAAGCCTTTGTCATCACACTGCTCCATGGCCCCTGTAATCACAATGCTCCATGCCCTTGTCATCACAAGGCTCCAGAACTCTTGTCATTATAATGCTCCATGTCCGTTTCATCACCATTCTCCATGACACTTGTCATCACAATGCTCCATGGCCCCTCTCATTACTGTGCTCCATAATAACTTTAATCACATTTCTAGATGACCACTGCCATCACAATGCCCCATGACATTGTCATCACAATTCGCCATGACCATTGTCATCACAATGCTCCATGAACCATGTCATCACAGGTTCCCAGGACTCTTGTCATCACAATGATCCATTACCACTTTCATCACAATGCTCCATGACCACTGTCATCTCAATGCTCCATGGCCTTTTTATTCACAATGCTCCATGGCCCCTGTAATTACAGTGTTCCATAACACCTTTCATCATAATGCTCCATGACCACTGCCATCTCAATGCCCCAATACGTCTGTCATCACAATTCTCCAAGGCCATTCTCATCACATTGCTCCATGACACCTGTCATCACAGTGTTCCCTGTCCATATCATCACAAGGCTCCATGTCCCCTATAATCACAATGCTCCATGCCTTTTTCCTCACAATGCTCCAGAATTCTTGTCATCACAATGTTCCAGGACCGTGGCATCACAATGCTACATGACCCTGGTCATCACAGTTCTCCATGACCTTTGTCATCACAATGCCCTAGGTCGCTTTTCATCACAATTCTCAATGACCACTTTAATCACTATGCTCGCTGACCATTTTCATCACATTTCTCTGTTGTCATTACAATTCCCCATGGCCCCTTTCTTCACAATGCTCCATGATGCCTGTCATCACAATGCTCCATGGCTTTTGTTATCACAATGCTCCAGGACCAGTTTCATCACAATAGTCCATCCCCCTTGTCATCACAGTGCACAATGAAACCTTTCATTACAATGCTCCATGACACTTGTCATCACAATGCTCCATGGCCTTTATCGTCACAATGCTCCCAGGCACTTTTCATCACGATGTTCCATGAAACCTTTCATCACATCATCACATTGCTCCATGACCATTGTCATCACAATAGTCCATACCCTTGTCAACACAATGCTGCATAATCCCTGTCATCACAATTCTCCATGACTGCTGTCATCACAATAATCCAGGACAATTTTCATAACAATGCTTCATGCCCCCAGTCATCACAGTGCTCCATGATACCTTTCATCACAATTCCTAGATGATCAATGTCATCACAATGCCCCATGACACCTGTCATCACAATTCGCTATGACCCTTGTCATCACAATACTCAATGAACCGTGTCATCACAGTGTTCCAGGACACATGTCATCACAATGATCCATGACTACTTTCATCACAATGCTCCAGTACACCTGACATCACAATGCTCCAATAAACCTGTCATCACAATGCTCCATAGCCCCTGTTATCATATTGCTCCATGAATTCTTTCATCACAATGCTCCATGCCCCCTGTCATCACAGTGCCCCGTAACCCCTCTAATCACAATGCTGCATGACCCTGTCATCTCAATGCTACATGACACCTGTCATCATATTGTTCCATGGCCTATGTATTCACAATGCTCCATGGACCCTGTAATCACACTGCTCCATGTTCCCTTTCAACACAATGCTCAATGACCCCTGTCATCACAATGTTCCATGAAAGTTGTCTTCAAAATGCTCCATGACCCCGGTCACCACAAGGTTCCCTGCCCTTGTCATCACAATGCTCCATGACCCTTGGAATCACAATGGCACATGGCCTTGTCATCACAAAGTTCCACGGCGTCTGTCATCACCATTCTCCATGGACTTTCTCATCACAATGCTCTATGACCCCTGTCATCACAATGCTTGATGACCATTGTCATCACAATGCTCCAAGGCCCCTGTCATCACAATGCCTTATGGTCTTTGTAATCACAATGCTCAATGACCCTTGTCATCACAATGCTCCATGCCGTTGTCATCACAATGCTCCATGGCCCCTGTAATCACAGTGCTCCATGACCCGTTTCATCTCAGTGCTCCATGACCTCACTCATCACAATGCTCCATGGCCCTTGTCATCACAGTGCTCCAAGCCTTTGTCATCACACTGCTCCATGGCCCCTGTAATCACAATGCTCCATGCCCTTGTCATCACAAGGCTCCAGAACTCTTGTCATTATAATGCTCCATGTCCGTTTCATCACCATTCTCCATGACACTTGTCATCACAATGCCTCAGGTCTGTTGTCATCACCATGCTTCATGCCCGTGTCATCACAACGCTCCATGAATCTTATCTTCACAACGCTCCATGGCCCATGTCATCACAGTGCTCCATGACCCCTGTCAACACAACGCCTGATGACCCCTGTCATCAAAATGCTAAATGGCACTTGTCATCACAATGCTCTATGACGCCTGTCATCACTATTCTCCATGTCACTTGTTATCACAATGCTCCATGGCCCCTGTAATCACAGTACTCCATGACCCCTTTCATCACAATGCCCAATGCCACCTCTCATCACAATTCTCCATGGCATTTGTCATCACGATGCTCCATGACATCTGTCGTCACAATGCTCCATGACACTTGTCATCACAATGCTCGATGCCCCTTGTCATCACAATGTTCCTTGGTGCTTTTCATCGCAATGCTCCATGACAACTTTCATCAAAATACTCCAAGATTTGTTTCATCACAATGCTCCATGGCCCTTGTCATTACAAATCCACATAATCCCTTTCATCACAATTCTCCTTGGCAACTTACATAAAAATGCTCCATGCCCCTGTCATCACAATGCCCAATGATACCTGTTTTTACAATGATCCATGACCCTTGTCATCACAAGGCTCCATGTCCCTTGTATTCACAATGCTCCATGACCTCACTCATCACAATGCCCCATGACCCCTTTAATCACAATGCTCCATGGCCCTTGTCATCACAGTGTTCCAAGCCTTTGTCATCACACTGCTCCATGGCCCCTGTAATCACAATGCTCCATGCCCTTGTCATCACAAGGCTCCAGAACTCTTGTCATTATAATGCTCCATGTCCGTTTCATCACCATTCTCCATGACACTTGTCATCACAATGCTCCATGGCCCCTCTCATTACTGTGCTCCATAATAACTTTAATCACATTTCTAGATGACCACTGCCATCACAATGCCCCATGACATTGTCATCACAATTCGCCATGACCATTGTCATCACAATGCTCCATGAACCATGTCATCACAGGTTCCCAGGACTCTTGTCATCACAATGATCCATTACCACTTTCATCACAATGCTCCATGACCACTGTCATCTCAATGCTCCATGGCCTTTTTATTCACAATGCTCCATGGCCCCTGTAATTACAGTGTTCCATAACACCTTTCATCATAATGCTCCATGACCACTGCCATCTCAATGCCCCAATACGTCTGTCATCACAATTCTCCAAGGCCATTCTCATCACATTGCTCCATGACACCTGTCATCACAGTGTTCCCTGTCCATATCATCACAAGGCTCCATGTCCCCTATAATCACAATGCTCCATGCCTTTTTCCTCACAATGCTCCAGAATTCTTGTCATCACAATGTTCCAGGACCGTGGCATCACAATGCTACATGACCCTGGTCATCACAGTTCTCCATGACCTTTGTCATCACAATGCCCTAGGTCGCTTTTCATCACAATTCTCAATGACCACTTTAATCACTATGCTCGCTGACCATTTTCATCACATTTCTCTGTTGTCATTACAATTCCCCATGGCCCCTTTCTTCACAATGCTCCATGATGCCTGTCATCACAATGCTCCATGGCTTTTGTTATCACAATGCTCCAGGACCAGTTTCATCACAATAGTCCATCCCCCTTGTCATCACAGTGCACAATGAAACCTTTCATTACAATGCTCCATGACACTTGTCATCACAATGCTCCATGGCCTTTATCGTCACAATGCTCCCAGGCACTTTTCATCACGATGTTCCATGAAACCTTTCATCACATCATCACATTGCTCCATGACCATTGTCATCACAATAGTCCATACCCTTGTCAACACAATGCTGCATAATCCCTGTCATCACAATTCTCCATGACTGCTGTCATCACAATAATCCAGGACAATTTTCATAACAATGCTTCATGCCCCCAGTCATCACAGTGCTCCATGATACCTTTCATCACAATTCCTAGATGATCAATGTCATCACAATGCCCCATGACACCTGTCATCACAATTCGCTATGACCCTTGTCATCACAATACTCAATGAACCGTGTCATCACAGTGTTCCAGGACACATGTCATCACAATGATCCATGACTACTTTCATCACAATGCTCCAGTACACCTGACATCACAATGCTCCAATAAACCTGTCATCACAATGCTCCATAGCCCCTGTTATCATATTGCTCCATGAATTCTTTCATCACAATGCTCCATGTCCCCTGTCATCACAGTGCCCCGTAACCCCTCTAATCACAATGCTGCATGACCCTGTCATCTCAATGCTACATGACACCTGTCATCATATTGTTCCATGGCCTATGTATTCACAATGCTCCATGGACCCTGTAATCACACTGCTCCATGTTCCCTTTCAACACAATGCTCAATGACCCCTGTCATCACAATGTTCCATGAAAGTTGTCTTCAAAATGCTCCATGACCCCGGTCACCACAAGGTTCCCTGCCCTTGTCATCACAATGCTCCATGACCCTTGGAATCACAATGGCACATGGCCTTGTCATCACAAAGTTCCACGGCGTCTGTCATCACCATTCTCCATGGACTTTCTCATCACAATGCTCTATGACCCCTGTCATCACAATGCTTGATGACCATTGTCATCACAATGCTCCAAGGCCCCTGTCATCACAATGCCTTATGGTCTTTGTAATCACAATGCTCAATGACCCTTGTCATCACAATGCTCCATGCCGTTGTCATCACAATGCTCCATGGCCCCTGTAATCACAGTGCTCCATGCCCTTGTCATCACAATGCTCCAGAACACTTGTCATCATAATACTCCATTCCCGTGTCATCCCATTGCTCAATGACACTTGTCATCGAAATGTTCCTTGGCCTTTTTCATCACAGTGGTCCATGATACCTTTAATCAAAATTCTACATGACCACTGTCATCACAATGCAAGATGACCAATGTCATCACAATGCCCCATGACACGTGTCATCACAATTCACCTTGGCCCTTTTCATCTCAATGCTGTATGAACCGTGTCATCACTAGGTTCCAGGACACTTGTCATCACAGTGATCCATGACCACTTTCATCACAATTCTCCATGAACTCTGTTATCTCAACGCTCCATGGCCATTTTATTCACAATGCAGCATTGTCCCGATAATCGCGTTGCTCCATGAACACTTTCATCACAATGCTCCTTGCCCACTGTCACCATAATGCCCCATGACGTCTCTCATCACTGTGCTCCAAGGCCACTCTCATTGAAATGCTCCATGATCTGTGTCAGCACAATATTGCATGACACTTGTCATCACAATGCTCCATGATCCCTGTAATCAAAATGATCCCTGCCAATGTCATCACAATGCTCCATGTCTCCTGTAATCACAATGCTCCATGCCCTTGTCATCACAATGCTCCAGGTCTGTTGTCATCACCAAGCTTCATGCCCGTGTCATCACAATGCTCCATGAATCTTGTGTTCACAATGCTCCATGGCCCATGTCATCACAATGCTCCATGACCCCTGTCATCACAATGCTCCATGATACCTTTCATCACAATTCCAGATGACCACTGTCATCCCAATGTCCCATGACACCTGTCATCACAATTTGCTATGACCCTTGTCATCACAATACTCGATGAACCATGTCATCACAGTGTTCCAGGACACATGTCATCAAAATGATCCATGACTCCTTTCATCACAATGCTCCAATACACCTGTCATCACAATGCTCCAATAAACCTGTCATCACAATGCTCCATGGCACCTGTTATCATATTGCTCCATGACACCTGTCATCACAATGCTCCATGACACTTGTCATCACAACGCTCCATGGCCTTTATGGTCACAATGCTCCCAGGCACTTTTTTTTTTTTTTTTTTTTGTATTAGTTGTTTTGTTTGTTTTTTTATACTGCAGGTTCTTATTAGGCATCAATTTTATACATATCAGTGTATACATGTCAATCCCAATCGCCCAATTCAGCACACCACCATCCCCACCTCACCGCAGTTTTCCCCTCTTGGTGTCCATATGTCCATTCTCTACATCTGTGTCTCAACTTCTGCCCTGCAAACTGGCTCATCTGTACCATTTTTCTAGGTTCCACATACATGCATTAATATATGATATTTGTTTTTCTCTTTCTGACTTACTTCACTCTGTATGACAGTCTCTAGATCCATCCACGTCTCAACAAATGACTCAATTTCGTTCCTTTTCATGGCTGAGTAATATTCCATTGTATATATGTACCACATCTTCTTTATCCATTCGTCTGTTGATGGGCATTTAGGTTGCTTCCATGACCTGGCTATTGTAAATAGTGCTGCAATGAACATTCGGGTGCATGTGTCTTTTTGAATTACGGTTTTCTCTGGGTATATGCCCAGTAGTGGGATTGCTGGGTCATATGGTAATTCTATTTTTAGTTTTTTAAGGAACCTCCATATTGTTCTCCATAGTGGCTGTATCAATTTACATTCCCACCAACAGTGCAAGAGGGTTCCCTTTTCTCCACGCCCTCTCCAGCATTTGTTGTTTGTAGATTTTCTGATGATGCCCATTCTAACAGGAGTGAGGTGATACCTCATTGTAGTTTTGATTTGCATTTCTCTAATAATTAGTGATGTTGAGCAGCTTTTCATGTGCTTCGTGGCCGTCTGTATGTCTTCTTTGGAGAAATGTCTATTTAGGTCTTCTGCCCATTTTTGGATTGCGGTGTTTGTTTCTTTGATATTGAGCTGAATGAGCTGTTTATATATTTTGGAGATTAATCCTTTGTCCGTTGATTCATTTGCAAATATTTTCTCCCATTCTGAGGGTTGTCTTTTCGTCTTGTTTATGGTTTCCTTTGCTGTGCAAAAGCTTTGAAGTTTCATTAGGTCCCACTTGTTTATTTTTGTTTTTATTTCCATTACTCTAGGAGGTGGATCAAAAAAGATCTTGCTGTGATTTATGTCAAAGAGTGTTCTTCCTATGTTTTCCTCTAAGAGTTTTATAGTGTCCAGTCTTATATTTAGGTCTCTAATCCATTTTGAGTTTATTTTTGTGTATGGTGTTAGGGAGTATTCTAATTTCATTCTTTTACATGTAGCTGTCCAGTTTTCCCAACACCACTTATTGAAGAGACTGTCTTTTCTCCATTGTATATCTTTGCCTCCTTTGTCATAGATTAGTTGACCATAGGTGCGTGGGTTAATCTCTGGGCTTTCTATCTTGTTCCATTGATCTATGTTTCTGTTTTTGTGCCAGTACCATATTGTCTTGATTACTGTAGCTTTGTAGTATAGTCTGAAGTCAGGGAGTCTGATTCCTCCAGCTCCATTTTTTTGCCTCAAGACTGCTTTGGCTATTCGGGGTCTTTTGTGTCTCCATACAAATTTTAAGATGATTTGTTCTAGCTCCGTAAAAAATGCCATTGGTAATTTGATAGGGATTGCATTGAATCTGTAGATTGCTTTGGGTAGTATACTCATTTTCACAATGTTGATTCTTCCAATCCAAGAACATGGTATATCTCTCCATCTGTTGGTATCATCTTTAATTTCTTTCATCAGTGTCTTATAGTTTTCTGCATACAGGTCTTTTGTCTCCCTAGGTAGGTTTATTCCTAGGTATTTTATTCTTTTTGTTGCAATGGTAAATGGGAGTGTTTCCATAATTTCTCTTTCAGAGTTTTCATCATTAGTGTATAGGAATGCAAGAGATTTCTGTGCATTAATTTTGTATCCTGCAACTTTACCATATTCATTAATTAGCTCTAGCAGTTTTCTGGTGGCAGTTTTAGGATTCTCTATGTATAGTATCATGTCATCCGCAAACAGTGACAGTTTTACTTCCTCTTTTCCAATTTGTATTCCTTTTATTTCTTTTTCTTCTCTGATTGCCGTGGCTAGGACTTCCAGAACTATGTTGAATAATAGTGGTGAGAGTGGGCAACCTTGTCTCGTTCCTGATCTTAGAGGAAATGCTTTCAGTTTTTCACCATTGAGAATGATGTTTGCTGTGGGTTTGTCATATATGGCCTTTATTATGTTGAGGTTGGTTCCCTGTATGCCCACTTTCTGGAGAGTTTTTATCATAAATGGGTGTTGAATTTTGTCAAAAGCTTTTTCTGCATCTATTGAGATGATCATATGGTTTTTATTCTTCAGTTTGTTAATATGGTGTATCACATTGATTGATTTGCGTATATTGAAGAATCCTTGCATCCCTGGGATAAATCCCACTTGATCGTGGTGTATGATCCTTTTAATGTGTTGTTGGATTCTGTTTGCTAGTATTTTGCTGAGGATTTTTGCATCTATATTCATCAGTGATATTGGTCTGTAATTTTCTTTTTTTGTAGTGTCTTTGTCTGGTTTTGGTATCAGGGTGATGGTGGCCCAGGCACTTTTCATCACGATGTTCCATGAAACCTTTCATCACATTGCTCCATAACCATTGTCATCACAATAGTCCATACCCTTGTCAACACAATGCTGCATAATCACTGTCATCACAATTCTCCATGACTGCTGTCATCACAATAATCCAGGACAATATTCATAACAGTGCTTCATGCCCCCGGTCATCACAGTGCTCCATGATACCTTTCATCACAATTCCTAGATGATCAATGTCATCACAATGCCCCATGACACCGGTCATCACAATTCGCTATGACCCTTGTCATCACAATACTCGATGAACCGTGTCATCACAGTGTTCCAGGACACATGTCATCACAATGATCCATGACTACTTTCATCACAATGCTCTAATACACCTGTCATCAAAATGCTCCAATACACCTGTCATCACAATGCTCTATGGCCCCTGTTATCATATTTCTCCATGATATATTTCATCACAAGTCTCCATGACCACTGTCATCACCATGCCTCATAACGCCTGTCATCTCAATGCTCCATGGCCCCTGTCATCACAATGCTCCATGGCCCCTGTCATCACAATGCTCCATGCCCTTGCCATCACAATGCTCCATGGGTCCTGTCACCACAATTCTCCATGCCCTTGTCATCAAAATGTTCCAGAACTCTTGTCATCATAATGCTCCATGCCAATGTCATCAAAATGCTCCAATACACCTGTCATAACAATGCTCCATGGCCTTTGTCATCACAATGTTCCATGGCCCCTGTCATCACAATGCTCCATGCCCTTGCCATCAAAATGCTCCAGAACTCTTGTCATCATAATGCTCCATGCTAATGTCATCAAAATGCTCCATGACACTTGTCATCACAATGCTCCATGGCCTTTGTCATCACAATGTTCCATGGCCCCTGTCATCACAGTGCTCCATGATACCTTTCATCACAATTCTAGATGACCACTGTCATCACAATACCCCATGACAGATGTCATCACAATTCGTCATGGTCCTTGTCATCACAATGCTCCATGAAACGTGTCATCAGAATGTTCCAGGACACTTGTCATCACAATGATCCATGATCACTTTCATCACAATGCTCCATGAACCCTGTCATCTCAATGCTCCATAACCTTTGTATTCACAATGCTCCATGGCCCCTGTCATCACAGTGCTCCATGACCCCTTTCATCACAATGCTCCAACACCGCTGTCATCACAATGCCCCATGACGCCTGCCATCACAAATCTCCAAGCCCTCTCTTACCAAAAAGCTCCATGACCCCTGTCATCACAATGTTCTCTGCCCATATCATCACAATGCTCCTTGTCACCTTTAATCACAATGCTCCATGCCCTTTCATCACAATGCTCCAGAATTCTTGTCATCGCAATGTTCCCTGTCCGTGTCATCACAATGCTCCATGACCCTTGTCATCACAAAGCTCCATGACCCCTGTCATCACAATGATCCATGACTCCTTTCCTCACAGTGCTCCATTACCCTTTTCATCACAATGCTCCATGCCATTGTCAGCACAATGCTCCATGACACCTGTCATCACAATGCTCCATGGCCTTTGTCATCACAATGCTCCATGGCCCCTGTAATCACAGTGCTCCATGACCCGTTTCATCTCAGTGCTCCATGACCTCACTCATCACAATGCTCCATGGCCCTTGTCATCACAGTGCTCCAAGCCTTTGTCATCACACTGCTCCATGGCCCCTGTAATCACAATGCTCCATGCCCTTGTCATCACAAGGCTCCAGAACTCTTGTCATTATAATGCTCCATGTCCGTTTCATCACCATTCTCCATGACACTTGTCATCACAATGCCTCAGGTCTGTTGTCATCACCATGCTTCATGCCCGTGTCATCACAATGCTCCATGAATCTTATCTTCACAACGCTCCATGGCCCATGTCATCACAGTGCTCCATGACCCCTGTCAACACAACGCCTGATGACCCCTGTCATCAAAATGCTAAATGGCACTTGTCATCACAATGCTCTATGACGCCTGTCATCACTATTCTCCATGTCACTTGTTATCACAATGCTCCATGGCCCCTGTAATCACAGTACTCCATGACCCCTTTCATCACAATGCCCAATGCCACCTCTCATCACAATTCTCCATGGCATTTGTCATCACGATGCTCCATGACATCTGTCGTCACAATGCTCCATGACACTTGTCATCACAATGCTCGATGCCCCTTGTCATCACAATGTTCCTTGGTGCTTTTCATCGCAATGCTCCATGACAACTTTCATCAAAATACTCCAAGATTTGTTTCATCACAATGCTCCATGGCCCTTGTCATTACAAATCCACATAATCCCTTTCATCACAATTCTCCTTGGCAACTTACATAAAAATGCTCCATGCCCCTGTCATCACAATGCCCAATGATACCTGTTTTTACAATGATCCATGACCCTTGTCATCACAAGGCTCCATGTCCCTTGTATTCACAATGCTCCATGACCTCACTCATCACAATGCCCCATGACCCCTTTAATCACAATGCTCCATGGCCCTTGTCATCACAGTGTTCCAAGCCTTTGTCATCACACTGCTCCATGGCCCCTGTAATCACAATGCTCCATGCCCTTGTCATCACAAGGCTCCAGAACTCTTGTCATTATAATGCTCCATGTCCGTTTCATCACCATTCTCCATGACACTTGTCATCACAATGCTCCATGGCCCCTCTCATTACTGTGCTCCATAATAACTTTAATCACATTTCTAGATGACCACTGCCATCACAATGCCCCATGACATTGTCATCACAATTCGCCATGACCATTGTCATCACAATGCTCCATGAACCATGTCATCACAGGTTCCCAGGACTCTTGTCATCACAATGATCCATTACCACTTTCATCACAATGCTCCATGACCACTGTCATCTCAATGCTCCATGGCCTTTTTATTCACAATGCTCCATGGCCCCTGTAATTACAGTGTTCCATAACACCTTTCATCATAATGCTCCATGACCACTGCCATCTCAATGCCCCAATACGTCTGTCATCACAATTCTCCAAGGCCATTCTCATCACATTGCTCCATGACACCTGTCATCACAGTGTTCCCTGTCCATATCATCACAAGGCTCCATGTCCCCTATAATCACAATGCTCCATGCCTTTTTCCTCACAATGCTCCAGAATTCTTGTCATCACAATGTTCCAGGACCGTGGCATCACAATGCTACATGACCCTGGTCATCACAGTTCTCCATGACCTTTGTCATCACAATGCCCTAGGTCGCTTTTCATCACAATTCTCAATGACCACTTTAATCACTATGCTCGCTGACCATTTTCATCACATTTCTCTGTTGTCATTACAATTCCCCATGGCCCCTTTCTTCACAATGCTCCATGATGCCTGTCATCACAATGCTCCATGGCTTTTGTTATCACAATGCTCCAGGACCAGTTTCATCACAATAGTCCATCCCCCTTGTCATCACAGTGCACAATGAAACCTTTCATTACAATGCTCCATGACACTTGTCATCACAATGCTCCATGGCCTTTATCGTCACAATGCTCCCAGGCACTTTTCATCACGATGTTCCATGAAACCTTTCATCACATCATCACATTGCTCCATGACCATTGTCATCACAATAGTCCATACCCTTGTCAACACAATGCTGCATAATCCCTGTCATCACAATTCTCCATGACTGCTGTCATCACAATAATCCAGGACAATTTTCATAACAATGCTTCATGCCCCCAGTCATCACAGTGCTCCATGATACCTTTCATCACAATTCCTAGATGATCAATGTCATCACAATGCCCCATGACACCTGTCATCACAATTCGCTATGACCCTTGTCATCACAATACTCAATGAACCGTGTCATCACAGTGTTCCAGGACACATGTCATCACAATGATCCATGACTACTTTCATCACAATGCTCCAGTACACCTGACATCACAATGCTCCAATAAACCTGTCATCACAATGCTCCATAGCCCCTGTTATCATATTGCTCCATGAATTCTTTCATCACAATGCTCCATGCCCCCTGTCATCACAGTGCCCCGTAACCCCTCTAATCACAATGCTGCATGACCCTGTCATCTCAATGCTACATGACACCTGTCATCATATTGTTCCATGGCCTATGTATTCACAATGCTCCATGGACCCTGTAATCACACTGCTCCATGTTCCCTTTCAACACAATGCTCAATGACCCCTGTCATCACAATGTTCCATGAAAGTTGTCTTCAAAATGCTCCATGACCCCGGTCACCACAAGGTTCCCTGCCCTTGTCATCACAATGCTCCATGACCCTTGGAATCACAATGGCACATGGCCTTGTCATCACAAAGTTCCACGGCGTCTGTCATCACCATTCTCCATGGACTTTCTCATCACAATGCTCTATGACCCCTGTCATCACAATGCTTGATGACCATTGTCATCACAATGCTCCAAGGCCCCTGTCATCACAATGCCTTATGGTCTTTGTAATCACAATGCTCAATGACCCTTGTCATCACAATGCTCCATGCCGTTGTCATCACAATGCTCCATGGCCCCTGTAATCACAGTGCTCCATGACCCGTTTCATCTCAGTGCTCCATGACCTCACTCATCACAATGCTCCATGGCCCTTGTCATCACAGTGCTCCAAGCCTTTGTCATCACACTGCTCCATGGCCCCTGTAATCACAATGCTCCATGCCCTTGTCATCACAAGGCTCCAGAACTCTTGTCATTATAATGCTCCATGTCCGTTTCATCACCATTCTCCATGACACTTGTCATCACAATGCCTCAGGTCTGTTGTCATCACCATGCTTCATGCCCGTGTCATCACAACGCTCCATGAATCTTATCTTCACAACGCTCCATGGCCCATGTCATCACAGTGCTCCATGACCCCTGTCAACACAACGCCTGATGACCCCTGTCATCAAAATGCTAAATGGCACTTGTCATCACAATGCTCTATGACGCCTGTCATCACTATTCTCCATGTCACTTGTTATCACAATGCTCCATGGCCCCTGTAATCACAGTACTCCATGACCCCTTTCATCACAATGCCCAATGCCACCTCTCATCACAATTCTCCATGGCATTTGTCATCACGATGCTCCATGACATCTGTCGTCACAATGCTCCATGACACTTGTCATCACAATGCTCGATGCCCCTTGTCATCACAATGTTCCTTGGTGCTTTTCATCGCAATGCTCCATGACAACTTTCATCAAAATACTCCAAGATTTGTTTCATCACAATGCTCCATGGCCCTTGTCATTACAAATCCACATAATCCCTTTCATCACAATTCTCCTTGGCAACTTACATAAAAATGCTCCATGCCCCTGTCATCACAATGCCCAATGATACCTGTTTTTACAATGATCCATGACCCTTGTCATCACAAGGCTCCATGTCCCTTGTATTCACAATGCTCCATGACCTCACTCATCACAATGCCCCATGACCCCTTTAATCACAATGCTCCATGGCCCTTGTCATCACAGTGTTCCAAGCCTTTGTCATCACACTGCTCCATGGCCCCTGTAATCACAATGCTCCATGCCCTTGTCATCACAAGGCTCCAGAACTCTTGTCATTATAATGCTCCATGTCCGTTTCATCACCATTCTCCATGACACTTGTCATCACAATGCTCCATGGCCCCTCTCATTACTGTGCTCCATAATAACTTTAATCACATTTCTAGATGACCACTGCCATCACAATGCCCCATGACATTGTCATCACAATTCGCCATGACCATTGTCATCACAATGCTCCATGAACCATGTCATCACAGGTTCCCAGGACTCTTGTCATCACAATGATCCATTACCACTTTCATCACAATGCTCCATGACCACTGTCATCTCAATGCTCCATGGCCTTTTTATTCACAATGCTCCATGGCCCCTGTAATTACAGTGTTCCATAACACCTTTCATCATAATGCTCCATGACCACTGCCATCTCAATGCCCCAATACGTCTGTCATCACAATTCTCCAAGGCCATTCTCATCACATTGCTCCATGACACCTGTCATCACAGTGTTCCCTGTCCATATCATCACAAGGCTCCATGTCCCCTATAATCACAATGCTCCATGCCTTTTTCCTCACAATGCTCCAGAATTCTTGTCATCACAATGTTCCAGGACCGTGGCATCACAATGCTACATGACCCTGGTCATCACAGTTCTCCATGACCTTTGTCATCACAATGCCCTAGGTCGCTTTTCATCACAATTCTCAATGACCACTTTAATCACTATGCTCGCTGACCATTTTCATCACATTTCTCTGTTGTCATTACAATTCCCCATGGCCCCTTTCTTCACAATGCTCCATGATGCCTGTCATCACAATGCTCCATGGCTTTTGTTATCACAATGCTCCAGGACCAGTTTCATCACAATAGTCCATCCCCCTTGTCATCACAGTGCACAATGAAACCTTTCATTACAATGCTCCATGACACTTGTCATCACAATGCTCCATGGCCTTTATCGTCACAATGCTCCCAGGCACTTTTCATCACGATGTTCCATGAAACCTTTCATCACATCATCACATTGCTCCATGACCATTGTCATCACAATAGTCCATACCCTTGTCAACACAATGCTGCATAATCCCTGTCATCACAATTCTCCATGACTGCTGTCATCACAATAATCCAGGACAATTTTCATAACAATGCTTCATGCCCCCAGTCATCACAGTGCTCCATGATACCTTTCATCACAATTCCTAGATGATCAATGTCATCACAATGCCCCATGACACCTGTCATCACAATTCGCTATGACCCTTGTCATCACAATACTCAATGAACCGTGTCATCACAGTGTTCCAGGACACATGTCATCACAATGATCCATGACTACTTTCATCACAATGCTCCAGTACACCTGACATCACAATGCTCCAATAAACCTGTCATCACAATGCTCCATAGCCCCTGTTATCATATTGCTCCATGAATTCTTTCATCACAATGCTCCATGCCCCCTGTCATCACAGTGCCCCGTAACCCCTCTAATCACAATGCTGCATGACCCTGTCATCTCAATGCTACATGACACCTGTCATCATATTGTTCCATGGCCTATGTATTCACAATGCTCCATGGACCCTGTAATCACACTGCTCCATGTTCCCTTTCAACACAATGCTCAATGACCCCTGTCATCACAATGTTCCATGAAAGTTGTCTTCAAAATGCTCCATGACCCCGGTCACCACAAGGTTCCCTGCCCTTGTCATCACAATGCTCCATGACCCTTGGAATCACAATGGCACATGGCCTTGTCATCACAAAGTTCCACGGCGTCTGTCATCACCATTCTCCATGGACTTTCTCATCACAATGCTCTATGACCCCTGTCATCACAATGCTTGATGACCATTGTCATCACAATGCTCCAAGGCCCCTGTCATCACAATGCCTTATGGTCTTTGTAATCACAATGCTCAATGACCCTTGTCATCACAATGCTCCATGCCGTTGTCATCACAATGCTCCATGGCCCCTGTAATCACAGTGCTCCATGCCCTTGTCATCACAATGCTCCAGAACACTTGTCATCATAATACTCCATTCCCGTGTCATCCCATTGCTCAATGACACTTGTCATCGAAATGTTCCTTGGCCTTTTTCATCACAGTGGTCCATGATACCTTTAATCAAAATTCTACATGACCACTGTCATCACAATGCAAGATGACCAATGTCATCACAATGCCCCATGACACGTGTCATCACAATTCACCTTGGCCCTTTTCATCTCAATGCTGTATGAACCGTGTCATCACTAGGTTCCAGGACACTTGTCATCACAGTGATCCATGACCACTTTCATCACAATTCTCCATGAACTCTGTTATCTCAACGCTCCATGGCCATTTTATTCACAATGCAGCATTGTCCCGATAATCGCGTTGCTCCATGAACACTTTCATCACAATGCTCCTTGCCCACTGTCACCATAATGCCCCATGACGTCTCTCATCACTGTGCTCCAAGGCCACTCTCATTGAAATGCTCCATGATCTGTGTCAGCACAATATTGCATGACACTTGTCATCACAATGCTCCATGATCCCTGTAATCAAAATGATCCCTGCCAATGTCATCACAATGCTCCATGTCTCCTGTAATCACAATGCTCCATGCCCTTGTCATCACAATGCTCCAGGTCTGTTGTCATCACCAAGCTTCATGCCCGTGTCATCACAATGCTCCATGAATCTTGTGTTCACAATGCTCCATGGCCCATGTCATCACAATGCTCCATGACCCCTGTCATCACAATGCTCCATGATACCTTTCATCACAATTCCAGATGACCACTGTCATCCCAATGTCCCATGACACCTGTCATCACAATTTGCTATGACCCTTGTCATCACAATACTCGATGAACCATGTCATCACAGTGTTCCAGGACACATGTCATCAAAATGATCCATGACTCCTTTCATCACAATGCTCCAATACACCTGTCATCACAATGCTCCAATAAACCTGTCATCACAATGCTCCATGGCACCTGTTATCATATTGCTCCATGACACCTGTCATCACAATGCTCCATGACACTTGTCATCACAACGCTCCATGGCCTTTATGGTCACAATGCTCCCAGGCACTTTTTTTTTTTTTTTTTTTTTGTATTAGTTGTTTTGTTTGTTTTTTTATACTGCAGGTTCTTATTAGGCATCAATTTTATACATATCAGTGTATACATGTCAATCCCAATCGCCCAATTCAGCACACCACCATCCCCACCTCACCGCAGTTTTCCCCTCTTGGTGTCCATATGTCCATTCTCTACATCTGTGTCTCAACTTCTGCCCTGCAAACTGGCTCATCTGTACCATTTTTCTAGGTTCCACATACATGCATTAATATATGATATTTGTTTTTCTCTTTCTGACTTACTTCACTCTGTATGACAGTCTCTAGATCCATCCACGTCTCAACAAATGACTCAATTTCGTTCCTTTTCATGGCTGAGTAATATTCCATTGTATATATGTACCACATCTTCTTTATCCATTCGTCTGTTGATGGGCATTTAGGTTGCTTCCATGACCTGGCTATTGTAAATAGTGCTGCAATGAACATTCGGGTGCATGTGTCTTTTTGAATTACGGTTTTCTCTGGGTATATGCCCAGTAGTGGGATTGCTGGGTCATATGGTAATTCTATTTTTAGTTTTTTAAGGAACCTCCATATTGTTCTCCATAGTGGCTGTATCAATTTACATTCCCACCAACAGTGCAAGAGGGTTCCCTTTTCTCCACGCCCTCTCCAGCATTTGTTGTTTGTAGATTTTCTGATGATGCCCATTCTAACAGGAGTGAGGTGATACCTCATTGTAGTTTTGATTTGCATTTCTCTAATAATTAGTGATGTTGAGCAGCTTTTCATGTGCTTCGTGGCCGTCTGTATGTCTTCTTTGGAGAAATGTCTATTTAGGTCTTCTGCCCATTTTTGGATTGCGGTGTTTGTTTCTTTGATATTGAGCTGAATGAGCTGTTTATATATTTTGGAGATTAATCCTTTGTCCGTTGATTCATTTGCAAATATTTTCTCCCATTCTGAGGGTTGTCTTTTCGTCTTGTTTATGGTTTCCTTTGCTGTGCAAAAGCTTTGAAGTTTCATTAGGTCCCACTTGTTTATTTTTGTTTTTATTTCCATTACTCTAGGAGGTGGATCAAAAAAGATCTTGCTGTGATTTATGTCAAAGAGTGTTCTTCCTATGTTTTCCTCTAAGAGTTTTATAGTGTCCAGTCTTATATTTAGGTCTCTAATCCATTTTGAGTTTATTTTTGTGTATGGTGTTAGGGAGTATTCTAATTTCATTCTTTTACATGTAGCTGTCCAGTTTTCCCAACACCACTTATTGAAGAGACTGTCTTTTCTCCATTGTATATCTTTGCCTCCTTTGTCATAGATTAGTTGACCATAGGTGCGTGGGTTAATCTCTGGGCTTTCTATCTTGTTCCATTGATCTATGTTTCTGTTTTTGTGCCAGTACCATATTGTCTTGATTACTGTAGCTTTGTAGTATAGTCTGAAGTCAGGGAGTCTGATTCCTCCAGCTCCATTTTTTTGCCTCAAGACTGCTTTGGCTATTCGGGGTCTTTTGTGTCTCCATACAAATTTTAAGATGATTTGTTCTAGCTCCGTAAAAAATGCCATTGGTAATTTGATAGGGATTGCATTGAATCTGTAGATTGCTTTGGGTAGTATACTCATTTTCACAATGTTGATTCTTCCAATCCAAGAACATGGTATATCTCTCCATCTGTTGGTATCATCTTTAATTTCTTTCATCAGTGTCTTATAGTTTTCTGCATACAGGTCTTTTGTCTCCCTAGGTAGGTTTATTCCTAGGTATTTTATTCTTTTTGTTGCAATGGTAAATGGGAGTGTTTCCATAATTTCTCTTTCAGAGTTTTCATCATTAGTGTATAGGAATGCAAGAGATTTCTGTGCATTAATTTTGTATCCTGCAACTTTACCATATTCATTAATTAGCTCTAGCAGTTTTCTGGTGGCAGTTTTAGGATTCTCTATGTATAGTATCATGTCATCCGCAAACAGTGACAGTTTTACTTCCTCTTTTCCAATTTGTATTCCTTTTATTTCTTTTTCTTCTCTGATTGCCGTGGCTAGGACTTCCAGAACTATGTTGAATAATAGTGGTGAGAGTGGGCAACCTTGTCTCGTTCCTGATCTTAGAGGAAATGCTTTCAGTTTTTCACCATTGAGAATGATGTTTGCTGTGGGTTTGTCATATATGGCCTTTATTATGTTGAGGTTGGTTCCCTGTATGCCCACTTTCTGGAGAGTTTTTATCATAAATGGGTGTTGAATTTTGTCAAAAGCTTTTTCTGCATCTATTGAGATGATCATATGGTTTTTATTCTTCAGTTTGTTAATATGGTGTATCACATTGATTGATTTGCGTATATTGAAGAATCCTTGCATCCCTGGGATAAATCCCACTTGATCGTGGTGTATGATCCTTTTAATGTGTTGTTGGATTCTGTTTGCTAGTATTTTGCTGAGGATTTTTGCATCTATATTCATCAGTGATATTGGTCTGTAATTTTCTTTTTTTGTAGTGTCTTTGTCTGGTTTTGGTATCAGGGTGATGGTGGCCCAGGCACTTTTCATCACGATGTTCCATGAAACCTTTCATCACATTGCTCCATAACCATTGTCATCACAATAGTCCATACCCTTGTCAACACAATGCTGCATAATCACTGTCATCACAATTCTCCATGACTGCTGTCATCACAATAATCCAGGACAATATTCATAACAGTGCTTCATGCCCCCGGTCATCACAGTGCTCCATGATACCTTTCATCACAATTCCTAGATGATCAATGTCATCACAATGCCCCATGACACCGGTCATCACAATTCGCTATGACCCTTGTCATCACAATACTCGATGAACCGTGTCATCACAGTGTTCCAGGACACATGTCATCACAATGATCCATGACTACTTTCATCACAATGCTCTAATACACCTGTCATCAAAATGCTCCAATACACCTGTCATCACAATGCTCTATGGCCCCTGTTATCATATTTCTCCATGATATATTTCATCACAAGTCTCCATGACCACTGTCATCACCATGCCTCATAACGCCTGTCATCTCAATGCTCCATGGCCCCTTTCATCACAATGCTCCATGAACCCAGTCATCACAATGTTCCCTGCCCTTTTCATCACAATGCTCCATGGGTCCTGTCACCACAATTCTCCATGCCCTTGTCATCAAAATGTTCCAGAACTCTTGTCATCATAATGCTCCATGCCAATGTCATCAAAATGCTCCAATACACCTGTCATAACAATGCTCCATGGCCTTTGTCATCACAATGTTCCATGGCCCCTGTCATCACAATGCTCCATGCCCTTGCCATCAAAATGCTCCAGAACTCTTGTCATCATAATGCTCCATGCTAATGTCATCAAAATGCTCCATGACACTTGTCATCACAATGCTCCATGGCCTTTGTCATCACAATGTTCCATGGCCCCTGTCATCACAGTGCTCCATGATACCTTTCATCACAATTCTAGATGACCACTGTCATCACAATACCCCATGACAGATGTCATCACAATTCGTCATGGTCCTTGTCATCACAATGCTCCATGAAACGTGTCATCAGAATGTTCCAGGACACTTGTCATCACAATGATCCATGATCACTTTCATCACAATGCTCCATGAACCCTGTCATCTCAATGCTCCATAACCTTTGTATTCACAATGCTCCATGGCCCCTGTCATCACAGTGCTCCATGACCCCTTTCATCACAATGCTCCAACACCGCTGTCATCACAATGCCCCATGACGCCTGCCATCACAAATCTCCAAGCCCTCTCTTACCAAAAAGCTCCATGACCCCTGTCATCACAATGTTCTCTGCCCATATCATCACAATGCTCCTTGTCACCTTTAATCACAATGCTCCATGCCCTTTCATCACAATGCTCCAGAATTCTTGTCATCGCAATGTTCCCTGTCCGTGTCATCACAATGCTCCATGACCCTTGTCATCACAAAGCTCCATGACCCCTGTCATCACAATGATCCATGACTCCTTTCCTCACAGTGCTCCATTACCCTTTTCATCACAATGCTCCATGCCATTGTCAGCACAATGCTCCATGACACCTGTCATCACAATGCTCCATGGCCTTTGTCATCACAATGCTCCATGGCCCCTGTAATCACAGTGCTCCATGACCCGTTTCATCTCAGTGCTCCATGACCTCACTCATCACAATGCTCCATGGCCCTTGTCATCACAGTGCTCCAAGCCTTTGTCATCACACTGCTCCATGGCCCCTGTAATCACAATGCTCCATGCCCTTGTCATCACAAGGCTCCAGAACTCTTGTCATTATAATGCTCCATGTCCGTTTCATCACCATTCTCCATGACACTTGTCATCACAATGCCTCAGGTCTGTTGTCATCACCATGCTTCATGCCCGTGTCATCACAATGCTCCATGAATCTTATCTTCACAACGCTCCATGGCCCATGTCATCACAGTGCTCCATGACCCCTGTCAACACAACGCCTGATGACCCCTGTCATCAAAATGCTAAATGGCACTTGTCATCACAATGCTCTATGACGCCTGTCATCACTATTCTCCATGTCACTTGTTATCACAATGCTCCATGGCCCCTGTAATCACAGTACTCCATGACCCCTTTCATCACAATGCCCAATGC
The DNA here is from genome assembly GCF_965194825.1 of Balaenoptera physalus. Lineage (NCBI taxonomy): Eukaryota > Metazoa > Chordata > Mammalia > Artiodactyla > Balaenopteridae > Balaenoptera > Balaenoptera physalus. Next base: position 226,533 of record NW_028125764.1, read on the forward strand.
CACCTCTCATCACAATTCTCCATGGCATTTGTCATCACGATGCTCCATGACATCTGTCGTCACAATGCTCCATGACACTTGTCATCACAATGCTCGATGCCCCTTGTCATCACAATGTTCCTTGGTGCTTTTCATCGCAATGCTCCATGACAACTTTCATCAAAATACTCCAAGATTTGTTTCATCACAATGCTCCATGGCCCTTGTCATTACAAATCCACATAATCCCTTTCATCACAATTCTCCTTGGCAACTTACATAAAAATGCTCCATGCCCCTGTCATCACAATGCCCAATGATACCTGTTTTTACAATGATCCATGACCCTTGTCATCACAAGGCTCCATGTCCCTTGTATTCACAATGCTCCATGACCTCACTCATCACAATGCCCCATGACCCCTTTAATCACAATGCTCCATGGCCCTTGTCATCACAGTGTTCCAAGCCTTTGTCATCACACTGCTCCATGGCCCCTGTAATCACAATGCTCCATGCCCTTGTCATCACAAGGCTCCAGAACTCTTGTCATTATAATGCTCCATGTCCGTTTCATCACCATTCTCCATGACACTTGTCATCACAATGCTCCATGGCCCCTCTCATTACTGTGCTCCATAATAACTTTAATCACATTTCTAGATGACCACTGCCATCACAATGCCCCATGACATTGTCATCACAATTCGCCATGACCATTGTCATCACAATGCTCCATGAACCATGTCATCACAGGTTCCCAGGACTCTTGTCATCACAATGATCCATTACCACTTTCATCACAATGCTCCATGACCACTGTCATCTCAATGCTCCATGGCCTTTTTATTCACAATGCTCCATGGCCCCTGTAATTACAGTGTTCCCTAACACCTTTCATCATAATGCTCCATGACCACTGCCATCTCAATGCCCCAATACGTCTGTCATCACAATTCTCCAAGGCCATTCTCATCACATTGCTCCATGACACCTGTCATCACAGTGTTCCCTGTCCATATCATCACAAGGCTCCATGTCCCCTATAATCACAATGCTCCATGCCTTTTTCCTCACAATGCTCCAGAATTCTTGTCATCACAATGTTCCAGGACCGTGGCATCACAATGCTACATGACCCTGGTCATCACAGTTCTCCATGACCTTTGTCATCACAATGCCCTAGGTCGCTTTTCATCACAATTCTCAATGACCACTTTAATCACTATGCTCGCTGACCATTTTCATCACATTTCTCTGTTGTCATTACAATTCCCCATGGCCCCTTTCTTCACAATGCTCCATGATGCCTGTCATCACAATGCTCCATGGCTTTTGTTATCACAATGCTCCAGGACCAGTTTCATCACAATAGTCCATCCCCCTTGTCATCACAGTGCACAATGAAACCTTTCATTACAATGCTCCATGACACTTGTCATCACAATGCTCCATGGCCTTTATCGTCACAATGCTCCCAGGCACTTTTCATCACGATGTTCCATGAAACCTTTCATCACATCATCACATTGCTCCATGACCATTGTCATCACAATAGTCCATACCCTTGTCAACACAATGCTGCATAATCCCTGTCATCACAATTCTCCATGACTGCTGTCATCACAATAATCCAGGACAATTTTCATAACAATGCTTCATGCCCCCAGTCATCACAGTGCTCCATGATACCTTTCATCACAATTCCTAGATGATCAATGTCATCACAATGCCCCATGACACCTGTCATCACAATTCGCTATGACCCTTGTCATCACAATACTCAATGAACCGTGTCATCACAGTGTTCCAGGACACATGTCATCACAATGATCCATGACTACTTTCATCACAATGCTCCAGTACACCTGACATCACAATGCTCCAATAAACCTGTCATCACAATGCTCCATAGCCCCTGTTATCATATTGCTCCATGAATTCTTTCATCACAATGCTCCATGCCCCCTGTCATCACAGTGCCCCGTAACCCCTCTAATCACAATGCTGCATGACCCTGTCATCTCAATGCTACATGACACCTGTCATCATATTGTTCCATGGCCTATGTATTCACAATGCTCCATGGACCCTGTAATCACACTGCTCCATGTTCCCTTTCAACACAATGCTCAATGACCCCTGTCATCACAATGTTCCATGAAAGTTGTCTTCAAAATGCTCCATGACCCCGGTCACCACAAGGTTCCCTGCCCTTGTCATCACAATGCTCCATGACCCTTGGAATCACAATGGCACATGGCCTTGTCATCACAAAGTTCCACGGCGTCTGTCATCACCATTCTCCATGGACTTTCTCATCACAATGCTCTATGACCCCTGTCATCACAATGCTTGATGACCATTGTCATCACAATGCTCCAAGGCCCCTGTCATCACAATGCCTTATGGTCTTTGTAATCTCAATGCTCAATGACCCTTGTCATCACAATGCTCCATGCCGTTGTCATCACAATGCTCCATGGCCCCTGTAATCACAGTGCTCCATGCCCTTGTCATCACAATGCTCCAGAACACTTGTCATCATAATACTCCATTCCCGTGTCATCCCATTGCTCAATGACACTTGTCATCGAAATGTTCCTTGGCCTTTTTCATCACAGTGGTCCATGATACCTTTAATCAAAATTCTACATGACCACTGTCATCACAATGCAAGATGACCAATGTCATCACAATGCCCCATGACACGTGTCATCACAATTCACCTTGGCCCTTTTCATCTCAATGCTGTATGAACCGTGTCATCACTAGGTTCCAGGACACTTGTCATCACAGTGATCCATGACCACTTTCATCACAATTCTCCATGAACTCTGTTATCTCAACGCTCCATGGCCATTTTATTCACAATGCAGCATTGTCCCGATAATCGCGTTGCTCCATGAACACTTTCATCACAATGCTCCTTGCCCACTGTCACCATAATGCCCCATGACGTCTCTCATCACTGTGCTCCAAGGCCACTCTCATTGAAATGCTCCATGATCTGTGTCAGCACAATATTGCATGACACTTGTCATCACAATGCTCCATGATCCCTGTAATCAAAATGATCCCTGCCAATGTCATCACAATGCTCCATGTCTCCTGTAATCACAATGCTCCATGCCCTTGTCATCACAATGCTCCAGGTCTGTTGTCATCACCAAGCTTCATGCCCGTGTCATCACAATGCTCCATGAATCTTGTGTTCACAATGCTCCATGGCCCATGTCATCACAATGCTCCATGACCCCTGTCATCACAATGCTCCATGATACCTTTCATCACAATTCCAGATGACCACTGTCATCCCAATGTCCCATGACACCTGTCATCACAATTTGCTATGACCCTTGTCATCACAATACTCGATGAACCATGTCATCACAGTGTTCCAGGACACATGTCATCAAAATGATCCATGACTCCTTTCATCACAATGCTCCAATACACCTGTCATCACAATGCTCCAATAAACCTGTCATCACAATGCTCCATGGCACCTGTTATCATATTGCTCCATGACACCTGTCATCACAATGCTCCATGACACTTGTCATCACAACGCTCCATGGCCTTTATGGTCACAATGCTCCCAGGCACTTTTTTTTTTTTTTTTTTTTTGTATTAGTTGTTTTGTTTGTTTTTTTATACTGCAGGTTCTTATTAGGCATCAATTTTATACATATCAGTGTATACATGTCAATCCCAATCGCCCAATTCAGCACACCACCATCCCCACCTCACCGCAGTTTTCCCCTCTTGGTGTCCATATGTCCATTCTCTACATCTGTGTCTCAACTTCTGCCCTGCAAACTGGCTCATCTGTACCATTTTTCTAGGTTCCACATACATGCATTAATATATGATATTTGTTTTTCTCTTTCTGACTTACTTCACTCTGTATGACAGTCTCTAGATCCATCCACGTCTCAACAAATGACTCAATTTCGTTCCTTTTCATGGCTGAGTAATATTCCATTGTATATATGTACCACATCTTCTTTATCCATTCGTCTGTTGATGGGCATTTAGGTTGCTTCCATGACCTGGCTATTGTAAATAGTGCTGCAATGAACATTCGGGTGCATGTGTCTTTTTGAATTACGGTTTTCTCTGGGTATATGCCCAGTAGTGGGATTGCTGGGTCATATGGTAATTCTATTTTTAGTTTTTTAAGGAACCTCCATATTGTTCTCCATAGTGGCTGTATCAATTTACATTCCCACCAACAGTGCAAGAGGGTTCCCTTTTCTCCACGCCCTCTCCAGCATTTGTTGTTTGTAGATTTTCTGATGATGCCCATTCTAACAGGAGTGAGGTGATACCTCATTGTAGTTTTGATTTGCATTTCTCTAATAATTAGTGATGTTGAGCAGCTTTTCATGTGCTTCGTGGCCGTCTGTATGTCTTCTTTGGAGAAATGTCTATTTAGGTCTTCTGCCCATTTTTGGATTGCGGTGTTTGTTTCTTTGATATTGAGCTGAATGAGCTGTTTATATATTTTGGAGATTAATCCTTTGTCCGTTGATTCATTTGCAAATATTTTCTCCCATTCTGAGGGTTGTCTTTTCGTCTTGTTTATGGTTTCCTTTGCTGTGCAAAAGCTTTGAAGTTTCATTAGGTCCCACTTGTTTATTTTTGTTTTTATTTCCATTACTCTAGGAGGTGGATCAAAAAAGATCTTGCTGTGATTTATGTCAAAGAGTGTTCTTCCTATGTTTTCCTCTAAGAGTTTTATAGTGTCCAGTCTTATATTTAGGTCTCTAATCCATTTTGAGTTTATTTTTGTGTATGGTGTTAGGGAGTATTCTAATTTCATTCTTTTACATGTAGCTGTCCAGTTTTCCCAACACCACTTATTGAAGAGACTGTCTTTTCTCCATTGTATATCTTTGCCTCCTTTGTCATAGATTAGTTGACCATAGGTGCGTGGGTTAATCTCTGGGCTTTCTATCTTGTTCCATTGATCTATGTTTCTGTTTTTGTGCCAGTACCATATTGTCTTGATTACTGTAGCTTTGTAGTATAGTCTGAAGTCAGGGAGTCTGATTCCTCCAGCTCCATTTTTTTGCCTCAAGACTGCTTTGGCTATTCGGGGTCTTTTGTGTCTCCATACAAATTTTAAGATGATTTGTTCTAGCTCCGTAAAAAATGCCATTGGTAATTTGATAGGGATTGCATTGAATCTGTAGATTGCTTTGGGTAGTATACTCATTTTCACAATGTTGATTCTTCCAATCCAAGAACATGGTATATCTCTCCATCTGTTGGTATCATCTTTAATTTCTTTCATCAGTGTCTTATAGTTTTCTGCATACAGGTCTTTTGTCTCCCTAGGTAGGTTTATTCCTAGGTATTTTATTCTTTTTGTTGCAATGGTAAATGGGAGTGTTTCCATAATTTCTCTTTCAGAGTTTTCATCATTAGTGTATAGGAATGCAAGAGATTTCTGTGCATTAATTTTGTATCCTGCAACTTTACCATATTCATTAATTAGCTCTAGCAGTTTTCTGGTGGCAGTTTTAGGATTCTCTATGTATAGTATCATGTCATCCGCAAACAGTGACAGTTTTACTTCCTCTTTTCCAATTTGTATTCCTTTTATTTCTTTTTCTTCTCTGATTGCCGTGGCTAGGACTTCCAGAACTATGTTGAATAATAGTGGTGAGAGTGGGCAACCTTGTCTCGTTCCTGATCTTAGAGGAAATGCTTTCAGTTTTTCACCATTGAGAATGATGTTTGCTGTGGGTTTGTCATATATGGCCTTTATTATGTTGAGGTTGGTTCCCTGTATGCCCACTTTCTGGAGAGTTTTTATCATAAATGGGTGTTGAATTTTGTCAAAAGCTTTTTCTGCATCTATTGAGATGATCATATGGTTTTTATTCTTCAGTTTGTTAATATGGTGTATCACATTGATTGATTTGCGTATATTGAAGAATCCTTGCATCCCTGGGATAAATCCCACTTGATCGTGGTGTATGATCCTTTTAATGTGTTGTTGGATTCTGTTTGCTAGTATTTTGCTGAGGATTTTTGCATCTATATTCATCAGTGATATTGGTCTGTAATTTTCTTTTTTTGTAGTGTCTTTGTCTGGTTTTGGTATCAGGGTGATGGTGGCCCAGGCACTTTTCATCACGATGTTCCATGAAACCTTTCATCACATTGCTCCATAACCATTGTCATCACAATAGTCCATACCCTTGTCAACACAATGCTGCATAATCACTGTCATCACAATTCTCCATGACTGCTGTCATCACAATAATCCAGGACAATATTCATAACAGTGCTTCATGCCCCCGGTCATCACAGTGCTCCATGATACCTTTCATCACAATTCCTAGATGATCAATGTCATCACAATGCCCCATGACACCGGTCATCACAATTCGCTATGACCCTTGTCATCACAATACTCGATGAACCGTGTCATCACAGTGTTCCAGGACACATGTCATCACAATGATCCATGACTACTTTCATCACAATGCTCTAATACACCTGTCATCAAAATGCTCCAATACACCTGTCATCACAATGCTCTATGGCCCCTGTTATCATATTTCTCCATGATATATTTCATCACAAGTCTCCATGACCACTGTCATCACCATGCCTCATAACGCCTGTCATCTCAATGCTCCATGGCCCCTTTCATCACAATGCTCCATGAACCCAGTCATCACAATGTTCCCTGCCCTTTTCATCACAATGCTCCATGGGTCCTGTCACCACAATTCTCCATGCCCTTGTCATCAAAATGTTCCAGAACTCTTGTCATCATAATGCTCCATGCCAATGTCATCAAAATGCTCCAATACACCTGTCATAACAATGCTCCATGGCCTTTGTCATCACAATGTTCCATGGCCCCTGTCATCACAATGCTCCATGCCCTTGCCATCAAAATGCTCCAGAACTCTTGTCATCATAATGCTCCATGCTAATGTCATCAAAATGCTCCATGACACTTGTCATCACAATGCTCCATGGCCTTTGTCATCACAATGTTCCATGGCCCCTGTCATCACAGTGCTCCATGATACCTTTCATCACAATTCTAGATGACCACTGTCATCACAATACCCCATGACAGATGTCATCACAATTCGTCATGGTCCTTGTCATCACAATGCTCCATGAAACGTGTCATCAGAATGTTCCAGGACACTTGTCATCACAATGATCCATGATCACTTTCATCACAATGCTCCATGAACCCTGTCATCTCAATGCTCCATAACCTTTGTATTCACAATGCTCCATGGCCCCTGTCATCACAGTGCTCCATGACCCCTTTCATCACAATGCTCCAACACCGCTGTCATCACAATGCCCCATGACGCCTGCCATCACAAATCTCCAAGCCCTCTCTTACCAAAAAGCTCCATGACCCCTGTCATCACAATGTTCTCTGCCCATATCATCACAATGCTCCTTGTCACCTTTAATCACAATGCTCCATGCCCTTTCATCACAATGCTCCAGAATTCTTGTCATCGCAATGTTCCCTGTCCGTGTCATCACAATGCTCCATGACCCTTGTCATCACAAAGCTCCATGACCCCTGTCATCACAATGATCCATGACTCCTTTCCTCACAGTGCTCCATTACCCTTTTCATCACAATGCTCCATGCCATTGTCAGCACAATGCTCCATGACACCTGTCATCACAATGCTCCATGGCCTTTGTCATCACAATGCTCCATGGCCCCTGTAATCACAGTGCTCCATGACCCGTTTCATCTCAGTGCTCCATGACCTCACTCATCACAATGCTCCATGGCCCTTGTCATCACAGTGCTCCAAGCCTTTGTCATCACACTGCTCCATGGCCCCTGTAATCACAATGCTCCATGCCCTTGTCATCACAAGGCTCCAGAACTCTTGTCATTATAATGCTCCATGTCCGTTTCATCACCATTCTCCATGACACTTGTCATCACAATGCCTCAGGTCTGTTGTCATCACCATGCTTCATGCCCGTGTCATCACAATGCTCCATGAATCTTATCTTCACAACGCTCCATGGCCCATGTCATCACAGTGCTCCATGACCCCTGTCAACACAACGCCTGATGACCCCTGTCATCAAAATGCTAAATGGCACTTGTCATCACAATGCTCTATGACGCCTGTCATCACTATTCTCCATGTCACTTGTTATCACAATGCTCCATGGCCCCTGTAATCACAGTACTCCATGACCCCTTTCATCACAATGCCCAATGCCACCTCTCATCACAATTCTCCATGGCATTTGTCATCACGATGCTCCATGACATCTGTCGTCACAATGCTCCATGACACTTGTCATCACAATGCTCGATGCCCCTTGTCATCACAATGTTCCTTGGTGCTTTTCATCGCAATGCTCCATGACAACTTTCATCAAAATACTCCAAGATTTGTTTCATCACAATGCTCCATGGCCCTTGTCATTACAAATCCACATAATCCCTTTCATCACAATTCTCCTTGGCAACTTACATAAAAATGCTCCATGCCCCTGTCATCACAATGCCCAATGATACCTGTTTTTACAATGATCCATGACCCTTGTCATCACAAGGCTCCATGTCCCTTGTATTCACAATGCTCCATGACCTCACTCATCACAATGCCCCATGACCCCTTTAATCACAATGCTCCATGGCCCTTGTCATCACAGTGTTCCAAGCCTTTGTCATCACACTGCTCCATGGCCCCTGTAATCACAATGCTCCATGCCCTTGTCATCACAAGGCTCCAGAACTCTTGTCATTATAATGCTCCATGTCCGTTTCATCACCATTCTCCATGACACTTGTCATCACAATGCTCCATGGCCCCTCTCATTACTGTGCTCCATAATAACTTTAATCACATTTCTAGATGACCACTGCCATCACAATGCCCCATGACATTGTCATCACAATTCGCCATGACCATTGTCATCACAATGCTCCATGAACCATGTCATCACAGGTTCCCAGGACTCTTGTCATCACAATGATCCATTACCACTTTCATCACAATGCTCCATGACCACTGTCATCTCAATGCTCCATGGCCTTTTTATTCACAATGCTCCATGGCCCCTGTAATTACAGTGTTCCATAACACCTTTCATCATAATGCTCCATGACCACTGCCATCTCAATGCCCCAATACGTCTGTCATCACAATTCTCCAAGGCCATTCTCATCACATTGCTCCATGACACCTGTCATCACAGTGTTCCCTGTCCATATCATCACAAGGCTCCATGTCCCCTATAATCACAATGCTCCATGCCTTTTTCCTCACAATGCTCCAGAATTCTTGTCATCACAATGTTCCAGGACCGTGGCATCACAATGCTACATGACCCTGGTCATCACAGTTCTCCATGACCTTTGTCATCACAATGCCCTAGGTCGCTTTTCATCACAATTCTCAATGACCACTTTAATCACTATGCTCGCTGACCATTTTCATCACATTTCTCTGTTGTCATTACAATTCCCCATGGCCCCTTTCTTCACAATGCTCCATGATGCCTGTCATCACAATGCTCCATGGCTTTTGTTATCACAATGCTCCAGGACCAGTTTCATCACAATAGTCCATCCCCCTTGTCATCACAGTGCACAATGAAACCTTTCATTACAATGCTCCATGACACTTGTCATCACAATGCTCCATGGCCTTTATCGTCACAATGCTCCCAGGCACTTTTCATCACGATGTTCCATGAAACCTTTCATCACATCATCACATTGCTCCATGACCATTGTCATCACAATAGTCCATACCCTTGTCAACACAATGCTGCATAATCCCTGTCATCACAATTCTCCATGACTGCTGTCATCACAATAATCCAGGACAATTTTCATAACAATGCTTCATGCCCCCAGTCATCACAGTGCTCCATGATACCTTTCATCACAATTCCTAGATGATCAATGTCATCACAATGCCCCATGACACCTGTCATCACAATTCGCTATGACCCTTGTCATCACAATACTCAATGAACCGTGTCATCACAGTGTTCCAGGACACATGTCATCACAATGATCCATGACTACTTTCATCACAATGCTCCAGTACACCTGTCATCACAATGCTCCAATAAACCTGTCATCACAATGCTCCATAGCCCCTGTTATCATATTGCTCCATGAATTCTTTCATCACAATGCTCCATGCCCCCTGTCATCACAGTGCCCCGTAACCCCTCTAATCACAATGCTGCATGACCCTGTCATCTCAATGCTACATGACACCTGTCATCATATTGTTCCATGGCCTATGTATTCACAATGCTCCATGGACCCTGTAATCACACTGCTCCATGTTCCCTTTCAACACAATGCTCAATGACCCCTGTCATCACAATGTTCCATGAAAGTTGTCTTCAAAATGCTCCATGACCCCGGTCACCACAAGGTTCCCTGCCCTTGTCATCACAATGCTCCATGACCCTTGGAATCACAATGGCACATGGCCTTGTCATCACAAAGTTCCACGGCGTCTGTCATCACCATTCTCCATGGACTTTCTCATCCCAATGCTCTATGACCCCTGTCATCACAATGCTTGATGACCATTGTCATCACAATGCTCCAAGGCCCCTGTCATCACAATGCCTTATGGTCTTTGTAATCACAATGCTCAATGACCCTTGTCATCACAATGCTCCATGCCGTTGTCATCACAATGCTCCATGGCCCCTGTAATCACAGTGCTCCATGACCCGTTTCATCTCAGTGCTCCATGACCTCACTCATCACAATGCTCCATGGCCCTTGTCATCACAGTGCTCCAAGCCTTTGTCATCACACTGCTCCATGGCCCCTGTAATCACAATGCTCCATGCCCTTGTCATCACAAGGCTCCAGAACTCTTGTCATTATAATGCTCCATGTCCGTTTCATCACCATTCTCCATGACACTTGTCATCACAATGCCTCAGGTCTGTTGTCATCACCATGCTTCATGCCCGTGTCATCACAATGCTCCATGAATCTTATCTTCACAACGCTCCATGGCCCATGTCATCACAGTGCTCCATGACCCCTGTCAACACAACGCCTGATGACCCCTGTCATCAAAATGCTAAATGGCACTTGTCATCACAATGCTCTATGACGCCTGTCATCACTATTCTCCATGTCACTTGTTATCACAATGCTCCATGGCCCCTGTAATCACAGTACTCCATGACCCCTTTCATCACAATGCCCAATGCCACCTCTCATCACAATTCTCCATGGCATTTGTCATCACGATGCTCCATGACATCTGTCGTCACAATGCTCCATGACACTTGTCATCACAATGCTCGATGCCCCTTGTCATCACAATGTTCCTTGGTGCTTTTCATCGCAATGCTCCATGACAACTTTCATCAAAATACTCCAAGATTTGTTTCATCACAATGCTCCATGGCCCTTGTCATTACAAATCCACATAATCCCTTTCATCACAATTCTCCTTGGCAACTTACATAAAAATGCTCCATGCCCCTGTCATCACAATGCCCAATGATACCTGTTTTTACAATGATCCATGACCCTTGTCATCACAAGGCTCCATGTCCCTTGTATTCACAATGCTCCATGACCTCACTCATCACAATGCCCCATGACCCCTTTAATCACAATGCTCCATGGCCCTTGTCATCACAGTGTTCCAAGCCTTTGTCATCACACTGCTCCATGGCCCCTGTAATCACAATGCTCCATGCCCTTGTCATCACAAGGCTCCAGAACTCTTGTCATTATAATGCTCCATGTCCGTTTCATCACCATTCTCCATGACACTTGTCATCACAATGTTCCATGGCCCCTCTCATTACTGTGCTCCATAATAACTTTAATCACATTTCTAGATGACCACTGCCATCACAATGCCCCATGACATTGTCATCACAATTCGCCATGACCATTGTCATCACAATGCTCCATGAACCATGTCATCACAGGTTCCCAGGACTCTTGTCATCACAATGATCCATTACCACTTTCATCACAATGCTCCATGACCACTGTCATCTCAATGCTCCATGGCCTTTTTATTCACAATGCTCCATGGCCCCTGTAATTACAGTGTTCCATAACACCTTTCATCATAATGCTCCATGACCACTGCCATCTCAATGCCCCAATACGTCTGTCATCACAATTCTCCAAGGCCATTCTCATCACATTGCTCCATGACACCTGTCATCACAGTGTTCCCTGTCCATATCATCACAAGGCTCCATGTCCCCTATAATCACAATGCTCCATGCCTTTTTCCTCACAATGCTCCAGAATTCTTGTCATCACAATGTTCCAGGACCGTGGCATCACAATGCTACATGACCCTGGTCATCACAGTTCTCCATGACCTTTGTCATCACAATGCCCTAGGTCGCTTTTCATCACAATTCTCAATGACCACTTTAATCACTATGCTCGCTGACCATTTTCATCACATTTCTCTGTTGTCATTACAATTCCCCATGGCCCCTTTCTTCACAATGCTCCATGATGCCTGTCATCACAATGCTCCATGGCTTTTGTTATCACAATGCTCCAGGACCAGTTTCATCACAATAGTCCATCCCCCTTGTCATCACAGTGCACAATGAAACCTTTCATTACAATGCTCCATGACACTTGTCATCACAATGCTCCATGGCCTTTATCGTCACAATGCTCCCAGGCACTTTTCATCACGATGTTCCATGAAACCTTTCATCACATCATCACATTGCTCCATGACCATTGTCATCACAATAGTCCATACCCTTGTCAACACAATGCTGCATAATCCCTGTCATCACAATTCTCCATGACTGCTGTCATCACAATAATCCAGGACAATTTTCATAACAATGCTTCATGCCCCCAGTCATCACAGTGCTCCATGATACCTTTCATCACAATTCCTAGATGATCAATGTCATCACAATGCCCCATGACACCTGTCATCACAATTCGCTATGACCCTTGTCATCACAATACTCAATGAACCGTGTCATCACAGTGTTCCAGGACACATGTCATCACAATGATCCATGACTACTTTCATCACAATGCTCCAGTACACCTGACATCACAATGCTCCAATAAAACTGTCATCACAATGCTCCATAGCCCCTGTTATCATATTGCTCCATGAATTCTTTCATCACAATGCTCCATGCCCCCTGTCATCACAGTGCCCCGTAACCCCTCTAATCACAATGCTGCATGACCCTGTCATCTCAATGCTACATGACACCTGTCATCATATTGTTCCATGGCCTATGTATTCACAATGCTCCATGGACCCTGTAATCACACTGCTCCATGTTCCCTTTCAACACAATGCTCAATGACCCCTGTCATCACAATGTTCCATGAAAGTTGTCTTCAAAATGCTCCATGACCCCGGTCACCACAAGGTTCCCTGCCCTTGTCATCACAATGCTCCATGACCCTTGGAATCACAATGGCACATGGCCTTGTCATCACAAAGTTCCACGGCGTCTGTCATCACCATTCTCCATGGACTTTCTCATCACAATGCTCTATGACCCCTGTCATCACAATGCTTGATGACCATTGTCATCACAATGCTCCAAGGCCCCTGTCATCACAATGCCTTATGGTCTTTGTAATCACAATGCTCAATGACCCTTGTCATCACAATGCTCCATGCCGTTGTCATCACAATGCTCCATGGCCCCTGTAATCACAATGCTCCATGCCCTTGTCATCACAATGCTCCAGAACACTTGTCATCATAATACTCCATTCCCGTGTCATCCCATTGCTCAATGACACTTGTCATCGAAATGTTCCTTGGCCTTTTTCATCACAGTGGTCCATGATACCTTTAATCAAAATTCTACATGACCACTGTCATCACAATGCAAGATGACCAATGTCATCACAATGCCCCATGACACGTGTCATCACAATTCACCTTGGCCCTTTTCATCTCAATGCTGTATGAACCGTGTCATCACTAGGTTCCAGGACACTTGTCATCACAGTGATCCATGACCACTTTCATCACAATTCTCCATGAACTCTGTTATCTCAACGCTCCATGGCCATTTTATTCACAATGCAGCATTGTCCCGATAATCGCGTTGCTCCATGAACACTTTCATCACAATGCTCCTTGCCCACTGTCACCATAATGCCCCATGACGTCTCTCATCACTGTGCTCCAAGGCCACTCTCATTGAAATGCTCCATGATCTGTGTCAGCACAATATTGCATGACACTTGTCATCACAATGCTCCATGATCCCTGTAATCAAAATGATCCCTGCCAATGTCATCACAATGCTCCATGTCTCCTGTAATCACAATGCTCCATGCCCTTGTCATCACAATGCTCCAGGTCTGTTGTCATCACCAAGCTTCATGCCCGTGTCATCACAATGCTCCATGAATCTTGTGTTCACAATGCTCCATGGCCCATGTCATCACAATGCTCCATGACCCCTGTCATCACAATGCTCCATGATACCTTTCATCACAATTCCAGATGACCACTGTCATCCCAATGTCCCATGACACCTGTCATCACAATTTGCTATGACCCTTGTCATCACAATACTCGATGAACCATGTCATCACAGTGTTCCAGGACACATGTCATCAAAATGATCCATGACTCCTTTCATCACAATGCTCCAATACACCTGTCATCACAATGCTCCAATAAACCTGTCATCACAATGCTCCATGGCACCTGTTATCATATTGCTCCATGACACCTGTCATCACAATGCTCCATGACACTTGTCATCACAACGCTCCATGGCCTTTATGGTCACAATGCTCCCAGGCACTTTTTTTTTTTTTTTTTTTTTGTATTAGTTGTTTTGTTTGTTTTTTTATACTGCAGGTTCTTATTAGGCATCAATTTTATACATATCAGTGTATACATGTCAATCCCAATCGCCCAATTCAGCACACCACCATCCCCACCTCACCGCAGTTTTCCCCTCTTGGTGTCCATATGTCCATTCTCTACATCTGTGTCTCAACTTCTGCCCTGCAAACTGGCTCATCTGTACCATTTTTCTAGGTTCCACATACATGCATTAATATATGATATTTGTTTTTCTCTTTCTGACTTACTTCACTCTGTATGACAGTCTCTAGATCCATCCACGTCTCAACAAATGACTCAATTTCGTTCCTTTTCATGGCTGAGTAATATTCCATTGTATATATGTACCACATCTTCTTTATCCATTCGTCTGTTGATGGGCATTTAGGTTGCTTCCATGACCTGGCTATTGTAAATAGTGCTGCAATGAACATTCGGGTGCATGTGTCTTTTTGAATTACGGTTTTCTCTGGGTATATGCCCAGTAGTGGGATTGCTGGGTCATATGGTAATTCTATTTTTAGTTTTTTAAGGAACCTCCATATTGTTCTCCATAGTGGCTGTATCAATTTACATTCCCACCAACAGTGCAAGAGGGTTCCCTTTTCTCCACGCCCTCTCCAGCATTTGTTGTTTGTAGATTTTCTGATGATGCCCATTCTAACAGGAGTGAGGTGATACCTCATTGTAGTTTTGATTTGCATTTCTCTAATAATTAGTGATGTTGAGCAGCTTTTCATGTGCTTCGTGGCCGTCTGTATGTCTTCTTTGGAGAAATGTCTATTTAGGTCTTCTGCCCATTTTTGGATTGCGGTGTTTGTTTCTTTGATATTGAGCTGAATGAGCTGTTTATATATTTTGGAGATTAATCCTTTGTCCGTTGATTCATTTGCAAATATTTTCTCCCATTCTGAGGGTTGTCTTTTCGTCTTGTTTATGGTTTCCTTTGCTGTGCAAAAGCTTTGAAGTTTCATTAGGTCCCACTTGTTTATTTTTGTTTTTATTTCCATTACTCTAGGAGGTGGATCAAAAAAGATCTTGCTGTGATTTATGTCAAAGAGTGTTCTTCCTATGTTTTCCTCTAAGAGTTTTATAGTGTCCAGTCTTATATTTAGGTCTCTAATCCATTTTGAGTTTATTTTTGTGTATGGTGTTAGGGAGTATTCTAATTTCATTCTTTTACATGTAGCTGTCCAGTTTTCCCAACACCACTTATTGAAGAGACTGTCTTTTCTCCATTGTATATCTTTGCCTCCTTTGTCATAGATTAGTTGACCATAGGTGCGTGGGTTAATCTCTGGGCTTTCTATCTTGTTCCATTGATCTATGTTTCTGTTTTTGTGCCAGTACCATATTGTCTTGATTACTGTAGCTTTGTAGTATAGTCTGAAGTCAGGGAGTCTGATTCCTCCAGCTCCATTTTTTTGCCTCAAGACTGCTTTGGCTATTCGGGGTCTTTTGTGTCTCCATACAAATTTTAAGATGATTTGTTCTAGCTCCGTAAAAAATGCCATTGGTAATTTGATAGGGATTGCATTGAATCTGTAGATTGCTTTGGGTAGTATACTCATTTTCACAATGTTGATTCTTCCAATCCAAGAACATGGTATATCTCTCCATCTGTTGGTATCATCTTTAATTTCTTTCATCAGTGTCTTATAGTTTTCTGCATACAGGTCTTTTGTCTCCCTAGGTAGGTTTATTCCTAGGTATTTTATTCTTTTTGTTGCAATGGTAAATGGGAGTGTTTCCATAATTTCTCTTTCAGAGTTTTCATCATTAGTGTATAGGAATGCAAGAGATTTCTGTGCATTAATTTTGTATCCTGCAACTTTACCATATTCATTAATTAGCTCTAGCAGTTTTCTGGTGGCAGTTTTAGGATTCTCTATGTATAGTATCATGTCATCCGCAAACAGTGACAGTTTTACTTCCTCTTTTCCAATTTGTATTCCTTTTATTTCTTTTTCTTCTCTGATTGCCGTGGCTAGGACTTCCAGAACTATGTTGAATAATAGTGGTGAGAGTGGGCAACCTTGTCTCGTTCCTGATCTTAGAGGAAATGCTTTCAGTTTTTCACCATTGAGAATGATGTTTGCTGTGGGTTTGTCATATATGGCCTTTATTATGTTGAGGTAGGTTCCCTGTATGCCCACTTTCTGGAGAGTTTTTATCATAAATGGGTGTTGAATTTTGTCAAAAGCTTTTTCTGCATCTATTGAGATGATCATATGGTTTTTATTCTTCAGTTTGTTAATATGGTGTATCACATTGATTGATTTGCGTATATTGAAGAATC
Organism: Balaenoptera physalus; assembly: GCF_965194825.1. Taxonomy (NCBI): domain Eukaryota; kingdom Metazoa; phylum Chordata; class Mammalia; order Artiodactyla; family Balaenopteridae; genus Balaenoptera; species Balaenoptera physalus. The sequence continues at coordinate 243,678 of NW_028125764.1, forward strand.
CTTGCATCCCTGGGATAAATCCCACTTGATCGTGGTGTATGATCCTTTTAATGTGTTGTTGGATTCTGTTTGCTAGTATTTTGCTGAGGATTTTTGCATCTATATTCATCAGTGATATTGGTCTGTAATTTTCTTTTTTTGTAGTGTCTTTGTCTGGTTTTGGTATCAGGGTGATGGTGGCCCAGGCACTTTTCATCACGATGTTCCATGAAACCTTTCATCACATTGCTCCATAACCATTGTCATCACAATAGTCCATACCCTTGTCAACACAATGCTGCATAATCACTGTCATCACAATTCTCCATGACTGCTGTCATCACAATAATCCAGGACAATATTCATAACAGTGCTTCATGCCCCCGGTCATCACAGTGCTCCATGATACCTTTCATCACAATTCCTAGATGATCAATGTCATCACAATGCCCCATGACACCGGTCATCACAATTCGCTATGACCCTTGTCATCACAATACTCGATGAACCGTGTCATCACAGTGTTCCAGGACACATGTCATCACAATGATCCATGACTACTTTCATCACAATGCTCTAATACACCTGTCATCAAAATGCTCCAATACACCTGTCATCACAATGCTCTATGGCCCCTGTTATCATATTTCTCCATGATATATTTCATCACAAGTCTCCATGACCACTGTCATCACCATGCCTCATAACGCCTGTCATCTCAATGCTCCATGGCCCCTTTCATCACAATGCTCCATGAACCCAGTCATCACAATGTTCCCTGCCCTTTTCATCACAATGCTCCATGGGTCCTGTCACCACAATTCTCCATGCCCTTGTCATCAAAATGTTCCAGAACTCTTGTCATCATAATGCTCCATGCCAATGTCATCAAAATGCTCCAATACACCTGTCATAACAATGCTCCATGGCCTTTGTCATCACAATGTTCCATGGCCCCTGTCATCACAATGCTCCATGCCCTTGCCATCAAAATGCTCCAGAACTCTTGTCATCATAATGCTCCATGCCAATGTCATCAAAATGCTCCATGACACTTGTCATCACAATGCTCCATGGCCTTTGTCATCACAATGTTCCATGGCCCCTGTCATCACAGTGCTCCATGAAACCTTTCATCACAATTCTAGATGACCACTGTCATCACAATACCCCATGACAGATGTCATCACAATTCGTCATGGTCCTTGTCATCACAATGCTCCATGAAACGTGTCATCAGAATGTTCCAGGACACTTGTCATCACAATGATCCATGATCACTTTCATCACAATGCTCCATGAACCCTGTCATCTCAATGCTCCATAACCTTTGTATTCACAATGCTCCATGGCCCCTGTCATCACAGTGCTCCATGACCCCTTTCATCACAATGCTCCAACACCGCTGTCATCACAATGCCCCATGACGCCTGCCATCACAAATCTCCAAGCCCTCTCTTACCAAAAAGCTCCATGACCCCTGTCATCACAATGTTCTCTGCCCATATCATCACAATGCTCCTTGTCACCTTTAATCACAATGCTCCATGCCCTTTCATCACAATGCTCCAGAATTCTTGTCATCGCAATGTTCCTTGACCGTGTCATCACAATGCTCCATGACCCTTGTCATCACAAAGCTCCATGACCCCTGTCATCACAATGATCCATGACTCCTTTCCTCACAGTGCTCCATTACCCTTTTCATCACAATGCTCCATGCCATTGTCAGCACAATGCTCCATGACACCTGTCATCACAATGCTCCATGGCCTTTGTCATCACAATGCTCCATGGCCCCTGTAATCACAGTGCTCCATGACCCGTTTCATCTCAATGCTCCATGACCTCACTCATCACAATGCTCCATGGCCCTTGTCATCACAGTGCTCCAAGCCTTTGTCATCACACTGCTCCATGGCCCCTGTAATCACAATGCTCCATGCCCTTGTCATCACAAGGCTCCAGAACTCTTGTCATTATAATGCTCCATGTCCGTTTCATCACCATTCTCCATGACACTTGTCATCACAATGCCTCAGGTCTGTTGTCATCACCATGCTTCATGCCCGTGTCATCACAATGCTCCATGAATCTTATCTTCACAACGCTCCATGGCCCATGTCATCACAGTGCTCCATGACCCCTGTCAACACAACGCCTGATGACCCCTGTCATCAAAATGCTAAATGGCACTTGTCATCACAATGCTCTATGACGCCTGTCATCACTATTCTCCATGTCACTTGTTATCACAATGCTCCATGGCCCCTGTAATCACAGTACTCCATGACCCCTTTCATCACAATGCCCAATGCCACCTCTCATCACAATTCTCCATGGCATTTGTCATCACGATGCTCCATGACATCTGTCGTCACAATGCTCCATGACACTTGTCATCACAATGCTCGATGCCCCTTGTCATCACAATGTTCCTTGGTGCTTTTCATCGCAATGCTCCATGACAACTTTCATCAAAATACTCCAAGATTTGTTTCATCACAATGCTCCATGGCCCTTGTCATTACAAATCCACATAATCCCTTTCATCACAATTCTCCTTGGCAACTTACATAAAAATGCTCCATGCCCCTGTCATCACAATGCCCAATGATACCTGTTTTTACAATGATCCATGACCCTTGTCATCACAAGGCTCCATGTCCCTTGTATTCACAATGCTCCATGACCTCACTCATCACAATGCCCCATGACCCCTTTAATCACAATGCTCCATGGCCCTTGTCATCACAGTGTTCCAAGCCTTTGTCATCACACTGCTCCATGGCCCCTGTAATCACAATGCTCCATGCCCTTGTCATCACAAGGCTCCAGAACTCTTGTCATTATAATGCTCCATGTCCGTTTCATCACCATTCTCCATGACACTTGTCATCACAATGCTCCATGGCCCCTCTCATTACTGTGCTCCATAATAACTTTAATCACATTTCTAGATGACCACTGCCATCACAATGCCCCATGACATTGTCATCACAATTCGCCATGACCATTGTCATCACAATGCTCCATGAACCATGTCATCACAGGTTCCCAGGACTCTTGTCATCACAATGATCCATTACCACTTTCATCACAATGCTCCATGACCACTGTCATCTCAATGCTCCATGGCCTTTTTATTCACAATGCTCCATGGCCCCTGTAATTACAGTGTTCCATAACACCTTTCATCATAATGCTCCATGACCCCTGCCATCTCAATGCCCCAATACGTCTGTCATCACAATTCTCCAAGGCCATTCTCATCACATTGCTCCATGACACCTGTCATCACAGTGTTCCCTGTCCATATCATCACAAGGCTCCATGTCCCCTATAATCACAATGCTCCATGCCTTTTTCCTCACAATGCTCCAGAATTCTTGTCATCACAATGTTCCAGGACCGTGGCATCACAATGCTACATGACCCTGGTCATCACAGTTCTCCATGACCTTTGTCATCACAATGCCCTAGGTCGCTTTTCATCACAATTCTCAATGACCACTTTAATCACTATGCTCGCTGACCATTTTCATCACATTTCTCTGTTGTCATTACAATTCCCCATGGCCCCTTTCTTCACAATGCTCCATGATGCCTGTCATCACAATGCTCCATGGCTTTTGTTATCACAATGCTCCAGGACCAGTTTCATCACAATAGTCCATCCCCCTTGTCATCACAGTGCACAATGAAACCTTTCATTACAATGCTCCATGACACTTGTCATCACAATGCTCCATGGCCTTTATCGTCACAATGCTCCCAGGCACTTTTCATCACGATGTTCCATGAAACCTTTCATCACATCATCACATTGCTCCATGACCATTGTCATCACAATAGTCCATACCCTTGTCAACACAATGCTGCATAATCCCTGTCATCACAATTCTCCATGACTGCTGTCATCACAATAATCCAGGACAATTTTCATAACAATGCTTCATGCCCCCAGTCATCACAGTGCTCCATGATACCTTTCATCACAATTCCTAGATGATCAATGTCATCACAATGCCCCATGACACCTGTCATCACAATTCGCTATGACCCTTGTCATCACAATACTCAATGAACCGTGTCATCACAGTGTTCCAGGACACATGTCATCACAATGATCCATGACTACTTTCATCACAATGCTCCAGTACACCTGTCATCACAATGCTCCAATAAACCTGTCATCACAATGCTCCATAGCCCCTGTTATCATATTGCTCCATGAATTCTTTCATCACAATGCTCCATGCCCCCTGTCATCACAGTGCCCCGTAACCCCTCTAATCACAATGCTGCATGACCCTGTCATCTCAATGCTACATGACACCTGTCATCATATTGTTCCATGGCCTATGTATTCACAATGCTCCATGGACCCTGTAATCACACTGCTCCATGTTCCCTTTCAACACAATGCTCAATGACCCCTGTCATCACAATGTTCCATGAAAGTTGTCTTCAAAATGCTCCATGACCCCGGTCACCACAAGGTTCCCTGCCCTTGTCATCACAATGCTCCATGACCCTTGGAATCACAATGGCACATGGCCTTGTCATCACAAAGTTCCACGGCGTCTGTCATCACCATTCTCCATGGACTTTCTCATCACAATGCTCTATGACCCCTGTCATCACAATGCTTGATGACCATTGTCATCACAATGCTCCAAGGCCCCTGTCATCACAATGCCTTATGGTCTTTGTAATCACAATGCTCAATGACCCTTGTCATCACAATGCTCCATGCCGTTGTCATCACAATGCTCCATGGCCCCTGTAATCACAATGCTCCATGCCCTTGTCATCACAATGCTCCAGAACACTTGTCATCATAATACTCCATTCCCGTGTCATCCCATTGCTCAATGACACTTGTCATCGAAATGTTCCTTGGCCTTTTTCATCACAGTGGTCCATGATACCTTTAATCAAAATTCTACATGACCACTGTCATCACAATGCAAGATGACCAATGTCATCACAATGCCCCATGACACGTGTCATCACAATTCACCTTGGCCCTTTTCATCTCAATGCTGTATGAACCGTGTCATCACTAGGTTCCAGGACACTTGTCATCACAGTGATCCATGACCACTTTCATCACAATTCTCCATGAACTCTGTTATCTCAACGCTCCATGGCCATTTTATTCACAATGCAGCATTGTCCCGATAATCTCGTTGCTCCATGAACACTTTCATCACAATGCTCCTTGCCCACTGTCACCATAATGCCCCATGACGTCTCTCATCACTGTGCTCCAAGGCCACTCTCATTGAAATGCTCCATGATCTGTGTCAGCACAATATTGCATGACACTTGTCATCACAATGCTCCATGATCCCTGTAATCAAAATGATCCCTGCCAATGTCATCACAATGCTCCATGTCTCCTGTAATCACAATGCTCCATGCCCTTGTCATCACAATGCTCCAGGTCTGTTGTCATCACCAAGCTTCATGCCCGTGTCATCACAATGCTCCATGAATCTTGTGTTCACAATGCTCCATGGCCCATGTCATCACAATGCTCCATGACCCCTGTCATCACAATGCTCCATGATACCTTTCATCACAATTCCAGATGACCACTGTCATCACAATGTCCCATTACACCTGTCATCACAATTTGCTATGACCCTTGTCATCACAATACTCGATGAACCATGTCATCACAGTGTTCCAGGACACATGTCATCAAAATGATCCATGACTCCTTTCATCACAATGCTCCAATACACCTGTCATCACAATGCTCCAATAAACCTGTCATCACAATGCTCCATGGCACCTGTTATCATATTGCTCCATGACACCTGTCATCACAATGCTCCATGACACTTGTCATCACAACGCTCCATGGCCTTTATGGTCACAATGCTCCCAGGCACTTTTTTTTTTTTTTTTTTTTTGTATTAGTTGTTTTGTTTGTTTTTTTATACTGCAGGTTCTTATTAGGCATCAATTTTATACATATCAGTGTATACATGTCAATCCCAATCGCCCAATTCAGCACACCACCATCCCCACCTCACCGCAGTTTTCCCCTCTTGGTGTCCATATGTCCATTCTCTACATCTGTGTCTCAACTTCTGCCCTGCAAACTGGCTCATCTGTACCATTTTTCTAGGTTCCACATACATGCATTAATATATGATATTTGTTTTTCTCTTTCTGACTTACTTCACTCTGTATGACAGTCTCTAGATCCATCCACGTCTCAACAAATGACTCAATTTCGTTCCTTTTCATGGCTGAGTAATATTCCATTGTATATATGTACCACATCTTCTTTATCCATTCGTCTGTTGATGGGCATTTAGGTTGCTTCCATGACCTGGCTATTGTAAATAGTGCTGCAATGAACATTCGGGTGCATGTGTCTTTTTGAATTACGGTTTTCTCTGGGTATATGCCCAGTAGTGGGATTGCTGGGTCATATGGTAATTCTATTTTTAGTTTTTTAAGGAACCTCCATATTGTTCTCCATAGTGGCTGTATCAATTTACATTCCCACCAACAGTGCAAGAGGGTTCCCTTTTCTCCACACCCTCTCCAGCATTTGTTGTTTGTAGATTTTCTGATGATGCCCATTCTAACAGGAGTGAGGTGATACCTCATTGTAGTTTTGATTTGCATTTCTCTAATAATTAGTGATGTTGAGCAGCTTTTCATGTGCTTCGTGGCCGTCTGTATGTCTTCTTTGGAGAAATGTCTATTTAGGTCTTCTGCCCATTTTTGGATTGCGGTGTTTGTTTCTTTGATATTGAGCTGAATGAGCTGTTTATATATTTTGGAGATTAATCCTTTGTCCGTTGATTCATTTGCAAATATTTTCTCCCATTCTGAGGGTTGTCTTTTCGTCTTGTTTATGGTTTCCTTTGCTGTGCAAAAGCTTTGAAGTTTCATTAGGTCCCACTTGTTTATTTTTGTTTTTATTTCCATTACTCTAGGAGGTGGATCAAAAAAGATCTTGCTGTGATTTATGTCAAAGAGTGTTCTTCCTATGTTTTCCTCTAAGAGTTTTATAGTGTCCAGTCTTATATTTAGGTCTCTAATCCATTTTGAGTTTATTTTTGTGTATGGTGTTAGGGAGTATTCTAATTTCATTCTTTTACATGTAGCTGTCCAGTTTTCCCAACACCACTTATTGAAGAGACTGTCTTTTCTCCATTGTATATCTTTGCCTCCTTTGTCATAGATTAGTTGACCATAGGTGCGTGGGTTAATCTCTGGGCTTTCTATCTTGTTCCATTGATCTATGTTTCTGTTTTTGTGCCAGTACCATATTGTCTTGATTACTGTAGCTTTGTAGTATAGTCTGAAGTCAGGGAGTCTGATTCCTCCAGCTCCATTTTTTTGCCTCAAGACTGCTTTGGCTATTCGGGGTCTTTTGTGTCTCCATACAAATTTTAAGATGATTTGTTCTAGCTCCGTAAAAAATGCCATTGGTAATTTGATAGGGATTGCATTGAATCTGTAGATTGCTTTGGGTAGTATACTCATTTTCACAATGTTGATTCTTCCAATCCAAGAACATGGTATATCTCTCCATCTGTTGGTATCATCTTTAATTTCTTTCATCAGTGTCTTATAGTTTTCTGCATACAGGTCTTTTGTCTCCCTAGGTAGGTTTATTCCTAGGTATTTTATTCTTTTTGTTGCAATGGTAAATGGGAGTGTTTCCATAATTTCTCTTTCAGAGTTTTCATCATTAGTGTATAGGAATGCAAGAGATTTCTGTGCATTAATTTTGTATCCTGCAACTTTACCATATTCATTAATTAGCTCTAGCAGTTTTCTGGTGGCAGTTTTAGGATTCTCTATGTATAGTATCATGTCATCCGCAAACAGTGACAGTTTTACTTCCTCTTTTCCAATTTGTATTCCTTTTATTTCTTTTTCTTCTCTGATTGCCGTGGCTAGGACTTCCAGAACTATGTTGAATAATAGTGGTGAGAGTGGGCAACCTTGTCTCGTTCCTGATCTTAGAGGAAATGCTTTCAGTTTTTCACCATTGAGAATGATGTTTGCTGTGGGTTTGTCATATATGGCCTTTATTATGTTGAGGTAGGTTCCCTGTATGCCCACTTTCTGGAGAGTTTTTATCATAAATGGGTGTTGAATTTTGTCAAAAGCTTTTTCTGCATCTATTGAGATGATCATATGGTTTTTATTCTTCAGTTTGTTAATATGGTGTATCACATTGATTGATTTGCGTATATTGAAGAATCCTTGCATCCCTGGGATAAATCCCACTTGATCGTGGTGTATGATCCTTTTAATGTGTTGTTGGATTCTGTTTGCTAGTATTTTGCTGAGGATTTTTGCATCTATATTCATCAGTGATATTGGTCTGTAATTTTCTTTTTTTGTAGTGTCTTTGTCTGGTTTTGGTATCAGGGTGATGGTGGCCCAGGCACTTTTCATCACGATGTTCCATGAAACCTTTCATCACATTGCTCCATAACCATTGTCATCACAATAGTCCATACCCTTGTCAACACAATGCTGCATAATCACTGTCATCACAATTCTCCATGACTGCTGTCATCACAATAATCCAGGACAATATTCATAACAGTGCTTCATGCCCCCGGTCATCACAGTGCTCCATGATACCTTTCATCACAATTCCTAGATGATCAATGTCATCACAATGCCCCATGACACCGGTCATCACAATTCGCTATGACCCTTGTCATCACAATACTCGATGAACCGTGTCATCACAGTGTTCCAGGACACATGTCATCACAATGATCCATGACTACTTTCATCACAATGCTCTAATACACCTGTCATCAAAATGCTCCAATACACCTGTCATCACAATGCTCTATGGCCCCTGTTATCATATTTCTCCATGATATATTTCATCACAAGTCTCCATGACCACTGTCATCACCATGCCTCATAACGCCTGTCATCTCAATGCTCCAAGGCCCCTTTCATCACAATGCTCCATGAACCCAGTCATCACAATGTTCCCTGCCCTTTTCATCACAATGCTCCATGGGTCCTGTCACCACAATTCTCCATGCCCTTGTCATCAAAATGTTCCAGAACTCTTGTCATCATAATGCTCCATGCCAATGTCATCAAAATGCTCCAATACACCTGTCATAACAATGCTCCATGGCCTTTGTCATCACAATGTTCCATGGCCCCTGTCATCACAATGCTCCATGCCCTTGCCATCAAAATGCTCCAGAACTCTTGTCATCATAATGCTCCATGCCAATGTCATCAAAATGCTCCATGACACTTGTCATCACAATGCTCCATGGCCTTTGTCATCACAATGTTCCATGGCCCCTGTCATCACAGTGCTCCATGATACCTTTCATCACAATTCTAGATGACCACTGTCATCACAATACCCCATGACAGATGTCATCACAATTCGTCATGGTCCTTGTCATCACAATGCTCCATGAAACGTGTCATCAGAATGTTCCAGGACACTTGTCATCACAATGATCCATGATCACTTTCATCACAATGCTCCATGAACCCTGTCATCTCAATGCTCCATAACCTTTGTATTCACAATGCTCCATGGCCCCTGTCATCACAGTGCTCCATGACCCCTTTCATCACAATGCTCCAACACCGCTGTCATCACAATGCCCCATGACGCCTGCCATCACAAATCTCCAAGCCCTCTCTTACCAAAAAGCTCCATGACCCCTGTCATCACAATGTTCTCTGCCCATATCATCACAATGCTCCTTGTCACCTTTAATCACAATGCTCCATGCCCTTTCATCACAATGCTCCAGAATTCTTGTCATCGCAATGTTCCCTGTCCGTGTCATCACAATGCTCCATGACCCTTGTCATCACAAAGCTCCATGACCCCTGTCATCACAATGATCCATGACTCCTTTCCTCACAGTGCTCTATTACCCTTTTCATCACAATGCTCCATGCCATTGTCAGCACAATGCTCCATGACACCTGTCATCACAATGCTCCATGGCCTTTGTCATCACAATGCTCCATGGCCCCTGTAATCACAGTGCTCCATGACCCGTTTCATCTCAGTGCTCCATGACCTCACTCATCACAATGCTCCATGGCCCTTGTCATCACAGTGCTCCAAGCCTTTGTCATCACACTGCTCCATGGCCCCTGTAATCACAATGCTCCATGCCCTTGTCATCACAAGGCTCCAGAACTCTTGTCATTATAATGCTCCATGTCCGTTTCATCACCATTCTCCATGACACTTGTCATCACAATGCCTCAGGTCTGTTGTCATCACCATGCTTCATGCCCGTGTCATCACAATGCTCCATGAATCTTATCTTCACAACGCTCCATGGCCCATGTCATCACAGTGCTCCATGACCCCTGTCAACACAACGCCTGATGACCCCTGTCATCAAAATGCTAAATGGCACTTGTCATCACAATGCTCTATGACGCCTGTCATCACTATTCTCCATGTCACTTGTTATCACAATGCTCCATGGCCCCTGTAATCACAGTACTCCATGACCCCTTTCATCACAATGCCCAATGCCACCTCTCATCACAATTCTCCATGGCATTTGTCATCACGATGCTCCATGACATCTGTCGTCACAATGCTCCATGACACTTGTCATCACAATGCTCGATGCCCCTTGTCATCACAATGTTCCTTGGTGCTTTTCATCGCAATGCTCCATGACAACTTTCATCAAAATACTCCAAGATTTGTTTCATCACAATGCTCCATGGCCCTTGTCATTACAAATCCACATAATCCCTTTCATCACAATTCTCCTTGGCAACTTACATAAAAATGCTCCATGCCCCTGTCATCACAATGCCCAATGATACCTGTTTTTACAATGATCCATGACCCTTGTCATCACAAGGCTCCATGTCCCTTGTATTCACAATGCTCCATGACCTCACTCATCACAATGCCCCATGACCCCTTTAATCACAATGCTCCATGGCCCTTGTCATCACAGTGTTCCAAGCCTTTGTCATCACACTGCTCCATGGCCCCTGTAATCACAATGCTCCATGCCCTTGTCATCACAAGGCTCCAGAACTCTTGTCATTATAATGCTCCATGTCCGTTTCATCACCATTCTCCATGACACTTGTCATCACAATGCTCCATGGCCCCTCTCATTACTGTGCTCCATAATAACTTTAATCACATTTCTAGATGACCACTGCCATCACAATGCCCCATGACATTGTCATCACAATTCGCCATGACCATTGTCATCACAATGCTCCATGAACCATGTCATCACAGGTTCCCAGGACTCTTGTCATCACAATGATCCATTACCACTTTCATCACAATGCTCCATGACCACTGTCATCTCAATGCTCCATGGCCTTTTTATTCACAATGCTCCATGGCCCCTGTAATTACAGTGTTCCATAACACCTTTCATCATAATGCTCCATGACCCCTGCCATCTCAATGCCCCAATACGTCTGTCATCACAATTCTCCAAGGCCATTCTCATCACATTGCTCCATGACACCTGTCATCACAGTGTTCCCTGTCCATATCATCACAAGGCTCCATGTCCCCTATAATCACAATGCTCCATGCCTTTTTCCTCACAATGCTCCAGAATTCTTGTCATCACAATGTTCCAGGACCGTGGCATCACAATGCTACATGACCCTGGTCATCACAGTTCTCCATGACCTTTGTCATCACAATGCCCTAGGTCGCTTTTCATCACAATTCTCAATGACCACTTTAATCACTATGCTCGCTGACCATTTTCATCACATTTCTCTGTTGTCATTACAATTCCCCATGGCCCCTTTCTTCACAATGCTCCATGATGCCTGTCATCACAATGCTCCATGGCTTTTGTTATCACAATGCTCCAGGACCAGTTTCATCACAATAGTCCATCCCCCTTGTCATCACAGTGCACAATGAAACCTTTCATTACAATGCTCCATGACACTTGTCATCACAATGCTCCATGGCCTTTATCGTCACAATGCTCCCAGGCACTTTTCATCACGATGTTCCATGAAACCTTTCATCACATCATCACATTGCTCCATGACCATTGTCATCACAATAGTCCATACCCTTGTCAACACAATGCTGCATAATCCCTGTCATCACAATTCTCCATGACTGCTGTCATCACAATAATCCAGGACAATTTTCATAACAATGCTTCATGCCCCCAGTCATCACAGTGCTCCATGATACCTTTCATCACAATTCCTAGATGATCAATGTCATCACAATGCCCCATGACACCTGTCATCACAATTCGCTATGACCCTTGTCATCACAATACTCAATGAACCGTGTCATCACAGTGTTCCAGGACACATGTCATCACAATGATCCATGACTACTTTCATCACAATGCTCCAGTACACCTGACATCACAATGCTCCAATAAACCTGTCATCACAATGCTCCATAGCCCCTGTTATCATATTGCTCCATGAATTCTTTCATCACAATGCTCCATGCCCCCTGTCATCACAGTGCCCCGTAACCCCTCTAATCACAATGCTGCATGACCCTGTCATCTCAATGCTACATGACACCTGTCATCATATTGTTCCATGGCCTATGTATTCACAATGCTCCATGGACCCTGTAATCACACTGCTCCATGTTCCCTTTCAACACAATGCTCAATGACCCCTGTCATCACAATGTTCCATGAAAGTTGTCTTCAAAATGCTCCATGACCCCGGTCACCACAAGGTTCCCTGCCCTTGTCATCACAATGCTCCATGACCCTTGGAATCACAATGGCACATGGCCTTGTCATCACAAAGTTCCACGGCGTCTGTCATCACCATTCTCCATGGACTTTCTCATCACAATGCTCTATGACCCCTGTCATCACAATGCTTGATGACCATTGTCATCACAATGCTCCAAGGCCCCTGTCATCACAATGCCTTATGGTCTTTGTAATCACAATGCTCAATGACCCTTGTCATCACAATGCTCCATGCCGTTGTCATCACAATGCTCCATGGCCCCTGTAATCACAATGCTCCATGCCCTTGTCATCACAATGCTCCAGAACACTTGTCATCATAATACTCCATTCCCGTGTCATCCCATTGCTCAATGACACTTGTCATCGAAATGTTCCTTGGCCTTTTTCATCACAGTGGTCCATGATACCTTTAATCAAAATTCTACATGACCACTGTCATCACAATGCAAGATGACCAATGTCATCACAATGCCCCATGACACGTGTCATCACAATTCACCTTGGCCCTTTTCATCTCAATGCTGTATGAACCGTGTCATCACTAGGTTCCAGGACACTTGTCATCACAGTGATCCATGACCACTTTCATCACAATTCTCCATGAACTCTGTTATCTCAACGCTCCATGGCCATTTTATTCACAATGCAGCATTGTCCCGATAATCGCGTTGCTCCATGAACACTTTCATCACAATGCTCCTTGCCCACTGTCACCATAATGCCCCATGACGTCTCTCATCACTGTGCTCCAAGGCCACTCTCATTGAAATGCTCCATGATCTGTGTCAGCACAATATTGCATGACACTTGTCATCACAATGCTCCATGATCCCTGTAATCAAAATGATCCCTGCCAATGTCATCACAATGCTCCATGTCTCCTGTAATCACAATGCTCCATGCCCTTGTCATCACAATGCTCCAGGTCTGTTGTCATCACCAAGCTTCATGCCCGTGTCATCACAATGCTCCATGAATCTTGTGTTCACAATGCTCCATGGCCCATGTCATCACAATGCTCCATGACCCCTGTCATCACAATGCTCCATGATACCTTTCATCACAATTCCAGATGACCACTGTCATCCCAATGTCCCATGACACCTGTCATCACAATTTGCTATGACCCTTGTCATCACAATACTCGATGAACCATGTCATCACAGTGTTCCAGGACACATGTCATCAAAATGATCCATGACTCCTTTCATCACAATGCTCCAATACACCTGTCATCACAATGCTCCAATAAACCTGTCATCACAATGCTCCATGGCACCTGTTATCATATTGCTCCATGACACCTGTCATCACAATGCTCCATGACACTTGTCATCACAACGCTCCATGGCCTTTATGGTCACAATGCTCCCAGGCACTTTTTTTTTTTTTTTTTTTTTGTATTAGTTGTTTTGTTTGTTTTTTTATACTGCAGGTTCTTATTAGGCATCAATTTTATACATATCAGTGTATACATGTCAATCCCAATCGCCCAATTCAGCACACCACCATCCCCACCTCACCGCAGTTTTCCCCTCTTGGTGTCCATATGTCCATTCTCTACATCTGTGTCTCAACTTCTGCCCTGCAAACTGGCTCATCTGTACCATTTTTCTAGGTTCCACATACATGCATTAATATATGATATTTGTTTTTCTCTTTCTGACTTACTTCACTCTGTATGACAGTCTCTAGATCCATCCACGTCTCAACAAATGACTCAATTTCGTTCCTTTTCATGGCTGAGTAATATTCCATTGTATATATGTACCACATCTTCTTTATCCATTCGTCTGTTGATGGGCATTTAGGTTGCTTCCATGACCTGGCTATTGTAAATAGTGCTGCAATGAACATTCGGGTGCATGTGTCTTTTTGAATTACGGTTTTCTCTGGGTATATGCCCAGTAGTGGGATTGCTGGGTCATATGGTAATTCTATTTTTAGTTTTTTAAGGAACCTCCATATTGTTCTCCATAGTGGCTGTATCAATTTACATTCCCACCAACAGTGCAAGAGGGTTCCCTTTTCTCCACGCCCTCTCCAGCATTTGTTGTTTGTAGATTTTCTGATGATGCCCATTCTAACAGGAGTGAGGTGATACCTCATTGTAGTTTTGATTTGCATTTCTCTAATAATTAGTGATGTTGAGCAGCTTTTCATGTGCTTCGTGGCCGTCTGTATGTCTTCTTTGGAGAAATGTCTATTTAGGTCTTCTGCCCATTTTTGGATTGCGGTGTTTGTTTCTTTGATATTGAGCTGAATGAGCTGTTTATATATTTTGGAGATTAATCCTTTGTCCGTTGATTCATTTGCAAATATTTTCTCCCATTCTGAGGGTTGTCTTTTCGTCTTGTTTATGGTTTCCTTTGCTGTGCAAAAGCTTTGAAGTTTCATTAGGTCCCACTTGTTTATTTTTGTTTTTATTTCCATTACTCTAGGAGGTGGATCAAAAAAGATCTTGCTGTGATTTATGTCAAAGAGTGTTCTTCCTATGTTTTCCTCTAAGAGTTTTATAGTGTCCAGTCTTATATTTAGGTCTCTAATCCATTTTGAGTTTATTTTTGTGTATGGTGTTAGGGAGTATTCTAATTTCATTCTTTTACATGTAGCTGTCCAGTTTTCCCAACACCACTTATTGAAGAGACTGTCTTTTCTCCATTGTATATCTTTGCCTCCTTTGTCATAGATTAGTTGACCATAGGTGCGTGGGTTAATCTCTGGGCTTTCTATCTTGTTCCATTGATCTATGTTTCTGTTTTTGTGCCAGTACCATATTGTCTTGATTACTGTAGCTTTGTAGTATAGTCTGAAGTCAGGGAGTCTGATTCCTCCAGCTCCATTTTTTTGCCTCAAGACTGCTTTGGCTATTCGGGGTCTTTTGTGTCTCCATACAAATTTTAAGATGATTTGTTCTAGCTCCGTAAAAAATGCCATTGGTAATTTGATAGGGATTGCATTGAATCTGTAGATTGCTTTGGGTAGTATACTCATTTTCACAATGTTGATTCTTCCAATCCAAGAACATGGTATATCTCTCCATCTGTTGGTATCATCTTTAATTTCTTTCATCAGTGTCTTATAGTTTTCTGCATACAGGTCTTTTGTCTCCCTAGGTAGGTTTATTCCTAGGTATTTTATTCTTTTTGTTGCAATGGTAAATGGGAGTGTTTCCATAATTTCTCTTTCAGATTTTTCATCATTAGTGTATAGGAATGCAAGAGATTTCTGTGCATTAATTTTGTATCCTGCAACTTTACCATATTCATTAATTAGCTCTAGCAGTTTTCTGGTGGCAGTTTTAGGATTCTCTATGTATAGTATCATGTCATCCGCAAACAGTGACAGTTTTACTTCCTCTTTTCCAATTTGTATTCCTTTTATTTCTTTTTCTTCTCTGATTGCCGTGGCTAGGACTTCCAGAACTATGTTGAATAATAGTGGTGAGAGTGGGCAACCTTGTCTCGTTCCTGATCTTAGAGGAAATGCTTTCAGTTTTTCACCATTGAGAATGATGTTTGCTGTGGGTTTGTCATATATGGCCTTTATTATGTTGAGGTAGGTTCCCTGTATGCCCACTTTCTGGAGAGTTTTTATCATAAATGGGTGTTGAATTTTGTCAAAAGCTTTTTCTGCATCTATTGAGATGATCATATGGTTTTTATTCTTCAGTTTGTTAATATGGTGTATCACATTGATTGATTTGCGTATATTGAAGAATCCTTGCATCCCTGGGATAAATCCCACTTGATCGTGGTGTATGATCCTTTTAATGTGTTGTTGGATTCTGTTTGCTAGTATTTTGCTGAGGATTTTTGCATCTATATTCATCAGTGATATTGGTCTGTAATTTTCTTTTTTTGTAGTGTCTTTGTCTGGTTTTGGTATCAGGGTGATGGTGGCCCAGGCACTTTTCATCACGATGTTCCATGAAACCTTTCATCACATTGCTCCATAACCATTGTCATCACAATAGTCCATACCCTTGTCAACACAATGCTGCATAATCACTGTCATCACAATTCTCCATGACTGCTGTCATCACAATAATCCAGGACAATATTCATAACAGTGCTTCATGCCCCCGGTCATCACAGTGCTCCATGATACCTTTCATCACAATTCCTAGATGATCAATGTCATCACAATGCCCCATGACACCGGTCATCACAATTCGCTATGACCCTTGTCATCACAATACTCGATGAACCGTGTCATCACAGTGTTCCAGGACACATGTCATCACAATGATCCATGACTACTTTCATCACAATGCTCTAATACACCTGTCATCAAAATGCTCCAATACACCTGTCATCACAATGCTCTATGGCCCCTGTTATCATATTTCTCCATGATATATTTCATCACAAGTCTCCATGACCACTGTCATCACCATGCCTCATAACGCCTGTCATCTCAATGCTCCATGGCCCCTTTCATCACAATGCTCCATGAACCCAGTCATCACAATGTTCCCTGCCCTTTTCATCACAATGCTCCATGGGTCCTGTCACCACAATTCTCCATGCCCTTGTCATCAAAATGTTCCAGAACTCTTGTCATCATAATGCTCCATGCCAATGTCATCAAAATGCTCCAATACACCTGTCATAACAATGCTCCATGGCCTTTGTCATCACAATGTTCCATGGCCCCTGTCATCACAATGCTCCATGCCCTTGCCATCAAAATGCTCCAGAACTCTTGTCATCATAATGCTCCATGCTAATGTCATCAAAATGCTCCATGACACTTGTCATCACAATGCTCCATGGCCTTTGTCATCACAATGTTCCATGGCCCCTGTCATCACAGTGCTCCATGATACCTTTCATCACAATTCTAGATGACCACTGTCATCACAATACCCCATGACAGATGTCATCACAATTCGTCATGGTCCTTGTCATCACAATGCTCCATGAAACGTGTCATCAGAATGTTCCAGGACACTTGTCATCACAATGATCCATGATCACTTTCATCACAATGCTCCATGAACCCTGTCATCTCAATGCTCCATAACCTTTGTATTCACAATGCTCCATGGCCCCTGTCATCACAGTGCTCCATGACCCCTTTCATCACAATGCTCCAACACCGCTGTCATCACAATGCCCCATGACGCCTGCCATCACAAATCTCCAAGCCCTCTCTTACCAAAAAGCTCCATGACCACTGTCATCACAATGTTCTCTGCCCATATCAACACAATGCTCCTTGTCACCTTTAATCACAATGCTCCATGCCCTTTCATCACAATGCTCCAGAATTCTTGTCATCGCAATGTTCCCTGTCCGTGTCATCACAATGCTCCATGACCCTTGTCATCACAAAGCTCCATGACCCCTGTCATCACAATGATCCATGACTCCTTTCCTCACAGTGCTCCATTACCCTTTTCATCACAATGCTCCATGCCATTGTCAGCACAATGCTCCATGACACCTGTCATCACAATGCTCCATGGCCTTTGTCATCACAATGCTCCATGGCCCCTGTAATCACAGTGCTCCATGACCCGTTTCATCTCAGTGCTCCATGACCTCACTCATCACAATGCTCCATGGCCCTTGTCATCACAGTGCTCCAAGCCTTTGTCATCACACTGCTCCATGGCCCCTGTAATCACAATGCTCCATGCCCTTGTCATCACAAGGCTCCAGAACTCTTGTCATTATAATGCTCCATGTCCGTTTCATCACCATTCTCCATGACACTTGTCATCACAATGCCTCAGGTCTGTTGTCATCACCATGCTTCATGCCCGTGTCATCACAATGCTCCATGAATCTTATCTTCACAACGCTCCATGGCCCATGTCATCACAGTGCTCCATGACCCCTGTCAACACAACGCCTGATGACCCCTGTCATCAAAATGCTAAATGGCACTTGTCATCACAATGCTCTATGACGCCTGTCATCACTATTCTCCATGTCACTTGTTATCACAATGCTCCATGGCCCCTGTAATCACAGTACTCCATGACCCCTTTCATCACAATGCCCAATGCCACCTCTCATCACAATTCTCCATGGCATTTGTCATCACGATGCTCCATGACATCTGTCGTCACAATGCTCCATGACACTTGTCATCACAATGCTCGATGCCCCTTGTCATCACAATGTTCCTTGGTGCTTTTCATCGCAATGCTCCATGACAACTTTCATCAAAATACTCCAAGATTTGTTTCATCACAATGCTCCATGGCCCTTGTCATTACAAATCCACATAATCCCTTTCATCACAATTCTCCTTGGCAACTTACATAAAAATGCTCCATGCCCCTGTCATCACAATGCCCAATGATACCTGTTTTTACAATGATCCATGACCCTTGTCATCACAAGGCTCCATGTCCCTTGTATTCACAATGCTCCATGACCTCACTCATCACAATGCCCCATGACCCCTTTAATCACAATGCTCCATGGCCCTTGTCATCACAGTGTTCCAAGCCTTTGTCATCACACTGCTCCATGGCCCCTGTAATCACAATGCTCCATGCCCTTGTCATCACAAGGCTCCAGAACTCTTGTCATTATAATGCTCCATGTCCGTTTCATCACCATTCTCCATGACACTTGTCATCACAATGCTCCATGGCCCCTCTCATTACTGTGCTCCATAATAACTTTAATCACATTTCTAGATGACCACTGCCATCACAATGCCCCATGACATTGTCATCACAATTCGCCATGACCATTGTCATCACAATGCTCCATGAACCATGTCATCACAGGTTCCCAGGACTCTTGTCATCACAATGATCCATTACCACTTTCATCACAATGCTCCATGACCACTGTCATCTCAATGCTCCATGGCCTTTTTATTCACAATGCTCCATGGCCCCTGTAATTACAGTGTTCCATAACACCTTTCATCATAATGCTCCATGACCCCTGCCATCTCAATGCCCCAATACGTCTGTCATCACAATTCTCCAAGGCCATTCTCATCACATTGCTCCATGACACCTGTCATCACAGTGTTCCCTGTCCATATCATCACAAGGCTCCATGTCCCCTATAATCACAATGCTCCATGCCTTTTTCCTCACAATGCTCCAGAATTCTTGTCATCACAATGTTCCAGGACCGTGGCATCACAATGCTACATGACCCTGGTCATCACAGTTCTCCATGACCTTTGTCATCACAATGCCCTAGGTCGCTTTTCATCACAATTCTCAATGACCACTTTAATCACTATGCTCGCTGACCATTTTCATCACATTTCTCTATTGTCATTACAATTCCCCATGGCCCCTTTCTTCACAATGCTCCATGATGCCTGTCATCACAATGCTCCATGGCTTTTGTTATCACAATGCTCCAGGACCAGTTTCATCACAATAGTCCATCCCCCTTGTCATCACAGTGCACAATGAAACCTTTCATTACAATGCTCCATGACACTTGTCATCACAATGCTCCATGGCCTTTATCGTCACAATGCTCCCAGGCACTTTTCATCACGATGTTCCATGAAACCTTTCATCACATCATCACATTGCTCCATGACCATTGTCATCACAATAGTCCATACCCTTGTCAACACAATGCTGCATAATCCCTGTCATCACAATTCTCCATGACTGCTGTCATCACAATAATCCAGGACAATTTTCATAACAATGCTTCATGCCCCCAGTCATCACAGTGCTCCATGATACCTTTCATCACAATTCCTAGATGATCAATGTCATCACAATGCCCCATGACACCTGTCATCACAATTCGCTATGACCCTTGTCATCACAATACTCAATGAACCGTGTCATCACAGTGTTCCAGGACACATGTCATCACAATGATCCATGACTACTTTCATCACAATGCTCCAGTACACCTGTCATCACAATGCTCCAATAAACCTGTCATCACAATGCTCCATAGCCCCTGTTATCATATTGCTCCATGAATTCTTTCATCACAATGCTCCATGCCCCCTGTCATCACAGTGCCCCGTAACCCCTCTAATCACAATGCTGCATGACCCTGTCATCTCAATGCTACATGACACCTGTCATCATATTGTTCCATGGCCTATGTATTCACAATGCTCCATGGACCCTGTAATCACACTGCTCCATGTTCCCTTTCAACACAATGCTCAATGACCCCTGTCATCACAATGTTCCATGAAAGTTGTCTTCAAAATGCTCCATGACCCCGGTCACCACAAGGTTCCCTGCCCTTGTCATCACAATGCTCCATGACCCTTGGAATCACAATGGCACATGGCCTTGTCATCACAAAGTTCCACGGCGTCTGTCATCACCATTCTCCATGGACTTTCTCATCACAATGCTCTATGACCCCTGTCATCACAATGCTTGATGACCATTGTCATCACAATGCTCCAAGGCCCCTGTCATCACAATGCCTTATGGTCTTTGTAATCACAATGCTCAATGACCCTTGTCATCACAATGCTCCATGCCGTTGTCATCACAATGCTCCATGGCCCCTGTAATCACAATGCTCCATGCCCTTGTCATCACAATGCTCCAGAACACTTGTCATCATAATACTCCATTCCCGTGTCATCCCATTGCTCAATGACACTTGTCATCGAAATGTTCCTTGGCCTTTTTCATCACAGTGGTCCATGATACCTTTAATCAAAATTCTACATGACCACTGTCATCACAATGCAAGATGACCAATGTCATCACAATGCCCCATGACACGTGTCATCACAATTCACCTTGGCCCTTTTCATCTCAATGCTGTATGAACCGTGTCATCACTAGGTTCCAAGACACTTGTCATCACAGTGATCCATGACCACTTTCATCACAATTCTCCATGAACTCTGTTATCTCAACGCTCCATGGCCATTTTATTCACAATGCAGCATTGTCCCGATAATCGCGTTGCTCCATGAACACTTTCATCACAATGCTCCTTGCCCACTGTCACCATAATGCCCCATGACGTCTCTCATCACTGTGCTCCAAGGCCACTCTCATTGAAATGCTCCATGATCTGTGTCAGCACAATATTGCATGACACTTGTCATCACAATGCTCCATGATCCCTGTAATCAAAATGATCCCTGCCAATGTCATCACAATGCTCCATGTCTCCTGTAATCACAATGCTCCATGCCCTTGTCATCACAATGCTCCAGGTCTGTTGTCATCACCAAGCTTCATGCCCGTGTCATCACAATGCTCCATGAATCTTGTGTTCACAATGCTCCATGGCCCATGTCATCACAATGCTCCATGACCCCTGTCATCACAATGCTCCATGATACCTTTCATCACAATTCCAGATGACCACTGTCATCCCAATGTCCCATGACACCTGTCATCACAATTTGCTATGACCCTTGTCATCACAATACTTGATGAACCATGTCATCACAGTGTTCCAGGACACATGTCATCAAAATGATCCATGACTCCTTTCATCACAATGCTCCAATACACCTGTCATCACAATGCTCCAATAAACCTGTCATCACAATGCTCCATGGCACCTGTTATCATATTGCTCCATGACACCTGTCATCACAATGCTCCATGACACTTGTCATCACAACGCTCCATGGCCTTTATGGTCACAATGCTCCCAGGCACTTTTTTTTTTTTTTTTTTTGTATTAGTTGTTTTGTTTGTTTTTTTATACTGCAGGTTCTTATTAGGCATCAATTTTATACATATCAGTGTATACATGTCAATCCCAATCGCCCAATTCAGCACACCACCATCCCCACCTCACCGCAGTTTTCCCCTCTTGGTGTCCATATGTCCATTCTCTACATCTGTGTCTCAACTTCTGCCCTGCAAACTGGCTCATCTGTACCATTTTTCTAGGTTCCACATACATGCATTAATATATGATATTTGTTTTTCTCTTTCTGACTTACTTCACTCTGTATGACAGTCTCTAGATCCATCCACGTCTCAACAAATGACTCAATTTCGTTCCTTTTTATGGCTGAGTAATATTCCATTGTATATATGTACCACATCTTCTTTATCCATTCGTCTGTTGATGGGCATTTAGGTTGCTTCCATGACCTGGCTATTGTAAATAGTGCTGCAATGAACATTCGGGTGCATGTGTCTTTTTGAATTACGGTTTTCTCTGGGTATATGCCCAGTAGTGGGATTGCTGGGTCATATGGTAATTCTATTTTTAGTTTTTTAAGGAACCTCCATATTGTTCTCCATAGTGGCTGTATCAATTTACATTCCCACCAACAGTGCAAGAGGGTTCCCTTTTCTCCACACCCTCTCCAGCATTTGTTGTTTGTAGATTTTCTGATGATGCCCATTCTAACAGGAGTGAGGTGATACCTCATTGTAGTTTTGATTTGCATTTCTCTAATAATTAGTGATGTTGAGCAGCTTTTCATGTGCTTCGTGGCCGTCTGTATGTCTTCTTTGGAGAAATGTCTATTTAGGTCTTCTGCCCATTTTTGGATTGCGGTGTTTGTTTCTTTGATATTGAGCTGAATGAGCTGTTTATATATTTTGGAGATTAATCCTTTGTCCGTTGATTCATTTGCAAATATTTTCTCCCATTCTGAGGGTTGTCTTTTCGTCTTGTTTATGGTTTCCTTTGCTGTGCAAAAGCTTTGAAGTTTCATTAGGTCCCACTTGTTTATTTTTGTTTTTATTTCCATTACTCTAGGAGGTGGATCAAAAAAGATCTTGCTGTGATTTATGTCAAAGAGTGTTCTTCCTATGTTTTCCTCTAAGAGTTTTATAGTGTCCAGTCTTATATTTAGGTCTCTAATCCATTTTGAGTTTATTTTTGTGTATGGTGTTAGGGAGTATTCTAATTTCATTCTTTTACATGTAGCTGTCCAGTTTTCCCAACACCACTTATTGAAGAGACTGTCTTTTCTCCATTGTATATCTTTGCCTCCTTTGTCATAGATTAGTTGACCATAGGTGCGTGGGTTAATCTCTGGGCTTTCTATCTTGTTCCATTGATCTATGTTTCTGTTTTTGTGCCAGTACCATATTGTCTTGATTACTGTAGCTTTGTAGTATAGTCTGAAGTCAGGGAGTCTGATTCCTCCAGCTCCATTTTTTTGCCTCAAGACTGCTTTGGCTATTCGGGGTCTTTTGTGTCTCCATACAAATTTTAAGATGATTTGTTCTAGCTCCGTAAAAAATGCCATTGGTAATTTGATAGGGATTGCATTGAATCTGTAGATTGCTTTGGGTAGTATACTCATTTTCACAATGTTGATTCTTCCAATCCAAGAACATGGTATATCTCTCCATCTGTTGGTATCATCTTTAATTTCTTTCATCAGTGTCTTATAGTTTTCTGCATACAGGTCTTTTGTCTCCCTAGGTAGGTTTATTCCTAGGTATTTTATTCTTTTTGTTGCAATGGTAAATGGGAGTGTTTCCATAATTTCTCTTTCAGAGTTTTCATCATTAGTGTATAGGAATGCAAGAGATTTCTGTGCATTAATTTTGTATCCTGCAACTTTACCATATTCATTAATTAGCTCTAGCAGTTTTCTGGTGGCAGTTTTAGGATTCTCTATGTATAGTATCATGTCATCCGCAAACAGTGACAGTTTTACTTCCTCTTTTCCAATTTGTATTCCTTTTATTTCTTTTTCTTCTCTGATTGCCGTGGCTAGGACTTCCAGAACTATGTTGAATAATAGTGGTGAGAGTGGGCAACCTTGTCTCGTTCCTGATCTTAGAGGAAATGCTTTCAGTTTTTCACCATTGAGAATGATGTTTGCTGTGGGTTTGTCATATATGGCCTTTATTATGTTGAGGTAGGTTCCCTGTATGCCCACTTTCTGGAGAGTTTTTATCATAAATGGGTGTTGAATTTTGTCAAAAGCTTTTTCTGCATCTATTGAGATGATCATATGGTTTTTATTCTTCAGTTTGTTAATATGGTGTATCACATTGATTGATTTGCGTATATTGAAGAATCCTTGCATCCCTGGGATAAATCCCACTTGATCGTGGTGTATGATCCTTTTAATGTGTTGTTGGATTCTGTTTGCTAGTATTTTGCTGAGGATTTTTGCATCTATATTCATCAGTGATATTGGTCTGTAATTTTCTTTTTTTGTAGTGTCTTTGTCTGGTTTTGGTATCAGGGTGATGGTGGCCCAGGCACTTTTCATCACGATGTTCCATGAAACCTTTCATCACATTGCTCCATAACCATTGTCATCACAATAGTCCATACCCTTGTCAACACAATGCTGCATAATCACTGTCATCACAATTCTCCATGACTGCTGTCATCACAATAATCCAGGACAATATTCATAACAGTGCTTCATGCCCCCGGTCATCACAGTGCTCCATGATACCTTTCATCACAATTCCTAGATGATCAATGTCATCACAATGCCCCATGACACCGGTCATCACAATTCGCTATGACCCTTGTCATCACAATACTCGATGAACCGTGTCATCACAGTGTTCCAGGACACATGTCATCACAATGATCCATGACTACTTTCATCACAATGCTCTAATACACCTGTCATCAAAATGCTCCAATACACCTGTCATCACAATGCTCTATGGCCCCTGTTATCATATTTCTCCATGATATATTTCATCACAAGTCTCCATGACCACTGTCATCACCATGCCTCATAACGCCTGTCATCTCAATGCTCCATGGCCCCTTTCATCACAATGCTCCATGAACCCAGTCATCACAATGTTCCCTGCCCTTTTCATCACAATGCTCCATGGGTCCTGTCACCACAATTCTCCATGCCCTTGTCATCAAAATGTTCCAGAACTCTTGTCATCATAATGCTCCATGCCAATGTCATCAAAATGCTCCAATACACCTGTCATAACAATGCTCCATGGCCTTTGTCATCACAATGTTCCATGGCCCCTGTCATCACAATGCTCCATGCCCTTGCCATCAAAATGCTCCAGAACTCTTGTCATCATAATGCTCCATGCCAATGTCATCAAAATGCTCCATGACACTTGTCATCACAATGCTCCATGGCCTTTGTCATCACAATGTTCCATGGCCCCTGTCATCACAGTGCTCCATGATACCTTTCATCACAATTCTAGATGACCACTGTCATCACAATACCCCATGACAGATGTCATCACAATTCGTCATGGTCCTTGTCATCACAATGCTCCATGAAACGTGTCATCAGAATGTTCCAGGACACTTGTCATCACAATGATCCATGATCACTTTCATCACAATGCTCCATGAACCCTGTCATCTCAATGCTCCATAACCTTTGTATTCACAATGCTCCATGGCCCCTGTCATCACAGTGCTCCATGACCCCTTTCATCACAATGCTCCAACACCGCTGTCATCACAATGCCCCATGACGCCTGCCATCACAAATCTCCAAGCCCTCTCTTACCAAAAAGCTCCATGACCCCTGTCATCACAATGTTCTCTGCCCATATCATCACAATGCTCCTTGTCACCTTTAATCACAATGCTCCATGCCCTTTCATCACAATGCTCCAGAATTCTTGTCATCGCAATGTTCCCTGTCCGTGTCATCACAATGCTCCATGACCCTTGTCATCACAAAGCTCCATGACCCCTGTCATCACAATGATCCATGACTCCTTTCCTCACAGTGCTCCATTACCCTTTTCATCACAATGCTCCATGCCATTGTCAGCACAATGCTCCATGACACCTGTCATCACAATGCTCCATGGCCTTTGTCATCACAATGCTCCATGGCCCCTGTAATCACAGTGCTCCATGACCCGTTTCATCTCAGTGCTCCATGACCTCACTCATCACAATGCTCCATGGCCCTTGTCATCACAGTGCTCCAAGCCTTTGTCATCACACTGCTCCATGGCCCCTGTAATCACAATGCTCCATGCCCTTGTCATCACAAGGCTCCAGAACTCTTGTCATTATAATGCTCCATGTCCGTTTCATCACCATTCTCCATGACACTTGTCATCACAATGCCTCAGGTCTGTTGTCATCACCATGCTTCATGCCCGTGTCATCACAATGCTCCATGAATCTTATCTTCACAACGCTCCATGGCCCATGTCATCACAGTGCTCCATGACCCCTGTCAACACAACGCCTGATGACCCCTGTCATCAAAATGCTAAATGGCACTTGTCATCACAATGCTCTATGACGCCTGTCATCACTATTCTCCATGTCACTTGTTATCACAATGCTCCATGGCCCCTGTAATCACAGTACTCCATGACCCCTTTCATCACAATGCCCAATGCCACCTCTCATCACAATTCTCCATGGCATTTGTCATCACGATGCTCCATGACATCTGTCGTCACAATGCTCCATGACACTTGTCATCACAATGCTCGATGCCCCTTGTCATCACAATGTTCCTTGGTGCTTTTCATCGCAATGCTCCATGACAACTTTCATCAAAATACTCCAAGATTTGTTTCATCACAATGCTCCATGGCCCTTGTCATTACAAATCCACATAATCCCTTTCATCACAATTCTCCTTGGCAACTTACATAAAAATGCTCCATGCCCCTGTCATCACAATGCCCAATGATACCTGTTTTTACAATGATCCATGACCCTTGTCATCACAAGGCTCCATGTCCCTTGTATTCACAATGCTCCATGACCTCACTCATCACAATGCCCCATGACCCCTTTAATCACAATGCTCCATGGCCCTTGTCATCACAGTGTTCCAAGCCTTTGTCATCACACTGCTCCATGGCCCCTGTAATCACAATGCTCCATGCCCTTGTCATCACAAGGCTCCAGAACTCTTGTCATTATAATGCTCCATGTCCGTTTCATCACCATTCTCCATGACACTTGTCATCACAATGCTCCATGGCCCCTCTCATTACTGTGCTCCATAATAACTTTAATCACATTTCTAGATGACCACTGCCATCACAATGCCCCATGACATTGTCATCACAATTCGCCATGACCATTGTCATCACAATGCTCCATGAACCATGTCATCACAGGTTCCCAGGACTCTTGTCATCACAATGATCCATTACCACTTTCATCACAATGCTCCATGACCACTGTCACCTCAATGCTCCATGGCCTTTTTATTCACAATGCTCCATGGCCCCTGTAATTACAGTGTTCCATAACACCTTTCATCATAATGCTCCATGACCACTGCCATCTCAATGCCCCAATACGTCTGTCATCACAATTCTCCAAGGCCATTCTCATCACATTGCTCCATGACACCTGTCATCACAGTGTTCCCTGTCCATATCATCACAAGGCTCCATGTCCCCTATAATCACAATGCTCCATGCCTTTTTCCTCACAATGCTCCAGAATTCTTGTCATCACAATGTTCCAGGACCGTGGCATCACAATGCTACATGACCCTGGTCATCACAGTTCTCCATGACCTTTGTCATCACAATGCCCTAGGTCGCTTTTCATCACAATTCTCAATGACCACTTTAATCACTATGCTCGCTGACCATTTTCATCACGTTTCTCTGTTGTCATTACAATTCCCCATGGCCCCTTTCTTCACAATGCTCCATGATGCCTGTCATCACAATGCTCCATGGCTTTTGTTATCACAATGCTCCAGGACCAGTTTCATCACAATAGTCCATCCCCCTTGTCATCACAGTGCACAATGAAACCTTTCATTACAATGCTCCATGACACTTGTCATCACAATGCTCCATGGCCTTTATCGTCACAATGCTCCCAGGCACTTTTCATCACGATGTTCCATGAAACCTTTCATCACATCATCACATTGCTCCATGACCATTGTCATCACAATAGTCCATACCCTTGTCAACACAATGCTGCATAATCCCTGTCATCACAATTCTCCATGACTGCTGTCATCACAATAATCCAGGACAATTTTCATAACAATGCTTCATGCCCCCAGTCATCACAGTGCTCCATGATACCTTTCATCACAATTCCTAGATGATCAATGTCATCACAATGCCCCATGACACCTGTCATCACAATTCGCTATGACCCTTGTCATCACAATACTCAATGAACCGTGTCATCACAGTGTTCCAGGACACATGTCATCACAATGATCCATGACTACTTTCATCACAATGCTCCAGTACACCTGTCATCACAATGCTCCAATAAACCTGTCATCACAATGCTCCATAGCCCCTGTTATCATATTGCTCCATGAATTCTTTCATCACAATGCTCCATGCCCCCTGTCATCACAGTGCCCCGTAACCCCTCTAATCACAATGCTGCATGACCCTGTCATCTCAATGCTACATGACACCTGTCATCATATTGTTCCATGGCCTATGTATTCACAATGCTCCATGGACCCTGTAATCACACTGCTCCATGTTCCCTTTCAACACAATGCTCAATGACCCCTGTCATCACAATGTTCCATGAAAGTTGTCTTCAAAATGCTCCATGACCCCGGTCACCACAAGGTTCCCTGCCCTTGTCATCACAATGCTCCATGACCCTTGGAATCACAATGGCACATGGCCTTGTCATCACAAAGTTCCACGGCGTCTGTCATCACCATTCTCCATGGACTTTCTCATCACAATGCTCTATGACCCCTGTCATCACAATGCTTGATGACCATTGTCATCACAATGCTCCAAGGCCCCTGTCATCACAATGCCTTATGGTCTTTGTAATCACAATGCTCAATGACCCTTGTCATCACAATGCTCCATGCCGTTGTCATCACAATGCTCCATGGCCCCTGTAATCACAATGCTCCATGCCCTTGTCATCACAATGCTCCAGAACACTTGTCATCATAATACTCCATTCCCGTGTCATCCCATTGCTCAATGACACTTGTCATCGAAATGTTCCTTGGCCTTTTTCATCACAGTGGTCCATGATACCTTTAATCAAAATTCTACATGACCACTGTCATCACAATGCAAGATGACCAATGTCATCACAATGCCCCATGACACGTGTCATCACAATTCACCTTGGCCCTTTTCATCTCAATGCTGTATGAACCGTGTCATCACTAGGTTCCAGGACACTTGTCATCACAGTGATCCATGACCACTTTCATCACAATTCTCCATGAACTCTGTTATCTCAACGCTCCATGGCCATTTTATTCACAATGCAGCATTGTCCCGATAATCGCGTTGCTCCATGAACACTTTCATCACAATGCTCCTTGCCCACTGTCACCATAATGCCCCATGACGTCTCTCATCACTGTGCTCCAAGGCCACTCTCATTGAAATGCTCCATGATCTGTGTCAGCACAATATTGCATGACACTTGTCATCACAATGCTCCATGATCCCTGTAATCAAAATGATCCCTGCCAATGTCATCACAATGCTCCATGTCTCCTGTAATCACAATGCTCCATGCCCTTGTCATCACAATGCTCCAGGTCTGTTGTCATCACCAAGCTTCATGCCCGTGTCATCACAATGCTCCATGAATCTTGTGTTCACAATGCTCCATGGCCCATGTCATCACAATGCTCCATGACCCCTGTCATCACAATGCTCCATGATACCTTTCATCACAATTCCAGATGACCACTGTCATCCCAATGTCCCATGACACCTGTCATCACAATTTGCTATGACCCTTGTCATCACAATACTCGATGAACCATGTCATCACAGTGTTCCAGGACACATGTCATCAAAATGATCCATGACTCCTTTCATCACAATGCTCCAATACACCTGTCATCACAATGCTCCAATAAACCTGTCATCACAATGCTCCATGACACTTGTCATCACAACGCTCCATGGCCTTTATGGTCACAATGCTCCCAGGCACTTTTTTTTTTTTTTTTTTTGTATTAGTTGTTTTGTTTGTTTTTTTATACTGCAGGTTCTTATTAGGCATCAATTTTATACATATCAGTGTATACATGTCAATCCCAATCGCCCAATTCAGTACACCACCATCCCCACCTCACCGCAGTTTTCCCCTCTTGGTGTCCATATGTCCATTCTCTACATCTGTGTCTCAACTTCTGCCCTGCAAACTGGCTCATCTGTACCATTTTTCTAGGTTCCACATACATGCATTAATATATGATATTTGTTTTTCTCTTTCTGACTTACTTCACTCTGTATGACAGTCTCTAGATCCATCCACGTCTCAACAAATGACTCAATTTCGTTCCTTTTTATGGCTGAGTAATATTCCATTGTATATATGTACCACATCTTCTTTATCCATTCGTCTGTTGATGGGCATTTAGGTTGCTTCCATGACCTGGCTATTGTAAATAGTGCTGCAATGAACATTCGGGTGCATGTGTCTTTTTGAATTACGGTTTTCTCTGGGTATATGCCCAGTAGTGGGATTGCTGGGTCATATGGTAATTCTATTTTTAGTTTTTTAAGGAACCTCCATATTGTTCTCCATAGTGGCTGTATCAATTTACATTCCCACCAACAGTGCAAGAGGGTTCCCTTTTCTCCACACCCTCTCCAGCATTTGTTGTTTGTAGATTTTCTGATGATGCCCATTCTAACAGGAGTGAGGTGATACCTCATTGTAGTTTTGATTTGCATTTCTCTAATAATTAGTGATGTTGAGCAGCTTTTCATGTGCTTCGTGGCCGTCTGTATGTCTTCTTTGGAGAAATGTCTATTTAGGTCTTCTGCCCATTTTTGGATTGCGGTGTTTGTTTCTTTGATATTGAGCTGAATGAGCTGTTTATATATTTTGGAGATTAATCCTTTGTCCGTTGATTCATTTGCAAATATTTTCTCCCATTCTGAGGGTTGTCTTTTCGTCTTGTTTATGGTTTCCTTTGCTGTGCAAAAGCTTTGAAGTTTCATTAGGTCCCACTTGTTTATTTTTGTTTTTATTTCCATTACTCTAGGAGGTGGATCAAAAAAGATCTTGCTGTGATTTATGTCAAAGAGTGTTCTTCCTATGTTTTCCTCTAAGAGTTTTATAGTGTCCAGTCTTATATTTAGGTCTCTAATCCATTTTGAGTTTATTTTTGTGTATGGTGTTAGGGAGTATTCTAATTTCATTCTTTTACATGTAGCTGTCCAGTTTTCCCAACACCACTTATTGAAGAGACTGTCTTTTCTCCATTGTATATCTTTGCCTCCTTTGTCATAGATTAGTTGACCATAGGTGCGTGGGTTAATCTCTGGGCTTTCTATCTTGTTCCATTGATCTATGTTTCTGTTTTTGTGCCAGTACCATATTGTCTTGATTACTGTAGCTTTGTAGTATAGTCTGAAGTCAGGGAGTCTGATTCCTCCAGCTCCATTTTTTTGCCTCAAGACTGCTTTGGCTATTCGGGGTCTTTTGTGTCTCCATACAAATTTTAAGATGATTTGTTCTAGCTCCGTAAAAAATGCCATTGGTAATTTGATAGGGATTGCATTGAATCTGTAGATTGCTTTGGGTAGTATACTCATTTTCACAATGTTGATTCTTCCAATCCAAGAACATGGTATATCTCTCCATCTGTTGGTATCATCTTTAATTTCTTTCATCAGTGTCTTATAGTTTTCTGCATACAGGTCTTTTGTCTCCCTAGGTAGGTTTATTCCTAGGTATTTTATTCTTTTTGTTGCAATGGTAAATGGGAGTGTTTCCATAATTTCTCTTTCAGAGTTTTCATCATTAGTGTATAGGAATGCAAGAGATTTCTGTGCATTAATTTTGTATCCTGCAACTTTACCATATTCATTAATTAGCTCTAGCAGTTTTCTGGTGGCAGTTTTAGGATTCTCTATGTATAGTATCATGTCATCCGCAAACAGTGACAGTTTTACTTCCTCTTTTCCAATTTGTATTCCTTTTATTTCTTTTTCTTCTCTGATTGCCGTGGCTAGGACTTCCAGAACTATGTTGAATAATAGTGGTGAGAGTGGGCAACCTTGTCTCGTTCCTGATCTTAGAGGAAATGCTTTCAGTTTTTCACCATTGAGAATGATGTTTGCTGTGGGTTTGTCATATATGGCCTTTATTATGTTGAGGTAGGTTCCCTGTATGCCCACTTTCTGGAGAGTTTTTATCATAAATGGGTGTTGAATTTTGTCAAAAGCTTTTTCTGCATCTATTGAGATGATCATATGGTTTTTATTCTTCAGTTTGTTAATATGGTGTATCACATTGATTGATTTGCGTATATTGAAGAATCCTTGCATCCCTGGGATAAATCCCACTTGATCGTGGTGTATGATCCTTTTAATGTGTTGTTGGATTCTGTTTGCTAGTATTTTGCTGAGGATTTTTGCATCTATATTCATCAGTGATATTGGTCTGTAATTTTCTTTTTTTGTAGTGTCTTTGTCTGGTTTTGGTATCAGGGTGATGGTGGCCCAGGCACTTTTCATCACGATGTTCCATGAAACCTTTCATCACATTGCTCCATAACCATTGTCATCACAATAGTCCATACCCTTGTCAACACAATGCTGCATAATCACTGTCATCACAATTCTCCATGACTGCTGTCATCACAATAATCCAGGACAATATTCATAACAGTGCTTCATGCCCCCGGTCATCACAGTGCTCCATGATACCTTTCATCACAATTCCTAGATGATCAATGTCATCACAATGCCCCATGACACCGGTCATCACAATTCGCTATGACCCTTGTCATCACAATACTCGATGAACCGTGTCATCACAGTGTTCCAGGACACATGTCATCACAATGATCCATGACTACTTTCATCACAATGCTCTAATACACCTGTCATCAAAATGCTCCAATACACCTGTCATCACAATGCTCTATGGCCCCTGTTATCATATTTCTCCATGATATATTTCATCACAAGTCTCCATGACCACTGTCATCACCATGCCTCATAACGCCTGTCATCTCAATGCTCCATGGCCCCTTTCATCACAATGCTCCATGAACCCAGTCATCACAATGTTCCCTGCCCTTTTCATCACAATGCTCCATGGGTCCTGTCACCACAATTCTCCATGCCCTTGTCATCAAAATGTTCCAGAACTCTTGTCATCATAATGCTCCATGCCAATGTCATCAAAATGCTCCAATACACCTGTCATAACAATGCTCCATGGCCTTTGTCATCACAATGTTCCATGGCCCCTGTCATCACAATGCTCCATGCCCTTGCCATCAAAATGCTCCAGAACTCTTGTCATCATAATGCTCCATGCCAATGTCATCAAAATGCTCCATGACACTTGTCATCACAATGCTCCATGGCCTTTGTCATCACAATGTTCCATGGCCCCTGTCATCACAGTGCTCCATGATACCTTTCATCACAATTCTAGATGACCACTGTCATCACAATACCCCATGACAGATGTCATCACAATTCGTCATGGTCCTTGTCATCACAATGCTCCATGAAACGTGTCATCAGAATGTTCCAGGACACTTGTCATCACAATGATCCATGATCACTTTCATCACAATGCTCCATGAACCCTGTCATCTCAATGCTCCATAACCTTTGTATTCACAATGCTCCATGGCCCCTGTCATCACAGTGCTCCATGACCCCTTTCATCACAATGCTCCAACACCGCTGTCATCACAATGCCCCATGACGCCTGCCATCACAAATCTCCAAGCCCTCTCTTACCAAAAAGCTCCATGACCCCTGTCATCACAATGTTCTCTGCCCATATCATCACAATGCTCCTTGTCACCTTTAATCACAATGCTCCATGCCCTTTCATCACAATGCTCCAGAATTCTTGTCATCGCAATGTTCCCTGTCCGTGTCATCACAATGCTCCATGACCCTTGTCATCACAAAGCTCCATGACCCCTGTCATCACAATGATCCATGACTCCTTTCCTCACAGTGCTCCATTACCCTTTTCATCACAATGCTCCATGCCATTGTCAGCACAATGCTCCATGACACCTGTCATCACAATGCTCCATGGCCTTTGTCATCACAATGCTCCATGGCCCCTGTAATCACAGTGCTCCATGACCCGTTTCATCTCAGTGCTCCATGACCTCACTCATCACAATGCTCCATGGCCCTTGTCATCACAGTGCTCCAAGCCTTTGTCATCACACTGCTCCATGGCCCCTGTAATCACAATGCTCCATGCCCTTGTCATCACAAGGCTCCAGAACTCTTGTCATTATAATGCTCCATGTCCGTTTCATCACCATTCTCCATGACACTTGTCATCACAATGCCTCAGGTCTGTTGTCATCACCATGCTTCATGCCCGTGTCATCACAATGCTCCATGAATCTTATCTTCACAACGCTCCATGGCCCATGTCATCACAGTGCTCCATGACCCCTGTCAACACAACGCCTGATGACCCCTGTCATCAAAATGCTAAATGGCACTTGTCATCACAATGCTCTATGACGCCTGTCATCACTATTCTCCATGTCACTTGTTATCACAATGCTCCATGGCCCCTGTAATCACAGTACTCCATGACCCCTTTCATCACAATGCCCAATGCCACCTCTCATCACAATTCTCCATGGCATTTGTCATCACGATGCTCCATGACATCTGTCGTCACAATGCTCCATGACACTTGTCATCACAATGCTCGATGCCCCTTGTCATCACAATGTTCCTTGGTGCTTTTCATCGCAATGCTCCATGACAACTTTCATCAAAATACTCCAAGATTTGTTTCATCACAATGCTCCATGGCCCTTGTCATTACAAATCCACATAATCCCTTTCATCACAATTCTCCTTGGCAACTTACATAAAAATGCTCCATGCCCCTGTCATCACAATGCCCAATGATACCTGTTTTTACAATGATCCATGACCCTTGTCATCACAAGGCTCCATGTCCCTTGTATTCACAATGCTCCATGACCTCACTCATCACAATGCCCCATGACCCCTTTAATCACAATGCTCCATGGCCCTTGTCATCACAGTGTTCCAAGCCTTTGTCATCACACTGCTCCATGGCCCCTGTAATCACAATGCTCCATGCCCTTGTCATCACAAGGCTCCAGAACTCTTGTCATTATAATGCTCCATGTCCGTTTCATCACCATTCTCCATGACACTTGTCATCACAATGCTCCATGGCCCCTCTCATTACTGTGCTCCATAATAACTTTAATCACATTTCTAGATGACCACTGCCATCACAATGCCCCATGACATTGTCATCACAATTCGCCATGACCATTGTCATCACAATGCTCCATGAACCATGTCATCACAGGTTCCCAGGACTCTTGTCATCACAATGATCCATTACCACTTTCATCACAATGCTCCATGACCACTGTCATCTCAATGCTCCATGGCCTTTTTATTCACAATGCTCCATGGCCCCTGTAATTACAGTGTTCCATAACACCTTTCATCATAATGCTCCATGACCACTGCCATCTCAATGCCCCAATACGTCTGTCATCACAATTCTCCAAGGCCATTCTCATCACATTGCTCCATGACACCTGTCATCACAGTGTTCCCTGTCCATACCATCACAAGGCTCCATGTCCCCTATAATCTCAATGCTTCATGCCTTTTTCCTCACAATGCTCCAGAATTCTTGTCATCACAATGTTCCAGGACCGTGGCATCACAATGCTACATGACCCCGGTCATCACAGTTCTCCATGACCTTTGTCATCACAATGCTCTAGGTCGCTTTTCATCACAATTCTCAATGACCACTTTAATCACTATGCTCGCTGACCATTTTCATCACATTTCTCTGTTGTCATTACAATTCCCCATGGCCCCTTTCTTCACAATGCTCCATGATGCCTGTCATCACAATGCTCCATGGCTTTTGTTATCACAATGCTCCAGGACCAGTTTCATCACAATAGTCCATCCCCCTTGTCATCACAGTGCACAATGAAACATTTCATTACAATGCTCCATGACACTTGTCATCACAATGCTCCATGGCCTTTATCGTCACAATGCTCCCAGGCACTTTTCATCACGATGTTCCATGAAACCTTTCATCACATCATCACATTGCTCCATGACCATTGTCATCACAATAGTCCATACCCTTGTCAACACAATGCTGCATAATCCCTGTCATCACAATTCTCCATGACTGCTGTAATCACAATAATCCAGGACAATTTTCATAACAATGCTTCATGCCCCCAGTCATCACAGTGCTCCATGATACCTTTCATCACAATTCCTAGATGATCAATGTCATCACAATGCCCCATGACACCTGTCATCACAATTCGCTATGACCCTTGTCATCACAATACTCAATGAACCGTGTCATCACAGTGTTCCAGGACACATGTCATCACAATGATCCATGACTACTTTCATCACAATGCTCCAGTACACCTGTCATCACAATGCTCCAATAAACCTGTCATCACAATGCTCCATAGCCCCTGTTATCATATTGCTCCATGAATTCTTTCATCACAATGCTCCATGCCCCCTGTCATCACAGTGCCCCGTAACCCCTCTAATCACAATGCTGCATGACCCTGTCATCTCAATGCTACATGACACCTGTCATCATATTGTTCCATGGCCTATGTATTCACAATGCTCCATGGACCCTGTAATCACACTGCTCCATGTTCCCTTTCAACACAATGCTCAATGACCCCTGTCATCACAATGTTCCATGAAAGTTGTCTTCAAAATGCTCCATGACCCCGGTCACCACAAGGTTCCCTGCCCTTGTCATCACAATGCTCCATGACCCTTGGAATCACAATGGCACATGGCCTTGTCATCACAAAGTTCCACGGCGTCTGTCATCACCATTCTCCATGGACTTTCTCATCACAGTGCTCTATGACCCCTGTCATCACAATGCTTGATGACCATTGTCATCACAATGCTCCAAGGCCCCTGTCATCACAATGCCTTATGGTCTTTGTAATCTCAATGCTCAATGACCCTTGTCATCACAATGCTCCATGCCGTTGTCATCACAATGCTCCATGGCCCCTGTAATCACAATGCTCCATGCCCTTGTCATCACAATGCTCCAGAACACTTGTCATCATAATACTCCATTCCCGTGTCATCCCATTGCTCAATGACACTTGTCATCGAAATGTTCCTTGGCCTTTTTCATCACAGTGGTCCATGATACCTTTAATCAAAATTCTACATGACCACTGTCATCACAATGCAAGATGACCAATGTCATCACAATGCCCCATGACACGTGTCATCACAATTCACCTTGGCCCTTTTCATCTCAATGCTGTATGAACCGTGTCATCACTAGGTTCCAGGACACTTGTCATCACAGTGATCCATGACCACTTTCATCACAATTCTCCATGAACTCTGTTATCTCAACGCTCCATGGCCATTTTATTCACAATGCAGCATTGTCCCGATAATCGCGTTGCTCCATGAACACTTTCAT
The DNA here is from genome assembly GCF_965194825.1 of Balaenoptera physalus. Taxonomy (NCBI): domain Eukaryota; kingdom Metazoa; phylum Chordata; class Mammalia; order Artiodactyla; family Balaenopteridae; genus Balaenoptera; species Balaenoptera physalus. The sequence goes on from NW_028125764.1 coordinate 281,731, forward strand.
CACAATGCTCCTTGCCCACTGTCACCATAATGCCCCATGACGTCTCTCATCACTGTGCTCCAAGGCCACTCTCATTGAAATGCTCCATGATCTGTGTCAGCACAATATTGCATGACACTTGTCATCACAATGCTCCATGATCCCTGTAATCAAAATGATCCCTGCCAATGTCATCACAATGCTCCATGTCTCCTGTAATCACAATGCTCCATGCCCTTGTCATCACAATGCTCCAGGTCTGTTGTCATCACCAAGCTTCATGCCCGTGTCATCACAATGCTCCATGAATCTTGTGTTCACAATGCTCCATGGCCCATGTCATCACAATGCTCCATGACCCCTGTCATCACAATGCTCCATGATACCTTTCATCACAATTCCAGATGACCACTGTCATCCCAATGTCCCATGACACCTGTCATCACAATTTGCTATGACCCTTGTCATCACAATACTCGATGAACCATGTCATCACAGTGTTCCAGGACACATGTCATCAAAATGATCCATGACTCCTTTCATCACAATGCTCCAATACACCTGTCATCACAATGCTCCAATAAACCTGTCATCACAATGCTCCATGGCACCTGTTATCATATTGCTCCATGACACCTGTCATCACAATGCTCCATGACACTTGTCATCACAACGCTCCATGGCCTTTATGGTCACAATGCTCCCAGGCACTTTTTTTTTTTTTTTTTTGTATTAGTTGTTTTGTTTGTTTTTTTATACTGCAGGTTCTTATTAGGCATCAATTTTATACATATCAGTGTATACATGTCAATCCCAATCGCCCAATTCAGCACACCACCATCCCCACCTCACCGCAGTTTTCCCCTCTTGGTGTCCATATGTCCATTCTCTACATCTGTGTCTCAACTTCTGCCCTGCAAACTGGCTCATCTGTACCATTTTTCTAGGTTCCACATACATGCATTAATATATGATATTTGTTTTTCTCTTTCTGACTTACTTCACTCTGTATGACAGTCTCTAGATCCATCCACGTCTCAACAAATGACTCAATTTCGTTCCTTTTTATGGCTGAGTAATATTCCATTGTATATATGTACCACATCTTCTTTATCCATTCGTCTGTTGATGGGCATTTAGGTTGCTTCCATGACCTGGCTATTGTAAATAGTGCTGCAATGAACATTCGGGTGCATGTGTCTTTTTGAATTACGGTTTTCTCTGGGTATATGCCCAGTAGTGGGATTGCTGGGTCATATGGTAATTCTATTTTTAGTTTTTTAAGGAACCTCCATATTGTTCTCCATAGTGGCTGTATCAATTTACATTCCCACCAACAGTGCAAGAGGGTTCCCTTTTCTCCACACCCTCTCCAGCATTTGTTCTTTGTAGATTTTCTGATGATGCCCATTCTAACAGGAGTGAGGTGATACCTCATTGTAGTTTTGATTTGCATTTCTCTAATAATTAGTGATGTTGAGCAGCTTTTCATGTGCTTCGTGGCCGTCTGTATGTCTTCTTTGGAGAAATGTCTATTTAGGTCTTCTGCCCATTTTTGGATTGCGGTGTTTGTTTCTTTGATATTGAGCTGAATGAGCTGTTTATATATTTTGGAGATTAATCCTTTGTCCGTTGATTCATTTGCAAATATTTTCTCCCATTCTGAGGGTTGTCTTTTCGTCTTGTTTATGGTTTCCTTTGCTGTGCAAAAGCTTTGAAGTTTCATTAGGTCCCACTTGTTTATTTTTGTTTTTATTTCCATTACTCTAGGAGGTGGATCAAAAAAGATCTTGCTGTGATTTATGTCAAAGAGTGTTCTTCCTATGTTTTCCTCTAAGAGTTTTATAGTGTCCAGTCTTATATTTAGGTCTCTAATCCATTTTGAGTTTATTTTTGTGTATGGTGTTAGGGAGTATTCTAATTTCATTCTTTTACATGTAGCTGTCCAGTTTTCCCAACACCACTTATTGAAGAGACTGTCTTTTCTCCATTGTATATCTTTGCCTCCTTTGTCATAGATTAGTTGACCATAGGTGCGTGGGTTAATCTCTGGGCTTTCTATCTTGTTCCATTGATCTATGTTTCTGTTTTTGTGCCAGTACCATATTGTCTTGATTACTGTAGCTTTGTAGTATAGTCTGAAGTCAGGGAGTCTGATTCCTCCAGCTCCATTTTTTTGCCTCAAGACTGCTTTGGCTATTCGGGGTCTTTTGTGTCTCCATACAAATTTTAAGATGATTTGTTCTAGCTCCGTAAAAAATGCCATTGGTAATTTGATAGGGATTGCATTGAATCTGTAGATTGCTTTGGGTAGTATACTCATTTTCACAATGTTGATTCTTCCAATCCAAGAACATGGTATATCTCTCCATCTGTTGGTATCATCTTTAATTTCTTTCATCAGTGTCTTATAGTTTTCTGCATACAGGTCTTTTGTCTCCCTAGGTAGGTTTATTCCTAGGTATTTTATTCTTTTTGTTGCAATGGTAAATGGGAGTGTTTCCATAATTTCTCTTTCAGATTTTTCATCATTAGTGTATAGGAATGCAAGAGATTTCTGTGCATTAATTTTGTATCCTGCAACTTTACCATATTCATTAATTAGCTCTAGCAGTTTTCTGGTGGCAGTTTTAGGATTCTCTATGTATAGTATCATGTCATCCGCAAACAGTGACAGTTTTACTTCCTCTTTTCCAATTTGTATTCCTTTTATTTCTTTTTCTTCTCTGATTGCCGTGGCTAGGACTTCCAGAACTATGTTGAATAATAGTGGTGAGAGTGGGCAACCTTGTCTCGTTCCTGATCTTAGAGGAAATGCTTTCAGTTTTTCACCATTGAGAATGATGTTTGCTGTGGGTTTGTCATATATGGCCTTTATTATGTTGAGGTAGGTTCCCTCTATGCCCACTTTCTGGAGAGTTTTTATCATAAATGGGTGTTGAATTTTGTCAAAAGCTTTTTCTGCATCTATTGAGATGATCATATGGTTTTTATTCTTCAGTTTGTTAATATGGTGTATCACATTGATTGATTTGCGTATATTGAAGAATCCTTGCATCCCTGGGATAAATCCCACTTGATCGTGGTGTATGATCCTTTTAATGTGTTGTTGGATTCTGTTTGCTAGTATTTTGCTGAGGATTTTTGCATCTATATTCATCAGTGATATTGGTCTGTAATTTTCTTTTTTTGTAGTGTCTTTGTCTGGTTTTGGTATCAGGGTGATGGTGGCCCAGGCACTTTTCATCACGATGTTCCATGAAACCTTTCATCACATTGCTCCATAACCATTGTCATCACAATAGTCCATACCCTTGTCAACACAATGCTGCATAATCACTGTCATCACAATTCTCCATGACTGCTGTCATCACAATAATCCAGGACAATATTCATAACAGTGCTTCATGCCCCCGGTCATCACAGTGCTCCATGATACCTTTCATCACAATTCCTAGATGATCAATGTCATCACAATGCCCCATGACACCGGTCATCACAATTCGCTATGACCCTTGTCATCACAATACTCGATGAACCGTGTCATCACAGTGTTCCAGGACACATGTCATCACAATGATCCATGACTACTTTCATCACAATGCTCTAATACACCTGTCATCAAAATGCTCCAATACACCTGTCATCACAATGCTCTATGGCCCCTGTTATCATATTTCTCCATGATATATTTCATCACAAGTCTCCATGACCACTGTCATCACCATGCCTCATAACGCCTGTCATCTCAATGCTCCATGGCCCCTTTCATCACAATGCTCCATGAACCCAGTCATCACAATGTTCCCTGCCCTTTTCATCACAATGCTCCATGGGTCCTGTCACCACAATTCTCCATGCCCTTGTCATCAAAATGTTCCAGAACTCTTGTCATCATAATGCTCCATGCCAATGTCATCAAAATGCTCCAATACACCTGTCATAACAATGCTCCATGGCCTTTGTCATCACAATGTTCCATGGCCCCTGTCATCACAATGCTCCATGCCCTTGCCATCAAAATGCTCCAGAACTCTTGTCATCATAATGCTCCATGCCAATGTCATCAAAATGCTCCATGACACTTGTCATCACAATGCTCCATGGCCTTTGTCATCACAATGTTCCATGGCCCCTGTCATCACAGTGCTCCATGATACCTTTCATCACAATTCTAGATGACCACTGTCATCACAATACCCCATGACAGATGTCATCACAATTCGTCATGGTCCTTGTCATCACAATGCTCCATGAAACGTGTCATCAGAATGTTCCAGGACACTTGTCATCACAATGATCCATGATCACTTTCATCACAATGCTCCATGAACCCTGTCATCTCAATGCTCCATAACCTTTGTATTCACAATGCTCCATGGCCCCTGTCATCACAGTGCTCCATGACCCCTTTCATCACAATGCTCCAACACCGCTGTCATCACAATGCCCCATGACGCCTGCCATCACAAATCTCCAAGCCCTCTCTTACCAAAAAGCTCCATGACCCCTGTCATCACAATGTTCTCTGCCCATATCATCACAATGCTCCTTGTCACCTTTAATCACAATGCTCCATGCCCTTTCATCACAATGCTCCAGAATTCTTGTCATCGCAATGTTCCTTGACCGTGTCATCACAATGCTCCATGACCCTTGTCATCACAAAGCTCCATGACCCCTGTCATCACAATGATCCATGACTCCTTTCCTCACAGTGCTCCATTACCCTTTTCATCACAATGCTCCATGCCATTGTCAGCACAATGCTCCATGACACCTGTCATCACAATGCTCCATGGCCTTTGTCATCACAATGCTCCATGGCCCCTGTAATCACAGTGCTCCATGACCCGTTTCATCTCAATGCTCCATGACCTCACTCATCACAATGCTCCATGGCCCTTGTCATCACAGTGCTCCAAGCCTTTGTCATCACACTGCTCCATGGCCCCTGTAATCACAATGCTCCATGCCCTTGTCATCACAAGGCTCCAGAACTCTTGTCATTATAATGCTCCATGTCCGTTTCATCACCACTCTACATGACACTTGTCATCACAATGCCTCAGGTCTGTTGTCATCACCATGCTTCATGCCCGTGTCATCACAATGCTCCATGAATCTTATCTTCACAACGCTCCATGGCCCATGTCATCACAGTGCTCCATGACCCCTGTCAACACAACGCCTGATGACCCCTGTCATCAAAATGCTAAATGGCACTTGTCATCACAATGCTCTATGACGCCTGTCATCACTATTCTCCATGTCACTTGTTATCACAATGCTCCATGGCCCCTGTAATCACAGTACTCCATGACCCCTTTCATCACAATGCCCAATGCCACCTCTCATCACAATTCTCCATGGCATTTGTCATCACGATGCTCCATGACATCTGTCGTCACAATGCTCCATGACACTTGTCATCACAATGCTCGATGCCCCTTGTCATCACAATGTTCCTTGGTGCTTTTCATCGCAATGCTCCATGACAACTTTCATCAAAATACTCCAAGATTTGTTTCATCACAATGCTCCATGGCCCTTGTCATTACAAATCCACATAATCCCTTTCATCACAATTCTCCTTGGCAACTTACATAAAAATGCTCCATGCCCCTGTCATCACAATGCCCAATGATACCTGTTTTTACAATGATCCATGACCCTTGTCATCACAAGGCTCCATGTCCCTTGTATTCACAATGCTCCATGACCTCACTCATCACAATGCCCCATGACCCCTTTAATCACAATGCTCCATGGCCCTTGTCATCACAGTGTTCCAAGCCTTTGTCATCACACTGCTCCATGGCCCCTGTAATCACAATGCTCCATGCCCTTGTCATCACAAGGCTCCAGAACTCTTGTCATTATAATGCTCCATGTCCGTTTCATCACCATTCTCCATGACACTTGTCATCACAATGCTCCATGGCCCCTCTCATTACTGTGCTCCATAATAACTTTAATCACATTTCTAGATGACCACTGCCATCACAATGCCCCATGACATTGTCATCACAATTCGCCATGACCATTGTCATCACAATGCTCCATGAACCATGTCATCACAGGTTCCCAGGACTCTTGTCATCACAATGATCCATTACCACTTTCATCACAATGCTCCATGACCACTGTCATCTCAATGCTCCATGGCCTTTTTATTCACAATGCTCCATGGCCCCTGTAATTACAGTGTTCCATAACACCTTTCATCATAATGCTCCATGACCACTGCCATCTCAATGCCCCAATACGTCTGTCATCACAATTCTCCAAGGCCATTCTCATCACATTGCTCCATGACACCTGTCATCACAGTGTTCCCTGTCCATACCATCACAAGGCTCCATGTCCCCTATAATCACAATGCTTCATGCCTTTTTCCTCACAATGCTCCAGAATTCTTGTCATCACAATGTTCCAGGACCGTGGCATCACAATGCTACATGACCCCGGTCATCACAGTTCTCCATGACCTTTGTCATCACAATGCTCTAGGTCGCTTTTCATCACAATTCTCAATGACCACTTTAATCACTATGCTCGCTGACCATTTTCATCACATTTCTCTGTTGTCATTACAATTCCCCATGGCCCCTTTCTTCACAATGCTCCATGATGCCTATCATCACAATGCTCCATGGCTTTTGTTATCACAATGCTCCAGGACCAGTTTCATCACAATAGTCCATCCCCCTTGTCATCACAGTGCACAATGAAACATTTCATTACAATGCTCCATGACACTTGTCATCACAATGCTCCATGGCCTTTATCGTCACAATGCTCCCAGGCACTTTTCATCACGATGTTCCATGAAACCTTTCATCACATCATCACATTGCTCCATGACCATTGTCATCACAATAGTCCATACCCTTGTCAACACAATGCTGCATAATCCCTGTCATCACAATTCTCCATGACTGCTGTAATCACAATAATCCAGGACAATTTTCATAACAATGCTTCATGCCCCCAGTCATCACAGTGCTCCATGATACCTTTCATCACAATTCCTAGATGATCAATGTCATCACAATGCCCCATGACACCTGTCATCACAATTCGCTATGACCCTTGTCATCACAATACTCAATGAACCGTGTCATCACAGTGTTCCAGGACACATGTCATCACAATGATCCATGACTACTTTCATCACAATGCTCCAGTACACCTGTCATCACAATGCTCCAATAAACCTGTCATCACAATGCTCCATAGCCCCTGTTATCATATTGCTCCATGAATTCTTTCATCACAATGCTCCATGCCCCCTGTCATCACAGTGCCCCGTAACCCCTCTAATCACAATGCTGCATGACCCTGTCATCTCAATGCTACATGACACCTGTCATCATATTGTTCCATGGCCTATGTATTCACAATGCTCCATGGACCCTGTAATCACACTGCTCCATGTTCCCTTTCAACACAATGCTCAATGACCCCTGTCATCACAATGTTCCATGAAAGTTGTCTTCAAAATGCTCCATGACCCCGGTCACCACAAGGTTCCCTGCCCTTGTCATCACAATGCTCCATGACCCTTGGAATCACAATGGCACATGGCCTTGTCATCACAAAGTTCCACGGCGTCTGTCATCACCATTCTCCATGGACTTTCTCATCACAATGCTCTATGACCCCTGTCATCACAATGCTTGATGACCATTGTCATCACAATGCTCCAAGGCCCCTGTCATCACAATGCCTTATGGTCTTTGTAATCTCAATGCTCAATGACCCTTGTCATCACAATGCTCCATGCCGTTGTCATCACAATGCTCCATGGCCCCTGTAATCACAATGCTCCATGCCCTTGTCATCACAATGCTCCAGAACACTTGTCATCATAATACTCCATTCCCGTGTCATCCCATTGCTCAATGACACTTGTCATCGAAATGTTCCTTGGCCTTTTTCATCACAGTGGTCCATGATACCTTTAATCAAAATTCTACATGACCACTGTCATCACAATGCAAGATGACCAATGTCATCACAATGCCCCATGACACGTGTCATCACAATTCACCTTGGCCCTTTTCATCTCAATGCTGTATGAACCGTGTCATCACTAGGTTCCAGGACACTTGTCATCACAGTGATCCATGACCACTTTCATCACAATTCTCCATGAACTCTGTTATCTCAACGCTCCATGGCCATTTTATTCACAATGCAGCATTGTCCCGATAATCGCGTTGCTCCATGAACACTTTCATCACAATGCTCCTTGCCCACTGTCACCATAATGCCCCATGACGTCTCTCATCACTGTGACTCCAAGGCCACTCTCATTGAAATGCTCCATGATCTGTGTCAGCACAATATTGCATGACACTTGTCATCACAATGCTCCATGATCCCTGTAATCAAAATGATCCCTGCCAATGTCATCACAATGCTCCATGTCTCCTGTAATCACAATGCTCCATGCCCTTGTCATCACAATGCTCCAGGTCTGTTGTCATCACCAAGCTTCATGCCCGTGTCATCACAATGCTCCATGAATCTTGTGTTCACAATGCTCCATGGCCCATGTCATCACAATGCTCCATGACCCCTGTCATCACAATGCTCCATGATACCTTTCATCACAATTCCAGATGACCACTGTCATCCCAATGTCCCATGACACCTGTCATCACAATTTGCTATGACCCTTGTCATCACAATACTCGATGAACCATGTCATCACAGTGTTCCAGGACACATGTCATCAAAATGATCCATGACTCCTTTCATCACAATGCTCCAATACACCTGTCATCACAATGCTCCAATAAACCTGTCATCACAATGCTCCATGGCACCTGTTATCATATTGCTCCATGACACCTGTCATCACAATGCTCCATGACACTTGTCATCACAACGCTCCATGGCCTTTATGGTCACAATGCTCCCAGGCACTTTTTTTTTTTTTTTTGTATTAGTTGTTTTGTTTGTTTTTTTATACTGCAGGTTCTTATTAGGCATCAATTTTATACATATCAGTGTATACATGTCAATCCCAATCGCCCAATTCAGCACACCACCATCCCCACCTCACCGCAGTTTTCACCTCTTGGTGTCCATATGTCCATTCTCTACATCTGTGTCTCAACTTCTGCCCTGCAAACTGGCTCATCTGTACCATTTTTCTAGGTTCCACATACATGCATTAATATATGATATTTGTTTTTCTCTTTCTGACTTACTTCACTCTGTATGACAGTCTCTAGATCCATCCACGTCTCAACAAATGACTCAATTTCGTTCCTTTTTATGGCTGAGTAATATTCCATTGTATATATGTACCACATCTTCTTTATCCATTCGTCTGTTGATGGGCATTTAGGTTGCTTCCATGACCTGGCTATTGTAAATAGTGCTGCAATGAACATTCGGGTGCATGTGTCTTTTTGAATTACGGTTTTCTCTGGGTATATGCCCAGTAGTGGGATTGCTGGGTCATATGGTAATTCTATTTTTAGTTTTTTAAGGAACCTCCATATTGTTCTCCATAGTGGCTGTATCAATTTACATTCCCACCAACAGTGCAAGAGGGTTCCCTTTTCTCCACACCCTCTCCAGCATTTGTTCTTTGTAGATTTTCTGATGATGCCCATTCTAACAGGAGTGAGGTGATACCTCATTGTAGTTTTGATTTGCATTTCTCTAATAATTAGTGATGTTGAGCAGCTTTTCATGTGCTTCGTGGCCGTCTGTATGTCTTCTTTGGAGAAATGTCTATTTAGGTCTTCTGCCCATTTTTGGATTGCGGTGTTTGTTTCTTTGATATTGAGCTGAATGAGCTGTTTATATATTTTGGAGATTAATCCTTTGTCCGTTGATTCATTTGCAAATATTTTCTCCCATTCTGAGGGTTGTCTTTTCGTCTTGTTTATGGTTTCCTTTGCTGTGCAAAAGCTTTGAAGTTTCATTAGGTCCCACTTGTTTATTTTTGTTTTTATTTCCATTACTCTAGGAGGTGGATCAAAAAAGATCTTGCTGTGATTTATGTCAAAGAGTGTTCTTCCTATGTTTTCCTCTAAGAGTTTTATAGTGTCCAGTCTTATATTTAGGTCTCTAATCCATTTTGAGTTTATTTTTGTGTATGGTGTTAGGGAGTATTCTAATTTCATTCTTTTACATGTAGCTGTCCAGTTTTCCCAACACCACTTATTGAAGAGACTGTCTTTTCTCCATTGTATATCTTTGCCTCCTTTGTCATAGATTAGTTGACCATAGGTGCGTGGGTTAATCTCTGGGCTTTCTATCTTGTTCCATTGATCTATGTTTCTGTTTTTGTGCCAGTACCATATTGTCTTGATTACTGTAGCTTTGTAGTATAGTCTGAAGTCAGGGAGTCTGATTCCTCCAGCTCCATTTTTTTGCCTCAAGACTGCTTTGGCTATTCGGGGTCTTTTGTGTCTCCATACAAATTTTAAGATGATTTGTTCTAGCTCCGTAAAAAATGCCATTGGTAATTTGATAGGGATTGCATTGAATCTGTAGATTGCTTTGGGTAGTATACTCATTTTCACAATGTTGATTCTTCCAATCCAAGAACATGGTATATCTCTCCATCTGTTGGTATCATCTTTAATTTCTTTCATCAGTGTCTTATAGTTTTCTGCATACAGGTCTTTTGTCTCCCTAGGTAGGTTTATTCCTAGGTATTTTATTCTTTTTGTTGCAATGGTAAATGGGAGTGTTTCCATAATTTCTCTTTCAGATTTTTCATCATTAGTGTATAGGAATGCAAGAGATTTCTGTGCATTAATTTTGTATCCTGCAACTTTACCATATTCATTAATTAGCTCTAGCAGTTTTCTGGTGGCAGTTTTAGGATTCTCTATGTATAGTATCATGTCATCCGCAAACAGTGACAGTTTTACTTCCTCTTTTCCAATTTGTATTCCTTTTATTTCTTTTTCTTCTCTGATTGCCGTGGCTAGGACTTCCAGAACTATGTTGAATAATAGTGGTGAGAGTGGGCAACCTTGTCTCGTTCCTGATCTTAGAGGAAATGCTTTCAGTTTTTCACCATTGAGAATGATGTTTGCTGTGGGTTTGTCATATATGGCCTTTATTATGTTGAGGTAGGTTCCCTCTATGCCCACTTTCTGGAGAGTTTTTATCATAAATGGGTGTTGAATTTTGTCAAAAGCTTTTTCTGCATCTATTGAGATGATCATATGGTTTTTATTCTTCAGTTTGTTAATATGGTGTATCACATTGATTGATTTGCGTATATTGAAGAATCCTTGCATCCCTGGGATAAATCCCACTTGATCGTGGTGTATGATCCTTTTAATGTGTTGTTGGATTCTGTTTGCTAGTATTTTGCTGAGGATTTTTGCATCTATATTCATCAGTGATATTGGTCTGTAATTTTCTTTTTTTGTAGTGTCTTTGTCTGGTTTTGGTATCAGGGTGATGGTGGCCCAGGCACTTTTCATCACGATGTTCCATGAAACCTTTCATCACATTGCTCCATAACCATTGTCATCACAATAGTCCATACCCTTGTCAACACAATGCTGCATAATCACTGTCATCACAATTCTCCATGACTGCTGTCATCACAATAATCCAGGACAATATTCATAACAGTGCTTCATGCCCCCGGTCATCACAGTGCTCCATGATACCTTTCATCACAATTCCTAGATGATCAATGTCATCACAATGCCCCATGACACCGGTCATCACAATTCGCTATGACCCTTGTCATCACAATACTCGATGAACCGTGTCATCACAGTGTTCCAGGACACATGTCATCACAATGATCCATGACTACTTTCATCACAATGCTCTAATACACCTGTCATCAAAATGCTCCAATACACCTGTCATCACAATGCTCTATGGCCCCTGTTATCATATTTCTCCATGATATATTTCATCACAAGTCTCCATGACCACTGTCATCACCATGCCTCATAACGCCTGTCATCTCAATGCTCCATGGCCCCTTTCATCACAATGCTCCATGAACCCAGTCATCACAATGTTCCCTGCCCTTTTCATCACAATGCTCCATGGGTCCTGTCACCACAATTCTCCATGCCCTTGTCATCAAAATGTTCCAGAACTCTTGTCATCATAATGCTCCATGCCAATGTCATCAAAATGCTCCAATACACCTGTCATAACAATGCTCCATGGCCTTTGTCATCACAATGTTCCATGGCCCCTGTCATCACAATGCTCCATGCCCTTGCCATCAAAATGCTCCAGAACTCTTGTCATCATAATGCTCCATGCCAATGTCATCAAAATGCTCCATGACACTTGTCATCACAATGCTCCATGGCCTTTGTCATCACAATGTTCCATGGCCCCTGTCATCACAGTGCTCCATGATACCTTTCATCACAATTCTAGATGACCACTGTCATCACAATACCCCATGACAGATGTCATCACAATTCGTCATGGTCCTTGTCATCACAATGCTCCATGAAACGTGTCATCAGAATGTTCCAGGACACTTGTCATCACAATGATCCATGATCACTTTCATCACAATGCTCCATGAACCCTGTCATCTCAATGCTCCATAACCTTTGTATTCACAATGCTCCATGGCCCCTGTCATCACAGTGCTCCATGACCCCTTTCATCACAATGCTCCAACACCGCTGTCATCACAATGCCCCATGACGCCTGCCATCACAAATCTCCAAGCCCTCTCTTACCAAAAAGCTCCATGACCCCTGTCATCACAATGTTCTCTGCCCATATCATCACAATGCTCCTTGTCACCTTTAATCACAATGCTCCATGCCCTTTCATCACAATGCTCCAGAATTCTTGTCATCGCAATGTTCCTTGACCGTGTCATCACAATGCTCCATGACCCTTGTCATCACAAAGCTCCATGACCCCTGTCATCACAATGATCCATGACTCCTTTCCTCACAGTGCTCCATTACCCTTTTCATCACAATGCTCCATGCCATTGTCAGCACAATGCTCCATGACACCTGTCATCACAATGCTCCATGGCCTTTGTCATCACAATGCTCCATGGCCCCTGTAATCACAGTGCTCCATGACCCGTTTCATCTCAATGCTCCATGACCTCACTCATCACAATGCTCCATGGCCCTTGTCATCACAGTGCTCCAAGCCTTTGTCATCACACTGCTCCATGGCCCCTGTAATCACAATGCTCCATGCCCTTGTCATCACAAGGCTCCAGAACTCTTGTCATTATAATGCTCCATGTCCGTTTCATCACCACTCTCCATGACACTTGTCATCACAATGCCTCAGGTCTGTTGTCATCACCATGCTTCATGCCCATGTCATCACAATGCTCCATGAATCTTATCTTCACAACGCTCCATGGCCCATGTCATCACAGTGCTCCATGACCCCTGTCAACACAACGCCTGATGACCCCTGTCATCAAAATGCTAAATGGCACTTGTCATCACAATGCTCTATGACGCCTGTCATCACTATTCTCCATGTCACTTGTTATCACAATGCTCCATGGCCCCTGTAATCACAGTACTCCATGACCCCTTTCATCACAATGCCCAATGCCACCTCTCATCACAATTCTCCATGGCATTTGTCATCACGATGCTCCATGACATCTGTCGTCACAATGCTCCATGACACTTGTCATCACAATGCTCGATGCCCCTTGTCATCACAATGTTCCTTGGTGCTTTTCATCGCAATGCTCCATGACAACTTTCATCAAAATACTCCAAGATTTGTTTCATCACAATGCTCCATGGCCCTTGTCATTACAAATCCACATAATCCCTTTCATCACAATTCTCCTTGGCAACTTACATAAAAATGCTCCATGCCCCTGTCATCACAATGCCCAATGATACCTGTTTTTACAATGATCCATGACCCTTGTCATCACAAGGCTCCATGTCCCTTGTATTCACAATGCTCCATGACCTCACTCATCACAATGCCCCATGACCCCTTTAATCACAATGCTCCATGGCCCTTGTCATCACAGTGTTCCAAGCCTTTGTCATCACACTGCTCCATGGCCCCTGTAATCACAATGCTCCATGCCCTTGTCATCACAAGGCTCCAGAACTCTTGTCATTATAATGCTCCATGTCCGTTTCATCACCATTCTCCATGACACTTGTCATCACAATGCTCCATGGCCCCTCTCATTACTGTGCTCCATAATAACTTTAATCACATTTCTAGATGACCACTGCCATCACAATGCCCCATGACATTGTCATCACAATTCGCCATGACCATTGTCATCACAATGCTCCATGAACCATGTCATCACAGGTTCCCAGGACTCTTGTCATCACAATGATCCATTACCACTTTCATCACAATGCTCCATGACCACTGTCATCTCAATGCTCCATGGCCTTTTTATTCACAATGCTCCATGGCCCCTGTAATTACAGTGTTCCATAACACCTTTCATCATAATGCTCCATGACCACTGCCATCTCAATGCCCCAATACGTCTGTCATCACAATTCTCCAAGGCCATTCTCATCACATTGCTCCATGACACCTGTCATCACAGTGTTCCCTGTCCATACCATCACAAGGCTCCATGTCCCCTATAATCACAATGCTTCATGCCTTTTTCCTCACAATGCTCCAGAATTCTTGTCATCACAATGTTCCAGGACCGTGGCATCACAATGCTACATGACCCCGGTCATCACAGTTCTCCATGACCTTTGTCATCACAATGCTCTAGGTCGCTTTTCATCACAATTCTCAATGACCACTTTAATCACTATGCTCGCTGACCATTTTCATCACATTTCTCTGTTGTCATTACAATTCCCCATGGCCCCTTTCTTCACAATGCTCCATGATGCCTATCATCACAATGCTCCATGGCTTTTGTTATCACAATGCTCCAGGACCAGTTTCATCACAATAGTCCATCCCCCTTGTCATCACAGTGCACAATGAAACCTTTCATTACAATGCTCCATGACACTTGTCATCACAATGCTCCATGGCCTTTATCGTCACAATGCTCCCAGGCACTTTTCATCACGATGTTCCATGAAACCTTTCATCACATCATCACATTGCTCCATGACCATTGTCATCACAATAGTCCATACCCTTGTCAACACAATGCTGCATAATCCCTGTCATCACAATTCTCCATGACTGCTGTAATCACAATAATCCAGGACAATTTTCATAACAATGCTTCATGCCCCCAGTCATCACAGTGCTCCATGATACCTTTCATCACAATTCCTAGATGATCAATGTCATCACAATGCCCCATGACACCTGTCATCACAATTCGCTATGACCCTTGTCATCACAATACTCAATGAACCGTGTCATCACAGTGTTCCAGGACACATGTCATCACAATGATCCATGACTACTTTCATCACAATGCTCCAGTACACCTGTCATCACAATGCTCCAATAAACCTGTCATCACAATGCTCCATAGCCCCTGTTATCATATTGCTCCATGAATTCTTTCATCACAATGCTCCATGCCCCCTGTCATCACAGTGCCCCGTAACCCCTCTAATCACAATGCTGCATGACCCTGTCATCTCAATGCTACATGACACCTGTCATCATATTGTTCCATGGCCTATGTATTCACAATGCTCCATGGACCCTGTAATCACACTGCTCCATGTTCCCTTTCAACACAATGCTCAATGACCCCTGTCATCACAATGTTCCATGAAAGTTGTCTTCAAAATGCTCCATGACCCCGGTCACCACAAGGTTCCCTGCCCTTGTCATCACAATGCTCCATGACCCTTGGAATCACAATGGCACATGGCCTTGTCATCACAAAGTTCCACGGCGTCTGTCATCACCATTCTCCATGGACTTTCTCATCACAATGCTCTATGACCCCTGTCATCACAATGCTTGATGACCATTGTCATCACAATGCTCCAAGGCCCCTGTCATCACAATGCCTTATGGTCTTTGTAATCACAATGCTCAATGACCCTTGTCATCACAATGCTCCATGCCGTTGTCATCACAATGCTCCATGGCCCCTGTAATCACAATGCTCCATGCCCTTGTCATCACAATGCTCCAGAACACTTGTCATCATAATACTCCATTCCCGTGTCATCCCATTGCTCAATGACACTTGTCATCGAAATGTTCCTTGGCCTTTTTCATCACAGTGGTCCATGATACCTTTAATCAAAATTCTACATGACCACTGTCATCACAATGCAAGATGACCAATGTCATCACAATGCCCCATGACACGTGTCATCACAATTCACCTTGGCCCTTTTCATCTCAATGCTGTATGAACCGTGTCATCACTAGGTTCCAGGACACTTGTCATCACAGTGATCCATGACCACTTTCATCACAATTCTCCATGAACTCTGTTATCTCAACGCTCCATGGCCATTTTATTCACAATGCAGCATTGTCCCGATAATCGCGTTGCTCCATGAACACTTTCATCACAATGCTCCTTGCCCACTGTCACCATAATGCCCCATGATGTCTCTCATCACTGTGACTCCAAGGCCACTCTCATTGAAATGCTCCATGATCTGTGTCAGCACAATATTGCATGACACTTGTCATCACAATGCTCCATGATCCCTGTAATCAAAATGATCCCTGCCAATGTCATCACAATGCTCCATGTCTCCTGTAATCACAATGCTCCATGCCCTTGTCATCACAATGCTCCAGGTCTGTTGTCATCACCAAGCTTCATGCCCGTGTCATCACAATGCTCCATGAATCTTGTGTTCACAATGCTCCATGGCCCATGTCATCACAATGCTCCATGACCCCTGTCATCACAATGCTCCATGATACCTTTCATCACAATTCCAGATGACCACTGTCATCCCAATGTCCCATGACACCTGTCATCACAATTTGCTATGACCCTTGTCATCACAATACTCGATGAACCATGTCATCACAGTGTTCCAGGACACATGTCATCAAAATGATCCATGACTCCTTTCATCACAATGCTCCAATACACCTGTCATCACAATGCTCCAATAAACCTGTCATCACAATGCTCCATGGCACCTGTTATCATATTGCTCCATGACACCTGTCATCACAATGCTCCATGACACTTGTCATCACAACGCTCCATGGCCTTTATGGTCACAATGCTCCCAGGCACTTTTTTTTTTTTTTTTTGTATTAGTTGTTTTGTTTGTTTTTTTATACTGCAGGTTCTTATTAGGCATCAATTTTATACATATCAGTGTATACATGTCAATCCCAATCGCCCAATTCAGCACACCACCATCCCCACCTCACCGCAGTTTTCCCCTCTTGGTGTCCATATGTCCATTCTCTACATCTGTGTCTCAACTTCTGCCCTGCAAACTGGCTCATCTGTACCATTTTTCTAGGTTCCACATACATGCATTAATATATGATATTTGTTTTTCTCTTTCTGACTTACTTCACTCTGTATGACAGTCTCTAGATCCATCCACGTCTCAACAAATGACTCAATTTCGTTCCTTTTTATGGCTGAGTAATATTCCATTGTATATATGTACCACATCTTCTTTATCCATTCGTCTGTTGATGGGCATTTAGGTTGCTTCCATGACCTGGCTATTGTAAATAGTGCTGCAATGAACATTCGGGTGCATGTGTCTTTTTGAATTACGGTTTTCTCTGGGTATATGCCCAGTAGTGGGATTGCTGGGTCATATGGTAATTCTATTTTTAGTTTTTTAAGGAACCTCCATATTGTTCTCCATAGTGGCTGTATCAATTTACATTCCCACCAACAGTGCAAGAGGGTTCCCTTTTCTCCACACCCTCTCCAGCATTTGTTCTTTGTAGATTTTCTGATGATGCCCATTCTAACAGGAGTGAGGTGATACCTCATTGTAGTTTTGATTTGCATTTCTCTAATAATTAGTGATGTTGAGCAGCTTTTCATGTGCTTCGTGGCCGTCTGTATGTCTTCTTTGGAGAAATGTCTATTTAGGTCTTCTGCCCATTTTTGGATTGCGGTGTTTGTTTCTTTGATATTGAGCTGAATGAGCTGTTTATATATTTTGGAGATTAATCCTTTGTCCGTTGATTCATTTGCAAATATTTTCTCCCATTCTGAGGGTTGTCTTTTCGTCTTGTTTATGGTTTCCTTTGCTGTGCAAAAGCTTTGAAGTTTCATTAGGTCCCACTTGTTTATTTTTGTTTTTATTTCCATTACTCTAGGAGGTGGATCAAAAAAGATCTTGCTGTGATTTATGTCAAAGAGTGTTCTTCCTATGTTTTCCTCTAAGAGTTTTATAGTGTCCAGTCTTATATTTAGGTCTCTAATCCATTTTGAGTTTATTTTTGTGTATGGTGTTAGGGAGTATTCTAATTTCATTCTTTTACATGTAGCTGTCCAGTTTTCCCAACACCACTTATTGAAGAGACTGTCTTTTCTCCATTGTATATCTTTGCCTCCTTTGTCATAGATTAGTTGACCATAGGTGCGTGGGTTAATCTCTGGGCTTTCTATCTTGTTCCATTGATCTATGTTTCTGTTTTTGTGCCAGTACCATATTGTCTTGATTACTGTAGCTTTGTAGTATAGTCTGAAGTCAGGGAGTCTGATTCCTCCAGCTCCATTTTTTTGCCTCAAGACTGCTTTGGCTATTCGGGGTCTTTTGTGTCTCCATACAAATTTTAAGATGATTTGTTCTAGCTCCGTAAAAAATGCCATTGGTAATTTGATAGGGATTGCATTGAATCTGTAGATTGCTTTGGGTAGTATACTCATTTTCACAATGTTGATTCTTCCAATCCAAGAACATGGTATATCTCTCCATCTGTTGGTATCATCTTTAATTTCTTTCATCAGTGTCTTATAGTTTTCTGCATACAGGTCTTTTGTCTCCCTAGGTAGGTTTATTCCTAGGTATTTTATTCTTTTTGTTGCAATGGTAAATGGGAGTGTTTCCATAATTTCTCTTTCAGAGTTTTCATCATTAGTGTATAGGAATGCAAGAGATTTCTGTGCATTAATTTTGTATCCTGCAACTTTACCATATTCATTAATTAGCTCTAGCAGTTTTCTGGTGGCAGTTTTAGGATTCTCTATGTATAGTATCATGTCATCCGCAAACAGTGACAGTTTTACTTCCTCTTTTCCAATTTGTATTCCTTTTATTTCTTTTTCTTCTCTGATTGCCGTGGCTAGGACTTCCAGAACTATGTTGAATAATAGTGGTGAGAGTGGGCAACCTTGTCTCGTTCCTGATCTTAGAGGAAATGCTTTCAGTTTTTCACCATTGAGAATGATGTTTGCTGTGGGTTTGTCATATATGGCCTTTATTATGTTGAGGTAGGTTCCCTGTATGCCCACTTTCTGGAGAGTTTTTATCATAAATGGGTGTTGAATTTTGTCAAAAGCTTTTTCTGCATCTATTGAGATGATCATATGGTTTTTATTCTTCAGTTTGTTAATATGGTGTATCACATTGATTGATTTGCGTATATTGAAGAATCCTTGCATCCCTGGGATAAATCCCACTTGATCGTGGTGTATGATCCTTTTAATGTGTTGTTGGATTCTGTTTGCTAGTATTTTGCTGAGGATTTTTGCATCTATATTCATCAGTGATATTGGTCTGTAATTTTCTTTTTTTGTAGTGTCTTTGTCTGGTTTTGGTATCAGGGTGATGGTGGCCCAGGCACTTTTCATCACGATGTTCCATGAAACCTTTCATCACATTGCTCCATAACCATTGTCATCACAATAGTCCATACCCTTGTCAACACAATGCTGCATAATCACTGTCATCACAATTCTCCATGACTGCTGTCATCACAATAATCCAGGACAATATTCATAACAGTGCTTCATGCCCCCGGTCATCACAGTGCTCCATGATACCTTTCATCACAATTCCTAGATGATCAATGTCATCACAATGCCCCATGACACCGGTCATCACAATTCGCTATGACCCTTGTCATCACAATACTCGATGAACCGTGTCATCACAGTGTTCCAGGACACATGTCATCACAATGATCCATGACTACTTTCATCACAATGCTCTAATACACCTGTCATCAAAATGCTCCAATACACCTGTCATCACAATGCTCTATGGCCCCTGTTATCATATTTCTCCATGATATATTTCATCACAAGTCTCCATGACCACTGTCATCACCATGCCTCATAACGCCTGTCATCTCAATGCTCCATGGCCCCTTTCATCACAATGCTCCATGAACCCAGTCATCACAATGTTCCCTGCCCTTTTCATCACAATGCTCCATGGGTCCTGTCACCACAATTCTCCATGCCCTTGTCATCAAAATGTTCCAGAACTCTTGTCATCATAATGCTCCATGCCAATGTCATCAAAATGCTCCAATACACCTGTCATAACAATGCTCCATGGCCTTTGTCATCACAATGTTCCATGGCCCCTGTCATCACAATGCTCCATGCCCTTGCCATCAAAATGCTCCAGAACTCTTGTCATCATAATGCTCCATGCCAATGTCATCAAAATGCTCCATGACACTTGTCATCACAATGCTCCATGGCCTTTGTCATCACAATGTTCCATGGCCCCTGTCATCACAGTGCTCCATGATACCTTTCATCACAATTCTAGATGACCACTGTCATCACAATACCCCATGACAGATGTCATCACAATTCGTCATGGTCCTTGTCATCACAATGCTCCATGAAACGTGTCATCAGAATGTTCCAGGACACTTGTCATCACAATGATCCATGATCACTTTCATCACAATGCTCCATGAACCCTGTCATCTCAATGCTCCATAACCTTTGTATTCACAATGCTCCATGGCCCCTGTCATCACAGTGCTCCATGACCCCTTTCATCACAATGCTCCAACACCGCTGTCATCACAATGCCCCATGACGCCTGCCATCACAAATCTCCAAGCCCTCTCTTACCAAAAAGCTCCATGACCCCTGTCATCACAATGTTCTCTGCCCATATCATCACAATGCTCCTTGTCACCTTTAATCACAATGCTCCATGCCCTTTCATCACAATGCTCCAGAATTCTTGTCATCGCAATGTTCCTTGACCGTGTCATCACAATGCTCCATGACCCTTGTCATCACAAAGCTCCATGACCCCTGTCATCACAATGATCCATGACTCCTTTCCTCACAGTGCTCCATTACCCTTTTCATCACAATGCTCCATGCCATTGTCAGCACAATGCTCCATGACACCTGTCATCACAATGCTCCATGGCCTTTGTCATCACAATGCTCCATGGCCCCTGTAATCACAGTGCTCCATGACCCGTTTCATCTCAATGCTCCATGACCTCACTCATCACAATGCTCCATGGCCCTTGTCATCACAGTGCTCCAAGCCTTTGTCATCACACTGCTCCATGGCCCCTGTAATCACAATGCTCCATGCCCTTGTCATCACAAGGCTCCAGAACTCTTGTCATTATAATGCTCCATGTCCGTTTCATCACCACTCTCCATGACACTTGTCATCACAATGCCTCAGGTCTGTTGTCATCACCATGCTTCATGCCCATGTCATCACAATGCTCCATGAATCTTATCTTCACAACGCTCCATGGCCCATGTCATCACAGTGCTCCATGACCCCTGTCAACACAACGCCTGATGACCCCTGTCATCAAAATGCTAAATGGCACTTGTCATCACAATGCTCTATGACGCCTGTCATCACTATTCTCCATGTCACTTGTTATCACAATGCTCCATGGCCCCTGTAATCACAGTACTCCATGACCCCTTTCATCACAATGCCCAATGCCACCTCTCATCACAATTCTCCATGGCATTTGTCATCACGATGCTCCATGACATCTGTCGTCACAATGCTCCATGACACTTGTCATCACAATGCTCGATGCCCCTTGTCATCACAATGTTCCTTGGTGCTTTTCATCGCAATGCTCCATGACAACTTTCATCAAAATACTCCAAGATTTGTTTCATCACAATGCTCCATGGCCCTTGTCATTACAAATCCACATAATCCCTTTCATCACAATTCTCCTTGGCAACTTACATAAAAATGCTCCATGCCCCTGTCATCACAATGCCCAATGATACCTGTTTTTACAATGATCCATGACCCTTGTCATCACAAGGCTCCATGTCCCTTGTATTCACAATGCTCCATGACCTCACTCATCACAATGCCCCATGACCCCTTTAATCACAATGCTCCATGGCCCTTGTCATCACAGTGTTCCAAGCCTTTGTCATCACACTGCTCCATGGCCCCTGTAATCACAATGCTCCATGCCCTTGTCATCACAAGGCTCCAGAACTCTTGTCATTATAATGCTCCATGTCCGTTTCATCACCATTCTCCATGACACTTGTCATCACAATGCTCCATGGCCCCTCTCATTACTGTGCTCCATAATAACTTTAATCACATTTCTAGATGACCACTGCCATCACAATGCCCCATGACATTGTCATCACAATTCGCCATGACCATTGTCATCACAATGCTCCATGAACCATGTCATCACAGGTTCCCAGGACTCTTGTCATCACAATGATCCATTACCACTTTCATCACAATGCTCCATGACCACTGTCATCTCAATGCTCCATGGCCTTTTTATTCACAATGCTCCATGGCCCCTGTAATTACAGTGTTCCATAACACCTTTCATCATAATGCTCCATGACCACTGCCATCTCAATGCCCCAATACGTCTGTCATCACAATTCTCCAAGGCCATTCTCATCACATTGCTCCATGACACCTGTCATCACAGTGTTCCCTGTCCATACCATCACAAGGCTCCATGTCCCCTATAATCACAATGCTTCATGCCTTTTTCCTCACAATGCTCCAGAATTCTTGTCATCACAATGTTCCAGGACCGTGGCATCACAATGCTACATGACCCCGGTCATCACAGTTCTCCATGACCTTTGTCATCACAATGCTCTAGGTCGCTTTTCATCACAATTCTCAATGACCACTTTAATCACTATGCTCGCTGACCATTTTCATCACATTTCTCTGTTGTCATTACAATTCCCCATGGCCCCTTTCTTCACAATGCTCCATGATGCCTATCATCACAATGCTCCATGGCTTTTGTTATCACAATGCTCCAGGACCAGTTTCATCACAATAGTCCATCCCCCTTGTCATCACAGTGCACAATGAAACCTTTCATTACAATGCTCCATGACACTTGTCATCACAATGCTCCATGGCCTTTATCGTCACAATGCTCCCAGGCACTTTTCATCACGATGTTCCATGAAACCTTTCATCACATCATCACATTGCTCCATGACCATTGTCATCACAATAGTCCATACCCTTGTCAACACAATGCTGCATAATCCCTGTCATCACAATTCTCCATGACTGCTGTAATCACAATAATCCAGGACAATTTTCATAACAATGCTTCATGCCCCCAGTCATCACAGTGCTCCATGATACCTTTCATCACAATTCCTAGATGATCAATGTCATCACAATGCCCCATGACACCTGTCATCACAATTCGCTATGACCCTTGTCATCACAATACTCAATGAACCGTGTCATCACAGTGTTCCAGGACACATGTCATCACAATGATCCATGACTACTTTCATCACAATGCTCCAGTACACCTGTCATCACAATGCTCCAATAAACCTGTCATCACAATGCTCCATAGCCCCTGTTATCATATTGCTCCATGAATTCTTTCATCACAATGCTCCATGCCCCCTGTCATCACAGTGCCCCGTAACCCCTCTAATCACAATGCTGCATGACCCTGTCATCTCAATGCTACATGACACCTGTCATCATATTGTTCCATGGCCTATGTATTCACAATGCTCCATGGACCCTGTAATCACACTGCTCCATGTTCCCTTTCAACACAATGCTCAATGACCCCTGTCATCACAATGTTCCATGAAAGTTGTCTTCAAAATGCTCCATGACCCCGGTCACCACAAGGTTCCCTGCCCTTGTCATCACAATGCTCCATGACCCTTGGAATCACAATGGCACATGGCCTTGTCATCACAAAGTTCCACGGCGTCTGTCATCACCATTCTCCATGGACTTTCTCATCACAATGCTCTATGACCCCTGTCATCACAATGCTTGATGACCATTGTCATCACAATGCTCCAAGGCCCCTGTCATCACAATGCCTTATGGTCTTTGTAATCACAATGCTCAATGACCCTTGTCATCACAATGCTCCATGCCGTTGTCATCACAATGCTCCATGGCCCCTGTAATCACAATGCTCCATGCCCTTGTCATCACAATGCTCCAGAACACTTGTCATCATAATACTCCATTCCCGTGTCATCCCATTGCTCAATGACACTTGTCATCGAAATGTTCCTTGGCCTTTTTCATCACAGTGGTCCATGATACCTTTAATCAAAATTCTACATGACCACTGTCATCACAATGCAAGATGACCAATGTCATCACAATGCCCCATGACACGTGTCATCACAATTCACCTTGGCCCTTTTCATCTCAATGCTGTATGAACCGTGTCATCACTAGGTTCCAGGACACTTGTCATCACAGTGATCCATGACCACTTTCATCACAATTCTCCATGAACTCTGTTATCTCAACGCTCCATGGCCATTTTATTCACAATGCAGCATTGTCCCGATAATCGCGTTGCTCCATGAACACTTTCATCACAATGCTCCTTGCCCACTGTCACCATAATGCCCCATGATGTCTCTCATCACTGTGACTCCAAGGCCACTCTCATTGAAATGCTCCATGATCTGTGTCAGCACAATATTGCATGACACTTGTCATCACAATGCTCCATGATCCCTGTAATCAAAATGATCCCTGCCAATGTCATCACAATGCTCCATGTCTCCTGTAATCACAATGCTCCATGCCCTTGTCATCACAATGCTCCAGGTCTGTTGTCATCACCAAGCTTCATGCCCGTGTCATCACAATGCTCCATGAATCTTGTGTTCACAATGCTCCATGGCCCATGTCATCACAATGCTCCATGACCCCTGTCATCACAATGCTCCATGATACCTTTCATCACAATTCCAGATGACCACTGTCATCCCAATGTCCCATGACACCTGTCATCACAATTTGCTATGACCCTTGTCATCACAATACTCGATGAACCATGTCATCACAGTGTTCCAGGACACATGTCATCAAAATGATCCATGACTCCTTTCATCACAATGCTCCAATACACCTGTCATCACAATGCTCCATGGCACCTGTTATCATATTGCTCCATGACACCTGTCATCACAATGCTCCATGACACTTGTCATCACAACGCTCCATGGCCTTTATGGTCACAATGCTCCCAGGCACTTTTTTTTTTTTTTTTGTATTAGTTGTTTTGTTTGTTTTTTTATACTGCAGGTTCTTATTAGGCATCAATTTTATACATATCAGTGTATACATGTCAATCCCAATCGCCCAATTCAGCACACCACCATCCCCACCTCACCGCAGTTTTCCCCTCTTGGTGTCCATATGTCCATTCTCTACATCTGTGTCTCAACTTCTGCCCTGCAAACTGGCTCATCTGTACCATTTTTCTAGGTTCCACATACATGCATTAATATATGATATTTGTTTTTCTCTTTCTGACTTACTTCACTCTGTATGACAGTCTCTAGATCCATCCACGTCTCAACAAATGACTCAATTTCGTTCCTTTTTATGGCTGAGTAATATTCCATTGTATATATGTACCACATCTTCTTTATCCATTCGTCTGTTGATGGGCATTTAGGTTGCTTCCATGACCTGGCTATTGTAAATAGTGCTGCAATGAACATTCGGGTGCATGTGTCTTTTTGAATTACGGTTTTCTCTGGGTATATGCCCAGTAGTGGGATTGCTGGGTCATATGGTAATTCTATTTTTAGTTTTTTAAGGAACCTCCATATTGTTCTCCATAGTGGCTGTATCAATTTACATTCCCACCAACAGTGCAAGAGGGTTCCCTTTTCTCCACACCCTCTCCAGCATTTGTTCTTTGTAGATTTTCTGATGATGCCCATTCTAACAGGAGTGAGGTGATACCTCATTGTAGTTTTGATTTGCATTTCTCTAATAATTAGTGATGTTGAGCAGCTTTTCATGTGCTTCGTGGCCGTCTGTATGTCTTCTTTGGAGAAATGTCTATTTAGGTCTTCTGCCCATTTTTGGATTGCGGTGTTTGTTTCTTTGATATTGAGCTGAATGAGCTGTTTATATATTTTGGAGATTAATCCTTTGTCCGTTGATTCATTTGCAAATATTTTCTCCCATTCTGAGGGTTGTCTTTTCGTCTTGTTTATGGTTTCCTTTGCTGTGCAAAAGCTTTGAAGTTTCATTAGGTCCCACTTGTTTATTTTTGTTTTTATTTCCATTACTCTAGGAGGTGGATCAAAAAAGATCTTGCTGTGATTTATGTCAAAGAGTGTTCTTCCTATGTTTTCCTCTAAGAGTTTTATAGTGTCCAGTCTTATATTTAGGTCTCTAATCCATTTTGAGTTTATTTTTGTGTATGGTGTTAGGGAGTATTCTAATTTCATTCTTTTACATGTAGCTGTCCAGTTTTCCCAACACCACTTATTGAAGAGACTGTCTTTTCTCCATTGTATATCTTTGCCTCCTTTGTCATAGATTAGTTGACCATAGGTGCGTGGGTTAATCTCTGGGCTTTCTATCTTGTTCCATTGATCTATGTTTCTGTTTTTGTGCCAGTACCATATTGTCTTGATTACTGTAGCTTTGTAGTATAGTCTGAAGTCAGGGAGTCTGATTCCTCCAGCTCCATTTTTTTGCCTCAAGACTGCTTTGGCTATTCGGGGTCTTTTGTGTCTCCATACAAATTTTAAGATGATTTGTTCTAGCTCCGTAAAAAATGCCATTGGTAATTTGATAGGGATTGCATTGAATCTGTAGATTGCTTTGGGTAGTATACTCATTTTCACAATGTTGATTCTTCCAATCCAAGAACATGGTATATCTCTCCATCTGTTGGTATCATCTTTAATTTCTTTCATCAGTGTCTTATAGTTTTCTGCATACAGGTCTTTTGTCTCCCTAGGTAGGTTTATTCCTAGGTATTTTATTCTTTTTGTTGCAATGGTAAATGGGAGTGTTTCCATAATTTCTCTTTCAGAGTTTTCATCATTAGTGTATAGGAATGCAAGAGATTTCTGTGCATTAATTTTGTATCCTGCAACTTTACCATATTCATTAATTAGCTCTAGCAGTTTTCTGGTGGCAGTTTTAGGATTCTCTATGTATAGTATCATGTCATCCGCAAACAGTGACAGTTTTACTTCCTCTTTTCCAATTTGTATTCCTTTTATTTCTTTTTCTTCTCTGATTGCCGTGGCTAGGACTTCCAGAACTATGTTGAATAATAGTGGTGAGAGTGGGCAACCTTGTCTCGTTCCTGATCTTAGAGGAAATGCTTTCAGTTTTTCACCATTGAGAATGATGTTTGCTGTGGGTTTGTCATATATGGCCTTTATTATGTTGAGGTAGGTTCCCTCTATGCCCACTTTCTGGAGAGTTTTTATCATAAATGGGTGTTGAATTTTGTCAAAAGCTTTTTCTGCATCTATTGAGATGATCATATGGTTTTTATTCTTCAGTTTGTTAATATGGTGTATCACATTGATTGATTTGCGTATATTGAAGAATCCTTGCATCCCTGGGATAAATCCCACTTGATCGTGGTGTATGATCCTTTTAATGTGTTGTTGGATTCTGTTTGCTAGTATTTTGCTGAGGATTTTTGCATCTATATTCATCAGTGATATTGGTCTGTAATTTTCTTTTTTTGTAGTGTCTTTGTCTGGTTTTGGTATCAGGGTGATGGTGGCCCAGGCACTTTTCATCACGATGTTCCATGAAACCTTTCATCACATTGCTCCATAACCATTGTCATCACAATAGTCCATACCCTTGTCAACACAATGCTGCATAATCACTGTCATCACAATTCTCCATGACTGCTGTCATCACAATAATCCAGGACAATATTCATAACAGTGCTTCATGCCCCCGGTCATCACAGTGCTCCATGATACCTTTCATCACAATTCCTAGATGATCAATGTCATCACAATGCCCCATGACACCGGTCATCACAATTCGCTATGACCCTTGTCATCACAATACTCGATGAACCGTGTCATCACAGTGTTCCAGGACACATGTCATCACAATGATCCATGACTACTTTCATCACAATGCTCTAATACACCTGTCATCAAAATGCTCCAATACACCTGTCATCACAATGCTCTATGGCCCCTGTTATCATATTTCTCCATGATATATTTCATCACAAGTCTCCATGACCACTGTCATCACCATGCCTCATAACGCCTGTCATCTCAATGCTCCATGGCCCCTTTCATCACAATGCTCCATGAACCCAGTCATCACAATGTTCCCTGCCCTTTTCATCACAATGCTCCATGGGTCCTGTCACCACAATTCTCCATGCCCTTGTCATCAAAATGTTCCAGAACTCTTGTCATCATAATGCTCCATGCCAATGTCATCAAAATGCTCCAATACACCTGTCATAACAATGCTCCATGGCCTTTGTCATCACAATGTTCCATGGCCCCTGTCATCACAATGCTCCATGCCCTTGCCATCAAAATGCTCCAGAACTCTTGTCATCATAATGCTCCATGCCAATGTCATCAAAATGCTCCATGACACTTGTCATCACAATGCTCCATGGCCTTTGTCATCACAATGTTCCATGGCCCCTGTCATCACAGTGCTCCATGATACCTTTCATCACAATTCTAGATGACCACTGTCATCACAATACCCCATGACAGATGTCATCACAATTCGTCATGGTCCTTGTCATCACAATGCTCCATGAAACGTGTCATCAGAATGTTCCAGGACACTTGTCATCACAATGATCCATGATCACTTTCATCACAATGCTCCATGAACCCTGTCATCTCAATGCTCCATAACCTTTGTATTCACAATGCTCCATGGCCCCTGTCATCACAGTGCTCCATGACCCCTTTCATCACAATGCTCCAACACCGCTGTCATCACAATGCCCCATGACGCCTGCCATCACAAATCTCCAAGCCCTCTCTTACCAAAAAGCTCCATGACCCCTGTCATCACAATGTTCTCTGCCCATATCATCACAATGCTCCTTGTCACCTTTAATCACAATGCTCCATGCCCTTTCATCACAATGCTCCAGAATTCTTGTCATCGCAATGTTCCCTGTCCGTGTCATCACAATGCTCCATGACCCTTGTCATCACAAAGCTCCATGACCCCTGTCATCACAATGATCCATGACTCCTTTCCTCACAGTGCTCCATTACCCTTTTCATCACAATGCTCCATGCCATTGTCAGCACAATGCTCCATGACACCTGTCATCACAATGCTCCATGGCCTTTGTCATCACAATGCTCCATGGCCCCTGTAATCACAGTGCTCCATGACCCGTTTCATCTCAATGCTCCATGACCTCACTCATCACAATGCTCCATGGCCCTTGTCATCACAGTGCTCCAAGCCTTTGTCATCACACTGCTCCATGGCCCCTGTAATCACAATGCTCCATGCCCTTGTCATCACAAGGCTCCAGAACTCTTGTCATTATAATGCTCCATGTCCGTTTCATCACCATTCTCCATGACACTTGTCATCACAATGCCTCAGGTCTGTTGTCATCGCCATGCTTCATGCCCGTGTCATCACAATGCTCCATGAATCTTATCTTCACAACGCTCCATGGCCCATGTCATCACAGTGCTCCATGACCCCTGTCAACACAACGCCTGATGACCCCTGTCATCAAAATGCTAAATGGCACTTGTCATCACAATGCTCTATGACGCCTGTCATCACTATTCTCCATGTCACTTGTTATCACAATGCTCCATGGCCCCTGTAATCACAGTACTCCATGACCCCTTTCATCACAATGCCCAATGCCACCTCTCATCACAATTCTCCATGGCATTTGTCATCACGATGCTCCATGACATCTGTCGTCACAATGCTCCATGACACTTGTCATCACAATGCTCGATGCCCCTTGTCATCACAATGTTCCTTGGTGCTTTTCATCGCAATGCTCCATGACAACTTTCATCAAAATACTCCAAGATTTGTTTCATCACAATGCTCCATGGCCCTTGTCATTACAAATCCACATAATCCCTTTCATCACAATTCTCCTTGGCAACTTACATAAAAATGCTCCATGCCCCTGTCATCACAATGCCCAATGATACCTGTTTTTACAATGATCCATGACCCTTGTCATCACAAGGCTCCATGTCCCTTGTATTCACAATGCTCCATGACCTCACTCATCACAATGCCCCATGACCTCTTTAATCACAATGCTCCATGGCCCTTGTCATCACAGTGTTCCAAGCCTTTGTCATCACACTGCTCCATGGCCCCTGTAATCACAATGCTCCATGCCCTTGTCATCACAAGGCTCCAGAACTCTTGTCATTATAATGCTCCATGTCCGTTTCATCACCATTCTCCATGACACTTGTCATCACAATGCTCCATGGCCCCTCTCATTACTGTGCTCCATAATAACTTTAATCACATTTCTAGATGACCACTGCCATCACAATGCCCCATGACATTGTCATCACAATTCGCCATGACCATTGTCATCACAATGCTCCATGAACCATGTCATCACAGGTTCCCAGGACTCTTGTCATCACAATGATCCATTACCACTTTCATCACAATGCTCCATGACCACTGTCATCTCAATGCTCCATGGCCTTTTTATTCACAATGCTCCATGGCCCCTGTAATTACAGTGTTCCATAACACCTTTCATCATAATGCTCCATGACCACTGCCATCTCAATGCCCCAATACGTCTGTCATCACAATTCTCCAAGGCCATTCTCATCACATTGCTCCATGACACCTGTCATCACAGTGTTCCCTGTCCATATCATCACAAGGCTCCATGTCCCCTATAATCACAATGCTCCATGCCTTTTTCCTCACAATGCTCCAGAATTCTTGTCATCACAATGTTCCAGGACCGTGGCATCACAATGCTACATGACCCTGGTCATCACAGTTCTCCATGACCTTTGTCATCACAATGCCCTAGGTCGCTTTTCATCACAATTCTCAATGACCACTTTAATCACTATGCTCGCTGACCATTTTCATCACATTTCTCTGTTGTCATTACAATTCCCCATGGCCCCTTTCTTCACAATGCTCCATGATGCCTGTCATCACAATGCTCCATGGCTTTTGTTATCACAATGCTCCAGGACCAGTTTCATCACAATAGTCCATCCCCCTTGTCATCACAGTGCACAATGAAACCTTTCATTACAATGCTCCATGACACTTGTCATCACAATGCTCCATGGCCTTTATCGTCACAATGCTCCCAGGCACTTTTCATCACGATGTTCCATGAAACCTTTCATCACATCATCACATTGCTCCATGACCATTGTCATCACAATAGTCCATACCCTTGTCAACACAATGCTGCATAATCCCTGTCATCACAATTCTCCATGACTGCTGTCATCACAATAATCCAGGACAATTTTCATAACAATGCTTCATGCCCCCAGTCATCACAGTGCTCCATGATACCTTTCATCACAATTCCTAGATGATCAATGTCATCACAATGCCCCATGACACCTGTCATCACAATTCGCTATGACCCTTGTCATCACAATACTCAATGAACCGTGTCATCACAGTGTTCCAGGACACATGTCATCACAATGATCCATGACTACTTTCATCACAATGCTCCAGTACACCTGTCATCACAATGCTCCAATAAACCTGTCATCACAATGCTCCATAGCCCCTGTTATCATATTGCTCCATGAATTCTTTCATCACAATGCTCCATGCCCCCTGTCATCACAGTGCCCCGTAACCCCTCTAATCACAATGCTGCATGACCCTGTCATCTCAATGCTACATGACACCTGTCATCATATTGTTCCATGGCCTATGTATTCACAATGCTCCATGGACCCTGTAATCACACTGCTCCATGTTCCCTTTCAACACAATGCTCAATGACCCCTGTCATCACAATGTTCCATGAAAGTTGTCTTCAAAATGCTCCATGACCCCGGTCACCACAAGGTTCCCTGCCCTTGTCATCACAATGCTCCATGACCCTTGGAATCACAATGGCACATGGCCTTGTCATCACAAAGTTCCACGGCGTCTGTCATCACCATTCTCCATGGACTTTCTCATCACAATGCTCTATGACCCCTGTCATCACAATGCTTGATGACCATTGTCATCACAATGCTCCAAGGCCCCTGTCATCACAATGCCTTATGGTCTTTGTAATCACAATGCTCAATGACCCTTGTCATCACAATGCTCCATGCTGTTGTCATCACAATGCTCCATGGCCCCTGTAATCACAATGCTCCATGCCCTTGTCATCACAATGCTCCAGAACACTTGTCATCATAATACTCCATTCCCGTGTCATCCCATTGCTCAATGACACTTGTCATCGAAATGTTCCTTGGCCTTTTTCATCACAGTGGTCCATGATACCTTTAATCAAAATTCTACATGACCACTGTCATCACAATGCAAGATGACCAATGTCATCACAATGCCCCATGACACGTGTCATCACAATTCACCTTGGCCCTTTTCATCTCAATGCTGTATGAACCGTGTCATCACTAGGTTCCAGGACACTTGTCATCACAGTGATCCATGACCACTTTCATCACAATTCTCCATGAACTCTGTTATCTCAACGCTCCATGGCCATTTTATTCACAATGCAGCATTGTCCCGATAATCGCGTTGCTCCATGAACACTTTCATCACAATGCTCCTTGCCCACTGTCACCATAATGCCCCATGACGTCTCTCATCACTGTGCTCCAAGGCCACTCTCATTGAAATGCTCCATGATCTGTGTCAGCACAATATTGCATGACACTTGTCATCACAATGCTCCATGATCCCTGTAATCAAAATGATCCCTGCCAATGTCATCACAATGCTCCATGTCTCCTGTAATCACAATGCTCCATGCCCTTGTCATCACAATGCTCCAGGTCTGTTGTCATCACCAAGCTTCATGCCCGTGTCATCACAATGCTCCATGAATCTTGTGTTCACAATGCTCCATGGCCCATGTCATCACAATGCTCCATGACCCCTGTCATCACAATGCTCCATGATACCTTTCATCACAATTCCAGATGACCACTGTCATCACAATGTCCCATGACACCTGTCATCACAATTTGCTATGACCCTTGTCATCACAATACTCGATGAACCATGTCATCACAGTGTTCCAGGACACATGTCATCAAAATGATCCATGACTCCTTTCATCACAATGCTCCAATACACCTGTCATCACAATGCTCCAATAAACCTGTCATCACAATGCTCCATGGCACCTGTTATCATATTGCTCCATGACACCTGTCATCACAATGCTCCATGACACTTGTCATCACAACGCTCCATGGCCTTTATGGTCACAATGCTCCCAGGCACTTTTTTTTTTTTTTTTTTGTATTAGTTGTTTTGTTTGTTTTTTTATACTGCAGGTTCTTATTAGGCATCAATTTTATACATATCAGTGTATACATGTCAATCCCAATCGCCCAATTCAGCACACCACCATCCCCACCTCACCGCAGTTTTCCCCTCTTGGTGTTCATATGTCCATTCTCTACATCTGTGTCTCAACTTCTGCCCTGCAAACTGGCTCATCTGTACCATTTTTCTAGGTTCCACATACATGCATTAATATATGATATTTGTTTTTCTCTTTCTGACTTACTTCACTCTGTATGACAGTCTCTAGATCCATCCACGTCTCAACAAATGACTCAATTTCGTTCCTTTTTATGGCTGAGTAATATTCCATTGTATATATGTACCACATCTTCTTTATCCATTCGTCTGTTGATGGGCATTTAGGTTGCTTCCATGACCTGGCTATTGTAAATAGTGCTGCAATGAACATTCGGGTGCATGTGTCTTTTTGAATTACGGTTTTCTCTGGGTATATGCCCAGTAGTGGGATTGCTGGGTCATATGGTAATTCTATTTTTAGTTTTTTAAGGAACCTCCATATTGTTCTCCATAGTGGCTGTATCAATTTACATTCCCACCAACAGTGCAAGAGGGTTCCCTTTTCTCCACACCCTCTCCAGCATTTGTTCTTTGTAGATTTTCTGATGATGCCCATTCTAACAGGAGTGAGGTGATACCTCATTGTAGTTTTGATTTGCATTTCTCTAATAATTAGTGATGTTGAGCAGCTTTTCATGTGCTTCGTGGCCGTCTGTATGTCTTCTTTGGAGAAATGTCTATTTAGGTCTTCTGCCCATTTTTGGATTGCGGTGTTTGTTTCTTTGATATTGAGCTGAATGAGCTGTTTATATATTTTGGAGATTAATCCTTTGTCCGTTGATTCATTTGCAAATATTTTCTCCCATTCTGAGGGTTGTCTTTTCGTCTTGTTTATGGTTTCCTTTGCTGTGCAAAAGCTTTGAAGTTTCATTAGGTCCCACTTGTTTATTTTTGTTTTTATTTCCATTACTCTAGGAGGTGGATCAAAAAAGATCTTGCTGTGATTTATGTCAAAGAGTGTTCTTCCTATGTTTTCCTCTAAGAGTTTTATAGTGTCCAGTCTTATATTTAGGTCTCTAATCCATTTTGAGTTTATTTTTGTGTATGGTGTTAGGGAGTATTCTAATTTCATTCTTTTACATGTAGCTGTCCAGTTTTCCCAACACCACTTATTGAAGAGACTGTCTTTTCTCCATTGTATATCTTTGCCTCCTTTGTCATAGATTAGTTGACCATAGGTGCGTGGGTTAATCTCTGGGCTTTCTATCTTGTTCCATTGATCTATGTTTCTGTTTTTGTGCCAGTACCATATTGTCTTGATTACTGTAGCTTTGTAGTATAGTCTGAAGTCAGGGAGTCTGATTCCTCCAGCTCCATTTTTTTGCCTCAAGACTGCTTTGGCTATTCGGGGTCTTTTGTGTCTCCATACAAATTTTAAGATGATTTGTTCTAGCTCCGTAAAAAATGCCATTGGTAATTTGATAGGGATTGCATTGAATCTGTAGATTGCTTTGGGTAGTATACTCATTTTCACAATGTTGATTCTTCCAATCCAAGAACATGGTATATCTCTCCATCTGTTGGTATCATCTTTAATTTCTTTCATCAGTGTCTTATAGTTTTCTGCATACAGGTCTTTTGTCTCCCTAGGTAGGTTTATTCCTAGGTATTTTATTCTTTTTGTTGCAATGGTAAATGGGAGTGTTTCCATAATTTCTCTTTCAGAGTTTTCATCATTAGTGTATAGGAATGCAAGAGATTTCTGTGCATTAATTTTGTATCCTGCAACTTTACCATATTCATTAATTAGCTCTAGCAGTTTTCTGGTGGCAGTTTTAGGATTCTCTATGTATAGTATCATGTCATCCGCAAACAGTGACAGTTTTACTTCCTCTTTTCCAATTTGTATTCCTTTTATTTCTTTTTCTTCTCTGATTGCCGTGGCTAGGACTTCCAGAACTATGTTGAATAATAGTGGTGAGAGTGGGCAACCTTGTCTCGTTCCTGATCTTAGAGGAAATGCTTTCAGTTTTTCACCATTGAGAATGATGTTTGCTGTGGGTTTGTCATATATGGCCTTTATTATGTTGAGGTAGGTTCCCTGTATGCCCACTTTCTGGAGAGTTTTTATCATAAATGGGTGTTGAATTTTGTCAAAAGCTTTTTCTGCATCTATTGAGATGATCATATGGTTTTTATTCTTCAGTTTGTTAATATGGTGTATCACATTGATTGATTTGCGTATATTGAAGAATCCTTGCATCCCTGGGATAAATCCCACTTGATCGTGGTGTATGATCCTTTTAATGTGTTGTTGGATTCTGTTTGCTAGTATTTTGCTGAGGATTTTTGCATCTATATTCATCAGTGATATTGGTCTGTAATTTTCTTTTTTTGTAGTGTCTTTGTCTGGTTTTGGTATCAGGGTGATGGTGGCCCAGGCACTTTTCATCACGATGTTCCATGAAACCTTTCATCACATTGCTCCATAACCATTGTCATCACAATAGTCCATACCCTTGTCAACACAATGCTGCATAATCACTGTCATCACAATTCTCCATGACTGCTGTCATCACAATAATCCAGGACAATATTCATAACAGTGCTTCATGCCCCCGGTCATCACAGTGCTCCATGATACCTTTCATCACAATTCCTAGATGATCAATGTCATCACAATGCCCCATGACACCGGTCATCACAATTCGCTATGACCCTTGTCATCACAATACTCGATGAACCGTGTCATCACAGTGTTCCAGGACACATGTCATCACAATGATCCATGACTACTTTCATCACAATGCTCTAATACACCTGTCATCAAAATGCTCCAATACACCTGTCATCACAATGCTCTATGGCCCCTGTTATCATATTTCTCCATGATATATTTCATCACAAGTCTCCATGACCACTGTCATCACCATGCCTCATAACGCCTGTCATCTCAATGCTCCATGGCCCCTTTCATCACAATGCTCCATGAACCCAGTCATCACAATGTTCCCTGCCCTTTTCATCACAATGCTCCATGGGTCCTGTCACCACAATTCTCCATGCCCTTGTCATCAAAATGTTCCAGAACTCTTGTCATCATAATGCTCCATGCCAATGTCATCAAAATGCTCCAATACACCTGTCATAACAATGCTCCATGGCCTTTGTCATCACAATGTTCCATGGCCCCTGTCATCACAATGCTCCATGCCCTTGCCATCAAAATGCTCCAGAACTCTTGTCATCATAATGCTCCATGCCAATGTCATCAAAATGCTCCATGACACTTGTCATCACAATGCTCCATGGCCTTTGTCATCACAATGTTCCATGGCCCCTGTCATCACAGTGCTCCATGATACCTTTCATCACAATTCTAGATGACCACTGTCATCACAATACCCCATGACAGATGTCATCACAATTCGTCATGGTCCTTGTCATCACAATGCTCCATGAAACGTGTCATCAGAATGTTCCAGGACACTTGTCATCACAATGATCCATGATCACTTTCATCACAATGCTCCATGAACCCTGTCATCTCAATGCTCCATAACCTTTGTATTCACAATGCTCCATGGCCCCTGTCATCACAGTGCTCCATGACCCCTTTCATCACAATGCTCCAACACCGCTGTCATCACAATGCCCCATGACGCCTGCCATCACAAATCTCCAAGCCCTCTCTTACCAAAAAGCTCCATGACCCCTGTCATCACAATGTTCTCTGCCCATATCATCACAATGCTCCTTGTCACCTTTAATCACAATGCTCCATGCCCTTTCATCACAATGCTCCAGAATTCTTGTCATCGCAATGTTCCCTGTCCGTGTCATCACAATGCTCCATGACCCTTGTCATCACAAAGCTCCATGACCCCTGTCATCACAATGATCCATGACTCCTTTCCTCACAGTGCTCCATTACCCTTTTCATCACAATGCTCCATGCCATTGTCAGCACAATGCTCCATGACACCTGTCATCACAATGCTCCATGGCCTTTGTCATCACAATGCTCCATGGCCCCTGTAATCACAGTGCTCCATGACCCGTTTCATCTCAATGCTCCATGACCTCACTCATCACAATGCTCCATGGCCCTTGTCATCACAGTGCTCCAAGCCTTTGTCATCACACTGCTCCATGGCCCCTGTAATCACAATGCTCCATGCCCTTGTCATCACAAGGCTCCAGAACTCTTGTCATTATAATGCTCCATGTCCGTTTCATCACCATTCTCCATGACACTTGTCATCACAATGCCTCAGGTCTGTTGTCATCACCATGCTTCATGCCCGTGTCATCACAATGCTCCATGAATCTTATCTTCACAACGCTCCATGGCCCATGTCATCACAGTGCTCCATGACCCCTGTCAACACAACGCCTGATGACCCCTGTCATCAAAATGCTAAATGGCACTTGTCATCACAATGCTCTATGACGCCTGTCATCACTATTCTCCATGTCACTTGTTATCACAATGCTCCATGGCCCCTGTAATCACAGTACTCCATGACCCCTTTCATCACAATGCCCAATGCCACCTCTCATCACAATTCTCCATGGCATTTGTCATCACGATGCTCCATGACATCTGTCGTCACAATGCTCCATGACACTTGTCATCACAATGCTCGATGCCCCTTGTCATCACAATGTTCCTTGGTGCTTTTCATCGCAATGCTCCATGACAACTTTCATCAAAATACTCCAAGATTTGTTTCATCACAATGCTCCATGGCCCTTGTCATTACAAATCCACATAATCCCTTTCATCACAATTCTCCTTGGCAACTTACATAAAAATGCTCCATGCCCCTGTCATCACAATGCCCAATGATACCTGTTTTTACAATGATCCATGACCCTTGTCATCACAAGGCTCCATGTCCCTTGTATTCACAATGCTCCATGACCTCACTCATCACAATGCCCCATGACCCCTTTAATCACAATGCTCCATGGCCCTTGTCATCACAGTGTTCCAAGCCTTTGTCATCACACTGCTCCATGGCCCCTGTAATCACAATGCTCCATGCCCTTGTCATCACAAGGCTCCAGAACTCTTGTCATTATAATGCTCCATGTCCGTTTCATCACCATTCTCCATGACACTTGTCATCACAATGCTCCATGGCCCCTCTCATTACTGTGCTCCATAATAACTTTAATCACATTTCTAGATGACCACTGCCATCACAATGCCCCATGACATTGTCATCACAATTCGCCATGACCATTGTCATCACAATGCTCCATGAACCATGTCATCACAGGTTCCCAGGACTCTTGTCATCACAATGATCCATTACCACTTTCATCACAATGCTCCATGACCACTGTCATCTCAATGCTCCATGGCCTTTTTATTCACAATGCTCCATGGCCCCTGTAATTACAGTGTTCCATAACACCTTTCATCATAATGCTCCATGACCACTGCCATCTCAATGCCCCAATACGTCTGTCATCACAATTCTCCAAGGCCATTCTCATCACATTGCTCCATGACACCTGTCATCACAGTGTTCCCTGTCCATATCATCACAAGGCTCCATGTCCCCTATAATCACAATGCTCCATGCCTTTTTCCTCACAATGCTCCAGAATTCTTGTCATCACAATGTTCCAGGACCGTGGCATCACAATGCTACATGACCCTGGTCATCACAGTTCTCCATGACCTTTGTCATCACAATGCCCTAGGTCGCTTTTCATCACAATTCTCAATGACCACTTTAATCACTATGCTCGCTGACCATTTTCATCACATTTCTCTGTTGTCATTACAATTCCCCATGGCCCCTTTCTTCACAATGCTCCATGATGCCTGTCATCACAATGCTCCATGGCTTTTGTTATCACAATGCTCCAGGACCAGTTTCATCACAATAGTCCATCCCCCTTGTCATCACAGTGCACAATGAAACCTTTCATTACAATGCTCCATGACACTTGTCATCACAATGCTCCATGGCCTTTATCGTCACAATGCTCCCAGGCACTTTTCATCACGATGTTCCATGAAACCTTTCATCACATCATCACATTGCTCCATGACCATTGTCATCACAATAGTCCATACCCTTGTCAACACAATGCTGCATAATCCCTGTCATCACAATTCTCCATGACTGCTGTCATCACAATAATCCAGGACAATTTTCATAACAATGCTTCATGCCCCCAGTCATCACAGTGCTCCATGATACCTTTCATCACAATTCCTAGATGATCAATGTCATCACAATGCCCCATGACACCTGTCATCACAATTCGCTATGACCCTTGTCATCACAATACTCAATGAACCGTGTCATCACAGTGTTCCAGGACACATGTCATCACAATGATCCATGACTACTTTCATCACAATGCTCCAGTACACCTGTCATCACAATGCTCCAATAAACCTGTCATCACAATGCTCCATAGCCCCTGTTATCATATTGCTCCATGAATTCTTTCATCACAATGCTCCATGCCCCCTGTCATCACAGTGCCCCGTAACCCCTCTAATCACAATGCTGCATGACCCTGTCATCTCAATGCTACATGACACCTGTCATCATATTGTTCCATGGCCTATGTATTCACAATGCTCCATGGACCCTGTAATCACACTGCTCCATGTTCCCTTTCAACACAATGCTCAATGACCCCTGTCATCACAATGTTCCATGAAAGTTGTCTTCAAAATGCTCCATGACCCCGGTCACCACAAGGTTCCCTGCCCTTGTCATCACAATGCTCCATGACCCTTGGAATCACAATGGCACATGGCCTTGTCATCACAAAGTTCCACGGCGTCTGTCATCACCATTCTCCATGGACTTTCTCATCACAATGCTCTATGACCCCTGTCATCACAATGCTTGATGACCATTGTCATCACAATGCTCCAAGGCCCCTGTCATCACAATGCCTTATGGTCTTTGTAATCACAATGCTCAATGACCCTTGTCATCACAATGCTCCATGCTGTTGTCATCACAATGCTCCATGGCCCCTGTAATCACAATGCTCCATGCCCTTGTCATCACAATGCTCCAGAACACTTGTCATCATAATACTCCATTCCCGTGTCATCCCATTGCTCAATGACACTTGTCATCGAAATGTTCCTTGGCCTTTTTCATCACAGTGGTCCATGATACCTTTAATCAAAATTCTACATGACCACTGTCATCACAATGCAAGATGACCAATGTCATCACAATGCCCCATGACACGTGTCATCACAATTCACCTTGGCCCTTTTCATCTCAATGCTGTATGAACCGTGTCATCACTAGGTTCCAGGACACTTGTCATCACAGTGATCCATGACCACTTTCATCACAATTCTCCATGAACTCTGTTATCTCAACGCTCCATGGCCATTTTATTCACAATGCAGCATTGTCCCGATAATCGCGTTGCTCCATGAACACTTTCATCACAATGCTCCTTGCCCACTGTCACCATAATGCCCCATGACGTCTCTCATCACTGTGCTCCAAGGCCACTCTCATTGAAATGCTCCATGATCTGTGTCAGCACAATATTGCATGACACTTGTCATCACAATGCTCCATGATCCCTGTAATCAAAATGATCCCTGCCAATGTCATCACAATGCTCCATGTCTCCTGTAATCACAATGCTCCATGCCCTTGTCATCACAATGCTCCAGGTCTGTTGTCATCACCAAGCTTCATGCCCGTGTCATCACAATGCTCCATGAATCTTGTGTTCACAATGCTCCATGGCCCATGTCATCACAATGCTCCATGACCCCTGTCATCACAATGCTCCATGATACCTTTCATCACAATTCCAGATGACCACTGTCATCCCAATGTCCCATGACACCTGTCATCACAATTTGCTATGACCCTTGTCATCACAATACTCGATGAACCATGTCATCACAGTGTTCCAGGACACATGTCATCAAAATGATCCATGACTCCTTTCATCACAATGCTCCAATACACCTGTCATCACAATGCTCCAATAAACCTGTCATCACAATGCTCCATGACACTTGTCATCACAACGCTCCATGGCCTTTATGGTCACAATGCTCCCAGGCACTTTTTTTTTTTTTTTTTTGTATTAGTTGTTTTGTTTGTTTTTTTATACTGCAGGTTCTTATTAGGCATCAATTTTATACATATCAGTGTATACATGTCAATCCCAATCGCCCAATTCAGCACACCACCATCCCCACCTCACCGCAGTTTTCCCCTCTTGGTGTTCATATGTCCATTCTCTACATCTGTGTCTCAACTTCTGCCCTGCAAACTGGCTCATCTGTACCATTTTTCTAGGTTCCACATACATGCATTAATATATGATATTTGTTTTTCTCTTTCTGACTTACTTCACTCTGTATGACAGTCTCTAGATCCATCCACGTCTCAACAAATGACTCAATTTCGTTCCTTTTTATGGCTGAGTAATATTCCATTGTATATATGTACCACATCTTCTTTATCCATTCGTCTGTTGATGGGCATTTAGGTTGCTTCCATGACCTGGCTATTGTAAATAGTGCTGCAATGAACATTCGGGTGCATGTGTCTTTTTGAATTACGGTTTTCTCTGGGTATATGCCCAGTAGTGGGATTGCTGGGTCATATGGTAATTCTATTTTTAGTTTTTTAAGGAACCTCCATATTGTTCTCCATAGTGGCTGTATCAATTTACATTCCCACCAACAGTGCAAGAGGGTTCCCTTTTCTCCACACCCTCTCCAGCATTTGTTCTTTGTAGATTTTCTGATGATGCCCATTCTAACAGGAGTGAGGTGATACCTCATTGTAGTTTTGATTTGCATTTCTCTAATAATTAGTGATGTTGAGCAGCTTTTCATGTGCTTCGTGGCCGTCTGTATGTCTTCTTTGGAGAAATGTCTATTTAGGTCTTCTGCCCATTTTTGGATTGCGGTGTTTGTTTCTTTGATATTGAGCTGAATGAGCTGTTTATATATTTTGGAGATTAATCCTTTGTCCGTTGATTCATTTGCAAATATTTTCTCCCATTCTGAGGGTTGTCTTTTCGTCTTGTTTATGGTTTCCTTTGCTGTGCAAAAGCTTTGAAGTTTCATTAGGTCCCACTTGTTTATTTTTGTTTTTATTTCCATTACTCTAGGAGGTGGATCAAAAAAGATCTTGCTGTGATTTATGTCAAAGAGTGTTCTTCCTATGTTTTCCTCTAAGAGTTTTATAGTGTCCAGTCTTATATTTAGGTCTCTAATCCATTTTGAGTTTATTTTTGTGTATGGTGTTAGGGAGTATTCTAATTTCATTCTTTTACATGTAGCTGTCCAGTTTTCCCAACACCACTTATTGAAGAGACTGTCTTTTCTCCATTGTATATCTTTGCCTCCTTTGTCATAGATTAGTTGACCATAGGTGCGTGGGTTAATCTCTGGGCTTTCTATCTTGTTCCATTGATCTATGTTTCTGTTTTTGTGCCAGTACCATATTGTCTTGATTACTGTAGCTTTGTAGTATAGTCTGAAGTCAGGGAGTCTGATTCCTCCAGCTCCATTTTTTTGCCTCAAGACTGCTTTGGCTATTCGGGGTCTTTTGTGTCTCCATACAAATTTTAAGATGATTTGTTCTAGCTCCGTAAAAAATGCCATTGGTAATTTGATAGGGATTGCATTGAATCTGTAGATTGCTTTGGGTAGTATACTCATTTTCACAATGTTGATTCTTCCAATCCAAGAACATGGTATATCTCTCCATCTGTTGGTATCATCTTTAATTTCTTTCATCAGTGTCTTATAGTTTTCTGCATACAGGTCTTTTGTCTCCCTAGGTAGGTTTATTCCTAGGTATTTTATTCTTTTTGTTGCAATGGTAAATGGGAGTGTTTCCATAATTTCTCTTTCAGAGTTTTCATCATTAGTGTATAGGAATGCAAGAGATTTCTGTGCATTAATTTTGTATCCTGCAACTTTACCATATTCATTAATTAGCTCTAGCAGTTTTCTGGTGGCAGTTTTAGGATTCTCTATGTATAGTATCATGTCATCCGCAAACAGTGACAGTTTTACTTCCTCTTTTCCAATTTGTATTCCTTTTATTTCTTTTTCTTCTCTGATTGCCGTGGCTAGGACTTCCAGAACTATGTTGAATAATAGTGGTGAGAGTGGGCAACCTTGTCTCGTTCCTGATCTTAGAGGAAATGCTTTCAGTTTTTCACCATTGAGAATGATGTTTGCTGTGGGTTTGTCATATATGGCCTTTATTATGTTGAGGTAGGTTCCCTGTATGCCCACTTTCTGGAGAGTTTTTATCATAAATGGGTGTTGAATTTTGTCAA
Organism: Balaenoptera physalus; assembly: GCF_965194825.1. Taxonomy (NCBI): domain Eukaryota; kingdom Metazoa; phylum Chordata; class Mammalia; order Artiodactyla; family Balaenopteridae; genus Balaenoptera; species Balaenoptera physalus. The sequence continues at coordinate 325,710 of NW_028125764.1, forward strand.
AAGCTTTTTCTGCATCTATTGAGATGATCATATGGTTTTTATTCTTCAGTTTGTTAATATGGTGTATCACATTGATTGATTTGCGTATATTGAAGAATCCTTGCATCCCTGGGATAAATCCCACTTGATCGTGGTGTATGATCCTTTTAATGTGTTGTTGGATTCTGTTTGCTAGTATTTTGCTGAGGATTTTTGCATCTATATTCATCAGTGATATTGGTCTGTAATTTTCTTTTTTTGTAGTGTCTTTGTCTGGTTTTGGTATCAGGGTGATGGTGGCCCAGGCACTTTTCATCACGATGTTCCATGAAACCTTTCATCACATTGCTCCATAACCATTGTCATCACAATAGTCCATACCCTTGTCAACACAATGCTGCATAATCACTGTCATCACAATTCTCCATGACTGCTGTCATCACAATAATCCAGGACAATATTCATAACAGTGCTTCATGCCCCCGGTCATCACAGTGCTCCATGATACCTTTCATCACAATTCCTAGATGATCAATGTCATCACAATGCCCCATGACACCGGTCATCACAATTCGCTATGACCCTTGTCATCACAATACTCGATGAACCGTGTCATCACAGTGTTCCAGGACACATGTCATCACAATGATCCATGACTACTTTCATCACAATGCTCTAATACACCTGTCATCAAAATGCTCCAATACACCTGTCATCACAATGCTCTATGGCCCCTGTTATCATATTTCTCCATGATATATTTCATCACAAGTCTCCATGACCACTGTCATCACCATGCCTCATAACGCCTGTCATCTCAATGCTCCATGGCCCCTTTCAACACAATGCTCCATGAACCCAGTCATCACAATGTTCCCTGCCCTTTTCATCACAATGCTCCATGGGTCCTGTCACCACAATTCTCCATGCCCTTGTCATCAAAATGTTCCAGAACTCTTGTCATCATAATGCTCCATGCCAATGTCATCAAAATGCTCCAATACACCTGTCATAACAATGCTCCATGGCCTTTGTCATCACAATGTTCCATGGCCCCTGTCATCACAATGCTCCATGCCCTTGCCATCAAAATGCTCCAGAACTCTTGTCATCATAATGCTCCATGCCAATGTCATCAAAATGCTCCATGACACTTGTCATCACAATGCTCCATGGCCTTTGTCATCACAATGTTCCATGGCCCCTGTCATCACAGTGCTCCATGATACCTTTCATCACAATTCTAGATGACCACTGTCATCACAATACCCCATGACAGATGTCATCACAATTCGTCATGGTCCTTGTCATCACAATGCTCCATGAAACGTGTCATCAGAATGTTCCAGGACACTTGTCATCACAATGATCCATGATCACTTTCATCACAATGCTCCATGAACCCTGTCATCTCATGCTCCATAACCTTTGTATTAACAATGCTCCATGGCCCCTGTCATCACAGTGCTCCATGACCCCTTTCATCACAATGCTCCAACACCGCTGTCATCACAATGCCCCATGACGCCTGCCATCACAAATCTCCAAGCCCTCTCTTACCAAAAAGCTCCATGACCCCTGTCATCAAAATGTTCTCTGCCCATATCATCACAATGCTTCTTGTCACCTTTAATCACAATGCTCCATGCCCTTTCATCACAATGCTCCAGAATTCTTGTCATCGCAATGTTCCTTGACCGTGTCATCACAATGCTCCATGACCCTTGTCATCACAAAGCTCCATGACCCCTGTCATCACAATGATCCATGACTCCTTTCCTCACAG